>NC_083761.1:50205756-50510756 GCF_963514075.1 Conger conger | reverse complement strand
TCTTGCTGAAAATTGACTCCAGTTGTTTACAACTTGGAAACTTGGAATGCTCAGGGCATTCAGTCAGGAGTGATAGAATTACACTTGAGGATATATGGTACAGTAAATGCGCTACAACATGTATTCAGTTAAAGCACAGTTAACCCTCTCTTTCTTTACCATTTTTTCCTCTGTGAGTCCTCGTAACTGGTGCTGTAAAATATGCATCTTATCTGTGCATACCTGTCTCAGTGTTGATAGCTATGATCAACACTCGATGGCTCCAACGATGAAGTTGATAGTTTGTTGTCAGTCCAGGAGATTACTACTTGTTTGCACTCCCCCTGGAAGTATGAATTCTAAATCCACAAAAATACTATGACTCTCCTCACAGTATTATTGTACTTTTGGTATTGTTTTGGTAGTTTGACTTGATCTTCCAGCACACTTGAAACCTCCTTTTCTTTCCTTTCCTTTGTTTAGCTTCCCTCTTTTAATGCACTCCGTTTGCCCCAGCAGATTTCTTTGAAGAATGTTAGAAATACTATATTGTTGTCTTTCCCTGTTTCTACTTTTTTCCTCCACTCTCTACCTCCTCTTCATTTTGTTTCCAGTTAATTCCTGTCTGTCCGTTTCTCCCGTTTTCAATAACTTCCAGATGTGTCAGCATTATTTCTGCCCTCCCCTCTACCCCCCGCCCCATTTTCTGTCTCAAGGGAAATCATTCTTTTCTCATTCCATCCCCCACAATTCTCTCTTTCCCCTCCCCCCTTCACTCCATGCCATACCCTTCCCCTTACCTTAGATACTGTCAGGTATTTTGGTAATAAGATTGCATATTTTAAGAAAAGAAAGAGTTATATGAAGTTTTTAATTATATTTATGTTAATGTTCCATCTCTTTATCAGATTGTTTTTGTGATGCCTCCTTTCCTCCCGCTTCCCATTTCCTGCCATTCCACAGTAAGGGAGGGGAGGGGGGGGGGAGTCAGGAAAACTGAAAAATGACGTTATAGATGCAACAATAATCACAATACTTTTCATTTTAGAAAGTCATATAATGAGATATTTATAAATCCTGCTGGTCAGACATAGTTAATATTACTTTGCCCAAGTGGAGTTTGGAGAGGTGTTAGCAATTTTTTCCTTGCTGACACTTCCCTTTTTCTTTTGTACTTACTTCCCTTCCTAATTACTATTATTCTTTAAACCCTTGAAGCTCCATGTTAAGTCAAAACTATGAGATAAGTACAGCTGCAAAAACAGAATGAGAGCAATTGTATACCCCATGCACTCTTTTCCCTGGACTGATAATGTAGCACCCTCTGGTGGCATACATTTGAAAATATTGATATCCACATTCTTACCTAAACACATTCATCCAGGTGCCATAAACAATTTTGAGGCTACCCTACAAGAGTTCACCAGTTAGCCCAGAGCAGTTTATTTTACAATTATTGTACAAAAAATGCTATCATATATAGCTACTGAAGATTGTCTGTTGAATGATTTCATACATAATGTGAATCACAAGCATATCGTTGTGCTCTGGACAAACAAAAATTGATATTATTGGGGCACGCCGATCACTTCAAATTGTATTTAAACACCGTGACACAATTAAGTCTCACAACAATTAGTTTATATTCTTTAATGCTACAGTTGATGAAATCTTTTTAATTATTAAAATTTTTATTAAGCCACACAGTACTGACCCATATCAATAAAACATGGTGAACAAGAACATGCCCATCCTCAGAACACTTCATCTGACCATATTCTAGATGTTTGAGAATGTATTCAGAAGCAAAAACAGAAAAGTAAACAAATTGATAGGTTTCTGAAATGTATTTATTAGATAATATGACTTAACCTACTTATAAAAATACTTCATATTGTTATTAGTCAAACATATAGAGGAAAAAATAATATTTTAAACCGATTACCAAAAATTCCAACTTATAAAAAATACAAACATTGCTATTCTTGTGATGTAGCTATGCTTGCAATTCAATCTAAATATCAAATGTCAAATATTTACAATGAACAATAGGCAAAAAAAAGTACGTTTAGATCTTTGTCAGTAGCCATATTTCTGTGCTCCTAAGATTTTGAAATGTGTCTGGCCGAGCTAATCCAATAGTATTTTGAAACAAATCAAAAGATAAAATAAGGCTTGTAGAAAAAGGAAGCAAACACAAAGTCATCACATTACATTACATTAATGGCATTTGGCAGATGCATTTATCCAGAGCGACATACAGTTGATTACAGACTAAGCAGGAGACAATCCTCCCCTGGAGCAATGCAGGGTTAAGGGCCTTGCTCAAGGGCCCAACAGCTGTGCGGATCTTATTGTGGCTACACCAAGGCTCGAACCACTGACCGAGCAGGTCCCAGTCATGCACCTTAACCACTACACTATCAAAAATCAAATTCTATGCATGACTGTATGCTCAAATCGATGTGATGTGTAGCTTACACATGTTTTTCATTCATCAGCACATGGTACTTGACACTCCCACACCATGCCTGAATAACAATACTGTGCACTGTGCATGATAATAATTGATCAAATTATGAATTAAGTACACATTTGGCATGAGGAGCTACATATTTTATACAAATAATGAAAAGAAAGTAATTTGATCATATATTGGAGTCAACTATTCATAAGCATTGTTGGACAACTTATTCAAATCAGGATAGTTCACCATATTATGTTCTATAAAAGCAAAGTACAATGGATTTGAGTATTACAAATACACTGGTTTGCAAAAACAATGCTATGTCTCAATCTTATGTTTTAACTTCTGACCCCTGACTACTGTACATGCTTTCTCCAAACTCAAAGTCATTATCGGTATAATTGCTGCAGTTCTAAATTTTGCCGGACTAATCAGACATTCACAATTTGAAAGAGACTGATAAGGAAACAACAAATCCATTTTACCCCTCATACAGCAGATGTCAGACAAAAAGCTGCGCTCCCATTCTGCTCACCTGCGTCAGTCTCAGAAAGTGCAGGAGGAAGGGAAGAAGACATGGAAGTTGAAGAAGTGACCTCCACATCTGTCTTCTCCACATCCTCGTCCATGACCATCAGGGGTACCTCCTCCTCTTTCTTTGTATCCTTCATCACTTCTATACAGCCTCCATTCACCCCATCCTTCTCCCCCTCCTTTGCCATAAAAGTGCTTAGCACTACCTGCACCCCTTCTCCCTCGCTCTTTCCATCTACTTCCTTCCTCCCCTCCCCCCCTGCCTCAACCTCCTCTTCTCCTTTAAAAGCCACAGGCCCAAACCAGGCTTCATCCTCTGTAGCTTTCTTCCTCTTGGATTTACTACTCCCTCCATTTCTGAAGCTGGAGTTGAAGTTTTCAGATCTTGTCTTCTTCCGTTTGTTGAATAACATGCACAAAAAGATGATCCCACTAATACAGACCAGCGATAGAACGATAATTATAATTACTTTCCCAAACCCATTTGTCTTTGAACTGCCATTAGACGTATCTCTGGGTGTAGCAGAAGCAACAGCGGGGCTAGACTTTGAGTCTGAATTTGGCTTTGAGAGAGTGGTCTGGGCAAATTCTGGAATGATGGAGTTTGTTGTGCTTTGGCTAGTTTGGGATGTAGAGCTGGAAATGAATGTTTCTGGGGTTGTTGCTTGTGTAGAGATCAGTGTACTTCCATGGTGACTGGTCTGAACTGGAATTTGAGGCAGGGTAACTCCTGATGTTTGGTGAATGGCAGAGGTAACAGTTTCAAGATTGGGCAGAGGAGTTTCAAAAGCGGGCTCTGAATCAGTTTCAATACTGGGTACTTCCGTAGTTTTCAAAATGGCCACTATAGTAGTTTCAAGAATGGATTCTGCCATTGGTTCAGCAACAGTTATTGCAGTGTTTTTAAGAGTTTGCACTGCGGTAGTTTTACGTACATTTGAGGGTTGAGGAGGGAATGTGCTAAAGTTTTTGAGAGGACTTGAAGTGAAGCTTGGAGAAGGCTGGGCCTTCCTTTCAAGTGTCATGCCTGGACTTCCCGGCTGTTCCTTGGTTGGATTTAAATCATAGTCTGAGGAGGTAAAGGGTGTTTGGGCAAGGAGAGGAGAGCATGTGATGGAGGGTATGAGGATGGTCAGTACAAGTAGCACCGACATGGTGATTGTCAATGTTAATGTTGAATCCAGGAGTAGTCAATGAAAACCAGAAGCCGATTCCTTCTGCCTGATCAAAATATTGGGATTATTGGTTCTGAGATTCTTTCATTTTATTATTAAATATTATATTTTAAATGTACACACTCAAAAATATTGCCAGAGACTGAAACCCACTGCATATTTACATATTTGCAGGCACAGTTCTCACTTTGTGCATCTAAGTTGCATCGATCTATTGTCCATCTATTACCACTCTAGTTGAGTCACTGACTACGCAATATGGGCCCAAGTGATTTTATTTAGTCATGTGCAGTAATCTATAGACTTAGCAATTTGTAGATGTCCTTGTGTTTTGCTTGAGTCATCCCTCTTTTTGCTGTCTGATCCGACTTGGATTCAACAGTGAATTGGCTGTGTCCTGTTTGCATTAAAGAGCTCCCTTCTGTCTTCTTTCTGTAATTCCACTGTCTCCTTTACACGCTTTGCAGTGACCATGAAAGAAACACAACACAAGAAAGTCACAACCCTTCCCTTCCTGTTCTCATGTGCTGTTCTCTTTCTCTTGGCTTCCTCTTCATTTAAGTAAAGAGTGTACAGAGAGAGGGGGATAATGCAGCAATGATGAAGAAAATGTGTGTTTTCCCTATAAGGAAGAGAGTCAAGCAGGACCATTAACATTTAATGAAAGTAGAAGGCATCCATATCCTTCTGTAGTAGAAACCTACTAACCCTTTCACCTAAATCCATTTTACACTACATTAATTTTGAAATGATACTGTACAGGAAACTCATATTGAAATATAGACAGAGAAAGCATTGGATAGTTACTATATGAGAACTGTTGTTGTGTCATCAAAAGCTCATACGATATAAACATAATAAAAATACAACATTAAAGCAAACAATTAGCAAAACACATAGATTAAATCTGCAAAGACTGCAACAAAAATAACTCTTAATGCCAATTCTGTGAAATGCCTCAAAACATAACTCATCCCTATTTATATACATATACACTTATCCTTACTGAACAAAATTTTCTAGATCACTTTATGTAAATTTAAATAGTACAATAAAGAGTAGAAACTATACTTAATGGCAGTTATTTGTATAAATCTTGCCTTGCTGTCCTACCGACACATTTACGTATCTTCTCACTGTCCTTAAAAGGTGTATTTGAATCTCACTTACCTAAAGGCTGATGTTAAAAAACAGTAATAAAAAGATATGATACATGCTCAAAGTGGTAAACTACTAATGCACGCAGCCAACCGCTTCCTCTCTTCTCTTCTCTTCTCTCTCTCTCTCTCTCTCTCTCTCTCTCTCTCTCTCTTTCTCTTCCCTTTTCTTTGTATCTGGGTCACAGAGGGAAGTCAGAAAATGTCACCTGTCTTTATTAATTTAACAATTATGCGATCACACATACACTCTTGTGTACACATGGAGAAGGGCACCGAAAAGCTGGACAATATGAATGGTGAGAAAAAGAAAATTGCATTGCCTCTTGGGCCTACAAATGTATTTATTAAATATCTTTCTGTACTTTGTTCCTCTTTCAGCTTCATTTTGGTGTTGTTATGGACTTATGGAATCATGATTATGCATGTAAACCCAGGTGTTCAGGTATTTCCAGATGAAAGCTTTTCGTTTCCCTTCTTCCCACTGCCACCTTCACTCTCCTGACACCAGCTAAAATAACTAAGGCTTCTGATTTGGATGCCATGAATAGAATTTTTCACAGTTACAGTAAGATGATTCACTGATAGTTCCAATTAAATACAGTAACTCAGAATGCCCCTGAATTCATAGGATAGTCTCCATTCTCTCAAGTTTATTCCGTTGTATAATAGTATAATGTGGTGCTGAGGCAAAATGCGAAACAAATATTAATTTTGAATGACAGTATATATAACAAAAGGCTATAAAGCCATAAAATATTCCCATTGTAGAACTGTCAAAAATTTCAAATGTATGAATTAAATTATAGTCATTTATACATTTTAACACACAACACACAGGTAGTGAACAAAAAGAATGTTAAGACCAATGTGAAATCACTGAAAGTGTGGCCACCACATGGGGTCAGTATACAGTATGCACTGTGCCGTATACTATATACTTTATCCAGTATTCTTCCTTCGGTTTGTATGTGCACTGAATTGCTTTGGAGCTATTTATTTAAGGGTTTTCACTCACTGCCTTCTCTGCACTACACACACCCAGGAAATCATTCACACATCATAACCACTTGTGCCCACCCTAAATATAAAAATTTTATTTAAATGTTTCATACCATGGAAAATACGAAGAGTGACTTGAAGAGGATGTGGTATGTGGTCTTGCCTTCCTCATCTTCATAATTGCAAGCAAGAACAGGATGAGCAACTTCCTGTTGACTCACTTCTTTCTTGACAGTTTTAACGTAATTCTTTGGGGTTCATATACTTTCCCAAACAGGCAGTTTTTGGGGAGGGGGGTGTTTATGGGAAAGTGTTTAGTTGATGTGCAGTTGATGTGGGGCAAGTGGGGGTACGGTGATTATGGGATGGTGTTTTAGTTGATGTGATGTGCCAATCACTGAACCGTCTGCGCTCTGGCGTCGGACGCTTCAAGTCATCTCTGAAGAAGTGGGGCCTATCGGACAGTGCGGCATGTGAGTGTGGCGAGCCTGAACAGACTGCCGAGCACATAATCACCGGCTGCCCCCTATACAGCCCACCCTCAGAAGCTGGCCTTTTCGACTTAGGACCGGAGACGAGGGCGTGGCTGCATGACACTGAGTTGGCCATCTGACGATATACGAAAGAAGAAGAAGATGTGCCAATAAATAGGGCTTCAGTCCTGTTTCACTCTTGAGTAATATCATTACCTACACTTTTCATGCAGGCAGATAAAAATGAAAGAACAGAGCGGGGGAAAGGAGAACAAATTCAAGAAAGAGAGAAATACTGTATTATATCAAACAGTTATTTTATTCACAGAAAAATATTTTTTTGTCTAAAAAATAGTTTTAAAAGATACTGTCAACATATAATATAACTATTCATAAGTCATGCAGATTAATTATCTGTATTTTAGCAATTTATTATAAATAAATACACTCAGTGAGCACTTTATTAGATAGCCATGTACACCAGCTTGTTAATGCAAATATTTAATCAGCCAAACATGTGGGAGCAACTAAATGCATAAAAGCATGCAGACATGGTCAAGAGGTTCAACTATTTTTCAGACCAAATGTCAGAATGGAGAAGAAATGTGATCTAAGTGACTTTGACCGAGAAATGACTGTTGGTGCCAGACAAGGTGGTTTGAGTATCTCAGAAACTGCTGATCTCCTCGGATTTTCACAGACAACAGTTTCTAGAGTTTGTAGAGACTGGTGCGAAAAACAAAAAACATCCAATGAGCAACAGTGAACTTATCCCTGGTTATGGATATGCACTTTGTTGTACGTCGCTCTGGATAAGAGCGTCTGCCAAATGCCAATAATGTAATGTAATGTAAAAAAACAGTGCTGAGGGCAAAAACACCTTGTTAATGAGAGAGGTCAGAGTAGAAGTGCCAGACTGGTCAAAGCTGATAAGTAGGTGACAGTAATGCAAATAACCACACATTACAGTGGTTTGGTTAAAATCTCCACTGAGATTTTATAAAAACACTACTGCCTACTCTTGTCACCATCGGATTTGTTATGACAACGATCAATTACACATGTTGTCAACATTTTCGAAGAAAAAGGTGAACAAAAAATGTATAATTTTAAACGTTTCTAATTCCACTCCACATCGTGGCAGGTGGTTTCGTGTTAGTGGGCGGTTAGTATCCGTACATATGACGCCCAGCTATTCAAGTGACATCATCTGTGCTCGAAATAGTGAGCCATTTCGAACACCGCTGAAGTAAATAGGCCTATCTCATATACATATAAATATGTCTACATATATGTTCCCAAGTATCATAGAAGTAAAGCTAACGTTACTTCTGACTGGAAATTTTCACGTGTTATTAATATGAAACAAAATCTTAACCATAACACGATAAACTAGCTAGCGAAAATGCTACAAACACTACCACAGCTATGTTCTAGATCCTAGTTGGCCTTAGCAACTGGTTTTGCTGCATTCTTTCAAAGTGTACCTGGGATGAAACAAATAAAAGAACACCATCTATACATATAAATATACATATGTATAAGTGGCATTACAGTCCCAAACACAACACGATTTTGGCATAGCTAACTAGCTCACTTTTTCTACACAGCTCTGGTTCAGCCAGCCAAGATAGCTTGGTAAAATGTTTACCATCCATTTTCTAAGGCCTTTTTGATTCGGTTTGTCTGTAATTCGGTTCCCGAGGAGCATTTGATTGGTTTACTGGACTTGAGTGGGTTGGATGCAGAATATATAACAACAGAAATGCTCAAACACCTGTCCAGTGAAGGTTACAGTGCTGATAATATAATCAGCCAATGTTATGATGGCGCATCAGTCATGAGTGGGATCAGGGGTGGGGTTCAAGCATTGTTGCAACAGAAGCTTGGCAGGCTCATTCCTTATGTACATTGCTACAACCATCAGCTGCACCGAGCAGTGGTGCATGCCATTCAGGAAGAGCCATGCGCCAAAACATTCTTTGAACTCTCCGGCTCACTACATTCCTTTGTTCTCCATCATTATTTAGCCCAGAACTATAATGCTCCCTCTCTTAAAAGGTTACTCGAGATACGGTGGACCAGTCAATGACGTAACAAAATGTCAGGTGGACAATAAGGATGTCATCTTGAAAATTTTGTCAGCAATTTCTGAAGATAGTGTGGCAGCAATGGCTTTATGCACAGAGGCATCAGGGCTCCTAGTACAACTCAGGAAGCATCATTTTTTTTTAATTGGTAATTTGCTCATCAAAATTTTGGGTGTCTTGAAGCCAGCAAATTCTATTCTGCAGGCTAATGCTGTGGATCTTTGCAGTGCTGGGGAGGTTATCAGTGCCTCATTGCAATCTTTAAAAGATATCCGAGAAGATGATTCATTGGATAATTTTGAGCCGGCCCCACTGCTACAAAAAGAAGGAGAACAATGAGCAAACAGCTCATAGACAGTTTTGTTCTCTCCACCGTTGGTCTGATTCCTCCAACTCTCCCAGCCAGTTTTTGAGAACACCTTGGACAGAGCTATTGCAGAGATTGGGGACAGGTTTTCAAGGAGAAATATTGACCTGATGAGGGCAGTAAGCTGTCTTGTTCCCCAGTCTACGTCTTTTCTAGAGTTGGCCCTATTGAAACCGCTGCAGCTACTTGCCGGTACTGATGCAACAACCAATAGTCTGAGAAATGAAATTGATGTGGCGAAATCCATGTTGCTCAATAAGTTCTCCACTGACGCGGACCTGTCCACAGTGTGTCGACATATACAGAGCTATAAGGAAGCCTGTCCAGAGCTACATGTGGTGTATGCAACTGCACTGGTGATTTCAGTATCCTCAGCATCATGTGAGAGTTCTTCCTCCACTCTGACACGTGTCCTAACACCCTTCCCCCGCACAATGCTGCATGAGAGAAAAAGGAATCTGGTGATTCTGGCACATGAAAAATTCATAACCAAGAGTATTGATCTGGATGAGTTTGTTAGGGCTTTTATGAAAATAAACAGAAGACTCACGCTTTGAGGCAATTACTTTGTGTTTTGCAGTGGGAATAGCTAGGCCTTCTTTTTTCTTTTAACCATATTGTTAGAAATCTCCAACAGTTTTAAGAGAAACCATAGCCTATAAATCTTTTTTTTTTGACATTACCTTTGTTTGTAAAATGCTTGCTGCTTTATTTCTTGAAAACAGTCCTGAGATTTGTTGTGGTGGTAGTTCAGCGTAATCACTGAATGGGTGATGTAGGCAACTGTAAGCTCCATGTAGGGACAAACTTTTTTTTTTTTCCTTCTTGATTTAGCTAAAGAGCACACTCAGCTTTTATTTAAAGGGATAACCTTATTTCACTTTGGTACAACCTAATTAATTTTGTGGAGCTTACCCCATTTTATTTGCATAAAGCAGCTGTCATTTGCCAGGGTGGTATACAATAGTTAGCTCTGCTGTTAGCCTTCTACTTCTGCATAACATGAAAGACTGTTGTTATATTTCAAATATTATGTTAGGGTATTGTAGAAAAGTGAGTTAAATGATTTAATATTCCAACAATAGGAATGTCAGTGCCAAAAAACAGTATTGTCTGCCAAGTTTCCTTCTTGTAGTTGCAGAGCTGCAAACTGTGCTTACTTCATTTTTATTTGAATACAAACACGCATAATTAGGCCTCAAGAAATACAAATAGTGGCCTCTCTGAACACCCCTACACACATAACATAACAAGGAAAGACACAAGCCATTCAGCCCAACAACCCAACAATGCTTGTCTATTCTTACCTCTGACAAGGGCACTGTATAGTGTGAGTATGATCTCCTTAGATTTATACTCAATACTCCTGGCTATGTATCCCAGGTTTTTTTTTTTTAACCGCTAGAGCACATTGACCAGTTCCGAACCCACTCTGAAATGCATCCTGTATTTTGAAAATGAGTTTGTCATGTAGTACCTTGTCAAGTGCTTTTTGGAAGTCTAAGTATATTAAATCATAGGGGTGTGGTTGCAAGGATACACGCACAAACACACCTTGTGGTAAAAGGGAAAAGAGATTGCACAATTTCAGTTATAACGGTTGTTTCTTTCAGATACGCCCTTGAAGCTCTGAGAGAGTGAGAGAGAGAGAGAGAGAGAGAGAGAGAGAGAGAGAGAGAGAGAGAGAGAATCCTGAGTGCGCCTGATCTAGTGAGCTGTTAGTGAGCTAGTCTTGGGTGCAGAATGGTTTACCAGGTACTGTGTATAACCGGGATCGTGACTGTGTTCTTATCTGTGGGAATCTCCATTCCAGTACCTGACCAATACTCCCGGGGTGTGGTAAGACTTGCCATTTTTCTAGGAGCTATAGGCTATTGATGATGATGAATCCAACTACAATGGCTATCTAGAATATCTACCAATGTTGTCCTGGTAGTAAAAGCAGAATGAAGTTTGGACTACAATGGAGTAGGGGTGTGCAAAAAAGGATAGCCTATTCGGTTAATCGGGAATATATTGAGACATTCTGGACCAATTACAATGCAATTACAGTTTTGTCTTTCAGAAAATATCGACTACATTACATTACATTATTGGCATTTGGCAGACGCTCTTATCCAGAGCGACGTACAACAAAGTGCACACCCATAACCAGGGTTAAGTTCGCTGAAAGACCCTAGAGGGAAGTACAATTTCAACTAGTAAGCTATGGTATTATTGAGTGCTGATAAGTAACTGATATCATTAGTACATCTGTCTGCATGTCCGAAAATAAATTGGAATATAAACTGTAAACCATTGGAGACCTTTCTTGAATGTCAACCTTCGCAAAACAGAAAAAACAAACACGAAAGCATCAATGTTTCATTGAATAATCTCTTGACAAATCAAATGAAAATTCAAGGTTGATTATGCTTATTATCTATGTTGCGCTAGACATTTTTCAGCAGAAGTCTATCGTGTATCAGTCGCCAAAGTGGTTAGTTAGCTCACCTCGTTATAAACCAACAGACAGCCATCTTTTTCTTTGGTCTAGGAACACTCGCTGACCATTTATTTTTCCCCTTTGCGCATACCATCCCTTTTAAACAGTGCATGCAGGCACGCTCTAATAATGATGTGTAGGCTATTCAACATGACTTTGCTCTCATACTGTCAAATATGTTTAACACTCCCACTCAAAGACATGTTTATAGCTCTATACGGTGGTATACAAAAACAAAACAAAAATGCAGAACTCCAAAAATAAAACATTTGGCATAATGGCAGTATTCTAAAACCTGTACATCTGCCTGCCAGTTTACATTACTCTCCAAACAAATACCCTTTGAACCTCTCAAATTTAGCCTTCGTCACTGGCTTGGTAAGGACATCAGCAACCATATCTGCAGTGGAGCAGTATTCTATAGATATTTTCCCTTCTGCGTGTGCAGACCGTACAAAGTGATACTTTATATCAACGTTTGCTTCTGTCTGCATACTGGGTTCTTAGATAAAGCTATCGCCCCTGGTTGTCCTCATATATTTTAACTGGTACATGCTTGTTACTACTGTCTATTCCCTTTAATAGCTGCACAAGGTACATACTCTCTTGAGTAGTGGCCGCTAGTGCCATATACTCAGCTTCGCAGGTTGATAATGCCACTGTTGTCTGTTTCCTACTCTTCCATGATATAACTGGACCATTGTCAGTTAAGCTGAAACAATATCCAGTTGTGCTTCTTCTATCACACTGATCAGATGCCCAATCAGCATCACTGTATCCCTTAAGCTGTAGGTTTCCTCACATTTCTGGTAGTTTAGTTCTTGATCTATAGTACCCTTTAAATACCTCAGTAGGTGTTTTACTGTCGCCCAATGCTGTTGCTTTGGTTCTGCTAGGTGCTGTGACAGTTTACTCACCACCCAGCTCAGGTCGGGTCGAGTACATATAATGTATATCAAGCTACCTACTATTTCTCTGTATCCTGTTGAATCAATAACCTCACCCTCACTGTCAAAGTCTAACTTTTGCTCACATGGGGTGGACCTTGGTTTGCATTCAGACATTCCAAACCTCATTAACATTTTCTCTATGTGTCTCTTTTGGGTCACTCTGATCTCTCCTTCACTCGGTCTAAAATGAATACCCAGGAAGTGTTTAAGTGGACCCAAATCTTTCATCTTAAACCTTCTCTTCAACATTTCCTTTACATCACTCAGTGAGAGTTGGAGTGCAAGTGGAGTGTGGAAATCCAAAATAACAAAGGAAGACCAAGTCAACCAACAACCAACAACCAACAACCAACAACCAACAACCAACAACCAACAACCAACAACCAACAACCAACAAACACTGTCAAAGGCTCAGCAAGGAGTGATAAATCACTTCCCTGAGTATCTGGGTGAAGCCATTTATCAGGGTTCTCTCAGGTGCAAACACCCAGGAAAATTGGTGACTCATCAACTAATTATCCAATCAACCATTAGACCATTCCAGGGGAAGGGAGGGATAGCACACAGCACTGCCACCTGCTGGACGACACCAACAACCTCAGCTGAGGAAGACCAGACATGGTCATCACAGCTGTTTCTTTAATGTAACGTTGTAACAGATAGTTTGAAAGAATGTGTATTTACATAATAATATTGTACCCACTGTGCTGGTACATAATTCTTATAGTATTTAGACATTTTGTGTAACATGTTGATTGATGCAAGTACTCAAGACAATATTTAATTCATATACAGTACTGTGCAAACGTTTTAGGCAGGTGTGAAAAAATGCTGTAAAATAAGAATGCTTTCAAAAATATAAATATTTATAGTTTATTTTTATCAATGAACAAAATGCATGGACAGAAGAAGTGAATGAACAGAAGAAAAATCTAAATCAAATCAATATTTGGTGTGACCACCCTTTGCCTTCAAAACAGCATCAATTCTTCTAGGTATAGTTGCACACAGTTTCGCGGCAGGTAGGTTGTTCCAAAAAGAGAACTAGCCACAGTTCTTCTGTGGATTTAGGCAGCCTCAAATGCGTCTGTCTCTTCATGTAATCCCAGACAGACTCGATGATGTTGAGATCAGGGCTCTGTGGGGGCCATACCATCACTTCCAGGATGCCTTGTTCTTTTTTACGCTGAAGATAGTTCTTAATGACATTGGCTGTATGTTTGGTGTCGTTGTCCTGCTGCAGAATAAATTTGGGGCCAATCAGATGATGGTATTACATGATGAATAAGTACCTGCCTGTACTTCTCAGCATTGAGGAGATCATTACTTCTGACAAAATCCCCAACTCCATTTGCAGAAATGCAGCCCCAAACTTGCAAGGAACCTCCACCATGCTTCACTGTTGCCATTACTTTAATGGCCTTAAATATGGTCAAACAATTTGTTTTTATTCTTGGTCCATAAATGTCGAATTGTCTTATGATAACAATATATGATGTAATGTATGATATACAATGTAACTCAGATTAGTCATAATAGGTGCAATTTTGAGGCTCTTCAGTGTCCTGTGCGCTAAAACAGACGGTGGCATGGAAAATGGAATGGAATGCTCTGAGCCTACTGTATGTGATTTTTAAAATTTGATTTGATTTATTGACAAAGGCAATTCAGAAGTATAACAAAATATACACTATGCGTCTACATTGTCAGGGATAAAAATGAAAAGTCCAAGTTATTCCTATCTTGTCCCTGCTGTACCAAGAGTCCAAGTGGAGACAGGCATTTGTTTAGAGTGCTTTGAGCACTTATACTATAAAATATGAGTGCAATAATACAATAATACAAGTACAATAGTAAAACTCAGAGCACTGTGAAACAATAAAAAAACATAAATAAGCCCAAACATTATTTGTGTGCACGAAGCCAGGAGATGTAGTGCCCACCCCCAGACCAACCTTGGACCCTCCTTGGTCACCCTAGTAAAAAAAATCCTATAACCACACCTGCATATTGGAGGCTTTATAACACCAAAGGTAGGCTTCACAGAAACTTGTAAAATGGCTTAATTAAAGGAGAGCACATGTAACATTTACAATACTAACTTAATTTTATAATTTAGATATTAAAAGCTAAATTAAGTTATGTAAATGCAAAACCATGTAGCCAAAAATGCAAAAATGAATTTGTTCATCTTAATTGTGCAATAATCAAAAATGTAAAACAGGCATACCTATGTACAATCACTGAGCACTTTATTAGGTAGACCTGTACACCAGATTGTTAATGCAAATATTTAATCAGCCAATCATGTGGAAGCAACTGAATGCATAAAAGCATGCAGACATGGTCAAGAAGTTCAGCTTTTTTTTTTTTTTTTTTTTTTGAACATGGAATGATTGTTGGTGCCAGACAGGGTGGTTTCAATATCTCAGAAACGGCTGAACTCCTGGAATTTTCATGGCCAGACTGGTCGAGTGTGACAGGAAGGTGACAGTAACGACACTTTAAAACCACACCTTACAAGAATGGTATGCAGAAGAGCATCTCTGAACACACATGTATAACCTCTTAAGTGGATAGGCTACAGCAATAGAAGACCAATAAGTCTAAAAAAAGCTCCAATAAATACCCAATGAAGTTCTCACTGTGTATATTTTCTAAAACATAAACACCTTGACCACACATGCTCACTGCTAAATATCGATGAAGAAAAAGTAAACAGTGTACCCTGGCGTCCCTTAGTGTCTCCAAATCTATCCAAAATGGCTTAAACTTAAACACTGCTATAAATAATAAAATTATAATTTATTCTTACTATTTTTCATCAGAAAAGGGCCCAAAAACCTCTCTGAAAATGAATTTCCCCTTATGATGATTTAAGATTGATACCATGTTTAAAAGTAATGCAAACACGTTGTGACACATACAGTGGGAGCAATAATTATTTGATCCCTTGCTGATTTTGTAGGTTTGCCCACTTAAGGCCCGGACACACCAAACCGACGGTCGGCCGCCGGACGTCGATGGCGCCCGGTCGGCCGAGTCTTTCCGGTGTGTCCCGCACGCCGACACTCCGTCGCCGTGTTTTGGAGGGCTGTTGAATCGGCGTCGGAGCCCCCCGGAGCCATCGATGAGAGAGAGCTCTCTGATTGGCTGTCCAGCTAGCGAATCAGTGCACGAGAGGGGAATGGAAGCGACGAATGCAAGCCATTTCAAAGTTACTATCACTACCAGACATAATTTTTGATTAGTATTACTAAATAGCGAGAGAACAAGGAAATTGCTGCAAATTGTTTGTTGTGAGCGAGACAATGGCTGCTTCTAGGTCCAACGCAATGCAAACGCATTCGCCGGTCTTCCGGTTTCCATTTTTTGAAAGACAAATACAGACTACCGCCACCTGCTGGTGTGGAGAGTTATTACCTCTCACGCAGGCGCAGAACGTACGTGCAACTCGGCCGTCGGCGGACCGTCGTTGCGGTGTGTTCGGCACAGCCAACATTAACGATGCGTATCGACGCGAGGCGATCTTTGTCGGCGCTCCGCGGCCGACCATCGGTTTGGTGTGTCCGGGCCTTTACATGTCATGATCTGTTTTGTGAGTTTATTTCATTGTTCATTATCCTTGATTTTTTGTAATTCATTATTTTTCATATTTATGTTTCATGGTAAAATGTATGTCTTAGTTTTGCCTGTGATTGTCTGCCTCACCATGTGCTCTTGTTTTCCTTGTCCTGACCCCGTCCTCACCTGCCTCTGTCTGCCACTCCCCTCAGTTAATTTACATAATCATTGTTTTGATTGATTCCTCCCTGTTCCTCGTTGTCTCCTGCCCATTAGCAGCTTCCCTCTGTTATTTAAGTTCTTCCCTTTTGTTCAGTCTTTGTCAGATCGTGCCAGTATCTGCCCGTAAGGCTGGTGAGAAACGCAGTCAAATTTTTGCTCTGCTTACCTTTGCGCCGTTCTGTTTGTAGAATATTTTTATTCCACGTTCCCTGTAACTTCTGAGCTTTGGATTTTTGTGTTTTATTAGTTCTGATTTTTGGCGAATATTTTTGTTCCACATTCCCTGTAACTTCTGAGCTTTGGATTTTTGTGTTTTACTAATTCTGATTTTTGGAGAATATCAGATCCTCTCCAAATCCTTAAGGTTCCGAGGCTGTCACTTGTCAACTCGAAGCTTCAGCTCCCTCCACAGATTTTCGATGGGATTTAGGTCTGGAGACTGGCTAGGCCACTCCAGGACCTTAATATGCTTCTTTTTGAGCCACTCCTTTGTTGCCTTGGCCGTAGGTTTTGGGTCATTGTCATGTTGGAAGACCCATCCACGACCCATTTTCAGTGCTCTCACTGAGGGAAGGAGGTTGTCGCCCAAAATTTCTTGGTACATGGCCCCATTCATCTTCCCCTCGATACGGTGAAGTCGTCCTGTCCCCTTAGCTGAGAAACACCCCCAAAGCATAAGGTTTCCACCTCCATGCTTCACAGTGGGGATGGTGTTCTTGGGGTTGTACTCAGCATTTCTCTTCCTCCAAACATGGCGAGTCGAGTTGATGCCAAATAGCTCTATTTTGGTCTCATCTGACCACATCACCTTCTCCCAAGCCTCCTCTGGATCATCCTGGTGTTCTTTGGCAAACTTCAGACGGGCCTGTACATGTGCCTTCTTCAGCAAAGGACCTTGCGCGCGCAGCAGGATTTTAATCCTTCACAGTGTAGTGTGTTACTGATGGTTCTCTTCATGACTGTGGTCCCAACTGCCTTCAGGTCATTAACAAGCTCCTCCTGTGTAGTACTGGGCTGATCCCTGAACTTTCTCATGATCATTAATATCCCACGAGGCGAGATCTTGCGTGGAGCCCCAGACCGAGGGAGATTGGCGGTGACTTTGTGTTTCTTCCATTTTCTGATAATTGCTCCAACAGTTGTTAACTTCTCACCAAGCTGCTTGCTTATTTTCTTGTAGCCCATCCCAGCCTTGTGCAGGTCTACAATTTTGTCCCTGATGTCCTTAGACAGCTCCTTTGTCTTGCCCATGGTGGAAACGTTGGAATCTGATTGATTGTGTGGACAGGTGTCTTTTATACAGCTACATAATAATGTAATGAGTTGACACAGGTGTTTTGGGTAATGAGTTGAGATTAGGAGTGCTTCTTAATGGAAAACTAACTGGTCTGTGGGAGCCAGAATTATTGCTGATTGGTAGGGGATCAAATACTTATTTCATGCAAAAATACGATAATAAATTTATAAAATGTATATGATGTTGTTCTTTTGTGATATTCTGTCTCTCAATGTTAAAATGTACCTATGATTAAAATTCTACACAGTTCCGTTCTTTGTAAGTGGGCAAACCTACAAAATCAGCAAGGGATCAAATAATTATTGCTCCCACTGTATGTAATGTAAATATGTAATAATTGACAATTATAGGTTTTGCTGTACTAGTATATAATGCTCTCTTCAGTTCTCCCATCTTCTCCATCCCTTTATAGTGATTACCTAGTTGGCTGGCTAACTATAATTGTTGTTTGGTTATCGTTGTTTCGCTACATTACCAAGCCTTCATTTACATTGCAAGCATGCCTAATGTATCCTGTGTAGGTGTCCTCCCAGGATGCAGAAATATAAGAAAGATGCATTTCTGGAGAAATGGTCAACATGGACCAATGTCCCCAAGGAATGATGCACTTGTTGAATCCATGCTGTGAAGAATTCAGCCTTTTCTGGAGACATACTACAGTAGATAGGTGTACCCAATAAAGCGGCCATTAAGTGTTGTGTGTTTCCCCCCTCCTCAGGACTGGTTGAGCCGGTATGGATACCTGCCGCCCCCAGATGCCCGCATAGGGAAACTTCAGACAAGGGAGGGCATTGAGAAAGGACTTCGACAAATGCAGAGATTTGCTGGGCTAAAAGAGACTGGGAAGCTGGGTAGCCACTCATTAAATATGACATCTGACAATCCTGTCTCATTACCTGGTTTATGCATATCAATATATGTATCTTGATACACTGTACATTTAGCTTGTCTTATCTTGTCTTATCTTGCCACCTGAATTTAGTAGATTTGGACAGGGCGATATTTTAATATATTAATGGACAACCTTATCCCCCTTATGTGCAGGGAGATTTACTTTTGATTTACACTGTATAGCAACTGGTGAAAATAGCACACTAAATTTCATAGCAATCAGCAACAGTAAAGATGTTACAAAAACTTGGTTGTACATTATAAGTTTCATGTTTGTTTCCCCCTTTTTATACAAGTAATGTGTCTTAAGTGGCTGTATCCCATTCCATCTCTTTCATAGATGAAGACACTCTTGCCCTTATGGCGACCCCTCGCTGTTCTCTCCCTGATATTGTGGGACCAGAAGACATGCTGAAAAAGAGGAGGAAGAGATATGCACTGTCAGGGCTGCGCTGGGACAAAATGGACATAACTTGGAGGTACGTGCATCACAAAAGCATTGAAAGAGAACAAGAGCATATTCCCTCTGGGATCTTCATTTTTAACACCATCTCATATTTGACCTGCCTCACAGTATGCATCATGTCCTCGCTCCCACCTGTATCTAGCATCCACAGCTTCCCTTCCATGGGCCCCTACAAACTGCCACCTCAGTCTGTTCAGGTGATCCTTTCTCATGCTCTCAAAGTGTGGAGCGATGTTACACCACTGCTCTTTCGTCATCTCCCTGAGAGCAACAGTGGAGGAGCAGGACAGGGGGGAGACATAAGAGTGTCCTTCTCTCAATCTTTTCATGATGATGGATACCCCTTTGATGGTATTGGAGGGACTCTTGCCCACGCATTCTTCCCTGGCACTGGTGACATTGCAGGGGATACACACTTTGATGATGAGGAAATCTGGAGCT
This sequence comes from Conger conger, assembly GCF_963514075.1. NCBI lineage: Eukaryota > Metazoa > Chordata > Actinopteri > Anguilliformes > Congridae > Conger > Conger conger. Next base: position 50,491,196 of record NC_083761.1, on the reverse strand, counting down.
ATCAAGGTGTGTACAAAGTGAGGGCTAATAAGTTATGCTGCTGCAAATCAACATAAGTTGGGAAAGACTGTTTCAACTATTCCTATGATAACAATAGTTTTTGTTACTGAATGGATATACTGAGTGTTACTGAGTGGTATACTTACATTTACAATTGTGCCACTCTGTTTAGGAAACAGTGGCAGCACAGACCTATTCACAGTGGCTGTCCATGAGTTTGGCCATGCCTTAGGCCTCTCCCATTCTTCTTCTGACCCCTCCATCATGAGGCCCTATTACCAGGGTTCAGTTGGGGAGATAGATGCATATAAACTTCCTCTGGATGACAGAATGGCTATCCAGTCACTGTATGGTGAGATCACTTATTCCACACATTTCCTTCTTGGAAAATTAATTATTGCTTTTTCTTTTCTCGCTTTTCAATATCTCTGTTATAATTCAGTATGACTGAGCTATATCTGTCTTTCAGGGGTTCCAGGTGGTGCTCAGACTCCTGGTCCTCGTCTGCCCAGTCCTGATCCTCCAAGACCAACTCAAAAGCAAGTACCACCACCAACAATAACAATACTAACCGCCATCATCATCACCATCATTTTTAAAATACTACAGTCGTTATTTCTGAATACAATGAAATAAAAATAGGATGGTCAATATTGGCTCATTCATCGTAGTTCCATAGAATGTTCAATAACTGATGTTTAGTAACTGGGCATAAGTAAGGGAGGGCTAAGGTTAACCCAAAGGGACACTACTGTTGTATATTTGAACAAGTTACTCAACTTAAATTACTATTACTTGGTACTGAACTATTGATCACAAAATACACTCACAGAGACTTATGTTTTAAACTTCTTCTGCTGTAGCCTATCCACTTAGTGCTATGATGCTTTGTGTGTTCATGCTCTTCTCCATACCACTGTTGTATTGTGTGGTTATTTGCGTTACTGTCACCTTCCTGTCAGCTTTGACCAGTCTGGCCATTCTCCTCTGACGACTCTCATCAACAAGGTGTTTCTGTCCGCTACACACTGGATTTTTGTTTTGTTGTTTTCACCATTCTTTGCAAACTCTAGAGACTAGTGTGTGTGAAAATCCCAGAAGATCAGCAGTTTCTGAGAAACTCAAACCACCCTGTGGTCACTCACTTCGATCAAATTTTTTCCCCATTCTGACGGTTGATGTGAACATTAACTGAAGCTCCTGACCTGTATCTACACGATTGTATGAATTGCACTGCTGCCGCACAATTGGCTGATTAGATAATGCCGTGAAAAAGTATGTGTAATAAGGTAAAAATGTTCTTAATGAAGTGCTCAGAGAGTGTACATGCTGTGTAGGGCAAGCAACAAAAGCAACCAAATAGTGATATGGAATGCTGCTGTTGTATTCAGTTGCTTCAGTCTATCAGGCTTGTAGAACACCAGATCCAGATGCGAGAACAAGACGTAGATTATAGAAGTCTTTATTATGTATAAAGCAGGTCAGACAGGGGTAGGTCGAGCGCCAGCAAACAGAATCAGCAGGGATAAGGCAGTTTATAGTACAGTGTCCAAGCAATAGGTCAGTGCAACAGCAAACAGGAACAGTGAGGATAATCCAAATCGCGGTCGTGGTCACAGGCAAAGGGTCAATAACAGACGGGCAAAGAAGACAAGAACAGAATCAGACAACAAAAGTCATAAAGCCAAAATGGGTCAATAAATTACGGTTCCAAACTAGACAGACGGGAAAAGCAAAATGTGGAAGTCGGGGGCGAAAGAGGTAACACTGGAGAGTATGATAAAGACACATAACAATCTGGCGACAAGACATACAAAAATAAGGGCTTTATATAATACAGGTAACAAGAAGAAAAGGCAGGGTGACTAGATAGATAGATAGATACTTTATTCATCCAGAAATTTTAGGCATCCAGTAGCTTGTACATACACACATATACACACATATCTCACACACATAAAGATCAAAATCACTCACAGAAAAGTAAGAAATAAAGCGCATGTGAAGTGATTACAAAGGCCTAGTAGGGACTGGCCCTGTGATATATTGACCATGATAAGGTGCTATGGTAGATTGTACTTTTGCACTACCACCATTGCACACAAAGTAAACAGTAAACAGTAAACTCAACAGGGGTAAAAGTGAGGATTACAGTCCAGATTGTGTAGAGGGCTAATATAGCCTGTTAGGACAGTCAGACAGATATTGGATAGACTATGGTGTGCACAGAAGCTAATAAATCATGGAAACGTGACTATAGAGTGAACTCGTAACCTGACACAGTCTATGTCTAGGTCATAAGTAATATGCTAAATCTGTGGTATGTTCTGCAAGTTTAGTGTTTTGTTACTTACAACAATACATGGGTTATCTTCTCTGTGAACTGGGAACATGTAATAGTAATGAGCCTCTATTTGACAAAACAGTTATGAGCATTCAAGGCACTGGATTATTATGGTATATTTTTATCCTTAGCTGGCAATACTATCTTAGTCTTGGCTCAATGCAACACTGACCCTTTCTTCTGTTGCACCAACATTTTCTCCTTCTCTCAGGCCAGACCACTCTCTTCCAAATTGCTGTAATGGGAATTTTGATGCAGTGGCTAATATCAGAGGAGAGATCTTCTTCTTCAAGGGTAGGAGAACAAAATATTGAACCTGTATCTAAAATGTGCTTCTTGGACCACAGTGCAGTGGAGTTATTAACATTGTACTCCATGTAATCCATGGTAGACTGCAGTGACAAATTTGAGATTCAGCTCTTCTCGTTTTAGGCCGATATTTCTGGCGGATCCAGCAGTCAGGTTCTTTGCTTTCTCCTCACCCGGTTTTGATACAGAAATTCTGGATTGGGCTCCCCCCTGGAACAAAAAAAATTGATGCAGTGTATGAGAGGAAGAGTGACAGTCACATAATTTTCTTTATTGGTAAGAGAGAAAGGCATTTAAACACTGCTTTAGTATTTTCTGTATAGCTTATAATTTAAAGGGGATTTCTTATCTTTATCTCTCCACCTTTCCATCTGAACAGGAAATCAGTACTGGGTCTGTAAAGACACCTCATGCCTTCCTGGGTACCCACGACCACTCTCAGAGTGGGGAATGAAGTCACGGGCTGGTTCTGAGATACAGAGAGTGAACGCCGCTTTTGTGTGGGCTCACAATGGCAAGACCTATCTGTTCAGTGGTAGGGAGTTTTGGAGGTTTGATGAAGGGACTCGAGGAATGGAGAGAAAGCTGGATGGAGACTACCCAAAAGATGCTGCTCTCTGGGGAGATGTACCCCCTGACCCTGATGACATTATCAGCAAAGGTGAGAAATAAGATAAGTAACATAACCATTACACAAAAAAAAAAAATCACAAACCTTTCAGGGCCTGCAGGACCTTGGGCAGCAGCCAAAGAGGAAGAGCAGCCCTCTCTGTTCCCCCCTCCAAGTTTTACAGACAGGCCGTGCCCAGAGAAGAGATGTGGTGTGATTTGCTCTGTAATTATAAAGATGTCAATACACAACTGCACTTCATACTACAAGGTGGAAAGAGCAGAGAAGTGACATAGATGCAATGTACATGCCATGACCACTTCATTAGACTCATTAGACAATTTATAATACTTTTTGGACTTATTGGTCTTCTGTTGCTCCAATTCAAGTTTTGATGTGTTGTGAGTTCAGAGATGCTCTTCTGCATACCACTGTTGTAATGTTGGGTTATTACAGTTACTGTTGCTTTCCTGTCAGCTCAAACCAATCTGGACATTCTCCCCTGACCTCTCTCATTAAGGTGTTTTTGCCCACAGAACTGCCACTCACTTGACTTGATGGACCATTCTCTGTAAACTGTAGAGACTAGAGAGTTGTGTCTGAAAATCCCAGGAGATCAACAGTTTCTGAGATACAAACCACCCTGTCCAGCATCATTTTACATTACACATTTCGTCCCCATTCTGATATTTGGTATAAAACAACTGAACCTCTTGACCATGTCTGCATGCTTTTTATGCATTGAGTTGCTGCCACCTGATTGGCTGATTAGATATTTATATTAAAGAGCTGATGTACAGGTCTACCTTATAAAGTGGTCACTGAGAGTAAATTTGTCCACAAGTTCTTTATCTTCTGAATGTAAATAAGATGTCAGCATTTCCATGAAAGGAACTGCGGCCAGCAATCTTCCATGGTATGAGGAACAGTGACCCTTACAGAAGTGTAATATGAGAAGTATTTTTAGAAATTCTGGTTATTTTAACTCTGTTCGCTGTTGGTATTTCAAATCGCGTTCTGGAAAGGAAGAGTCGTTACTCAAAATTTGAGGGTGTAAGACAAGTTTATGGCGGCACGGATGGCGCAGTGGGTAGCACTGCCGCCTCACAGCAAGGAGGTCCTGGGTTCGAATCCCCGTCGGCCGGGGCCTCTCTGTGCGGAGTTTGCATGTTCTCCCCGTGTCTGCGTGGGTTTCCTCCGGGTACTCCGGTTTCCTCCCACAGTCCAAAGACATGCAGGTTAGGCTGATTGGAGAGTCTAAATTGCCCGTAGGTATGAGTGTGTGAGTGAATGGTGTGTGTGCCCTGCGATGGACTGGCGACCTGTCCAGGGTGTATTCCTGCCTTTCGCCCAATGTATGCTGGGATAGGCTCCAGCCCCCCTGCGACCCTGTTCAGGATAAGCGGGTTCAGATAATGGATGGATGGATGGAAGACAAGTTTATATGCAGTATCTGAACAAATGGAAACTAGCTGAAAGGAAGTGCTTCATCCTCTGTGACAAAACACTCCTTTAGATATGATAATTTCTATTGACAGGTTTCCTGGTTAGGGGCGGCACGGATGGTGCAGTGGTAGCACTGCCGCCTCACAGCAAGGAGGTCCTGGGTTTGAATCCCGGTTGGCTGGGGCCTCTCCCCGTGTCGCGTGGGTTTCCTCCGGGTACTCCGGTTTCCTCCCACAGTCCAAAAACATGCAGGTTAGGCTGATTGGAGAGTCTAAATTGCCCGTAGGTATGAGTGTGTGAGTGAATGCTGTGTGTGCCCTGTGATGGACTGGCGACCTGTCCAGGGTATATTCCTGCCTTTCGCCCAATGTATGCTGGGATAGGCTCCAGTCCCCCTGAGACCCTGTTCAGGATAAGCGGGTTAAGATGGATGGATGGTTTCCTGGTTAGGCCAAAGACAAATGGTTATCGGCACCTTGACCTCAAGTCAAGGCATTTCAAAGGAAATTGAAATAGAGTGCGGAAACAGGGTGACTGTGGGACGTACATTTGAAGGTATGGGAATAGGAGCAATTATAAATCAGTTATATCTTGAAAACACTGAAATCTAACAGTATTGAAATCAAATATTCCATTGAGATGACACAAATATTTAATTAAGATTCCACAATATATAGGCAAACATGCAAATCACTGCTTTTAGATATTGCAATATATTATATACTGTTCTGAAATATATTACCATTATATTTTTAAAAAGTATTCATATTTATATCACATTGCAGTGTATTTCATTTCCATAAACCTTAATTGGTATGGCAATCGTCATACTCAAAATATTAGGCTTTTTGTCAGCAATGCTGTTGGAGCATTGAATTAAAAGTAAGGTGATGGAAATAATTACATTAAGATACAAAAAGTCCTATTAATGGGAAAATGCAGTGGAATTATTGTCATTATTCACTCTCAACTTGTTGCTTCCTTTATCTCTCAGGTGAGGTGTATTTCTTCAAGGGCAACTCCTACTGGGTGCTGAAGAAAGGTGGGATGGATCAAGAGGCAGTGGCTTCCAAATCTATTGCAGTTGACTGGTTTGGATGTGCCCCATCACCACCTGCTACCTATCCTCCAGCCAAGCCTGGGTGTGAGAACTGCAACTGTGCGATCAACAGGGCTTTCACATTGCAGAATTCCCATTGGAACATACTACATTCCATCAGCTTTATTTTTTGGCTTTCATTAATTAGGTAATTATTTAACCAAAATGTATTGCATTTTTACTGCATTTTTCAAATACAATGTTTTTTTTATGACACATGCACATTTTGTAACAATGTGCAACAGGAATAGAAAAGGTAATGGAATGTTCATGAAAGGGATCCATGGTTTTAATCTGAATGAGGATATAAACTAATGATCTTGCCAAGATCCTTATTTTGAATCTTGCCAGGATCCTTGAAAATTTTGATAAAGTCCTTAAAGATCTTAGTTGGGATCTTTAAATATCTTTTTAGAGTCTTTGTATCTTTGTATCCTTTCAGGATCTTAAACATTCTGGTTTAGAATCTGTAAATACGGTATATTATTGCAATGATCTAATTAATTATCTTAATAGGAAATATTAAGATCTTAATAGGATCTGGAGCAATGTAATTTGATTCTATTAAGATCTGTTTCACAACCGTTTCTTCAAATTTGTATCAATCAAAGCCAGTTCAAGCAAACATATCTTTATTTCATTAGGATCCTGATATGATATATGATTTTGCAATTCTTATAGAGGAAGCAAACTTGGGTCACAATAAAAAAATCTGAACCTCTTGAGATCACATGTGTCTAAGTAAGTAGTTGGAGAAATTGAGTATACCAGTAAGCATACCAGTAAGCGTATTGATATTTTAGAGGAATATCCTACAAATGTTCCTGGGGAGCATTAGATCAATGGTTCAAAAGCCTCCACTCCATATACAGTGCCTGCCAAAAGTATGGCAACAGTAAAATTAACAATTTGTTATTTTTGCTATTCCTGTATACTTTGGGATCAGCTGTAATTGCATGGTATTTACATGTGTATATGTTTTACTGTTTTACTATTTTACAGAAACAGCTTTTTGTGTTTTGAGTTCACATATGAGTGACACGTTTCTTTTTGCATGGACTGTTTAAAAGAGCACTGAGTGAGTGTCTAGCCTTGGATTTAGCCTTTTTTTAATCTGTGGAGATTGCATTTGGAGTCAGCAGACATACACGACCTACTGTATCACCAGCAGTCTCCAGAGTGAAGAGGTGGAAATATCATAAACCACCATACACAAAAGACTTCAACAGCGGAACAGAGGCTAGATTAGAAAGGCCAGATTAGAATTAGGTGGTCTGGAACAAAGTTTTATGGACAAATGAGACAGTACCAAAACGTCAGAAAGCTAAAAGTGTGGCCAAAGGATTCTGATTATTTCAAAATAAAATCAGCTGTTCTTGAGTTTTACAGGAGGCAATACACATAGAGCACATCTTCAAAGACAATGCCGATGTCTTTGATGAGGCTCACGAGTCGGTTCCGACCATAGACAAAATAAAAATAGTTTATTCCTGTCCTATGTTTCTCCACCAGGACAATCAGCTAAATCCTCATCCATTTTTTAACAGAATAGATAATGAACAATAACAGTGAGTGCTAGTTCAAGTTGATTAGATGAAAACATGATGGAATAGAAGATGTTCAGTCCTAAATAAGTTTTAATATACATTTTAATGTTCACAAAGACAAGTTACAAAGTAGCTGTAGCACATATAATGTCATATAATGATTCAAAATATTTTTCTTTAAAAAAAAATATTATTCTTTTCAGTTTAAACAGTCCCTGTCATCAGTCCCTGTGTTTTGCCATCCTACCTGTTTTTTAATTGTTATCGACTGCCTCGACAGAAATATAGATCCAATGGTTGTTCACTGTTAAACCTCAAACAAATCAATCTTCTGCCCTTTGTTAGAAAATCTCAAGCATCGGTCTCTGAATCTGAAACTGACATCACTGATATTCAAATGCCGCAAGATTTAAAACGTCGGCATGGGCTAGGAATTTTACATTTAAACGTACAGAGTCTAGTTCTGAAAATGGACGACATTAATGTATTAATGTCTTGGCTTTGAAAAAAATATTGGACTCTGATATTTACATACATGGATACAATATTTTCCAGTGTGATCATAATAGTAAAGGAGGCGAAGTATTGATTTACGTTAAAGAATGTTTTGTTTCCCATTAAATCACTTCCTCATCAACTCCCAAAAGCACTGAGTACATTGTTTTAGATATCAGCGCTGGGGGTAATAATCATTTAACAGTTATTGGTTTTTACCGTCCACCATCTGTAAACTGATGCCTTCGAGGACTTTGGGAAATTAATTTCTTCTTATGCCTCATCAGAATGACTACTTATGGCCGATATAAATCTGGATTGCCTATCGGATAACTCCTCTAGGCTTAAAGAGTTATGCATAGAATTAAATCTCTCGCAATTATTGTCCAAGGCAACAAGGCCAAGTTTTAAGAACCCTGCCAAGTCTACATTGATTGATGTCAAAACAAGCCTCACAAATACTCAGCATGCAGGATATTAGCACAGGATATTAGTGACCATTGTACAATTGCCTGCATCAGAGACACCAGATTAGGCAAGTTTAAACCTCAAAATTTAAAGAAGAAATTTTAAGAATTTAAATGAACAAGCTTTTATACATGACTTATACCAATTGGACCTATCAAGTGTTGCCCTCACTCCAGATGTTGAGCTAGCATTGGATTGTTTTACTACCGCCTTTCTCTCTGTGGCTGATAAACACGCTCAGTTTAAAAAACGCCATATTAAAAATAGAACAAATCCATGGTTCTCCTCTGAGCTTTCTCAGTTACTCAGAGGCAGAAATACAGCTTGGGCCATGGCAAGATCCACGGACTTGAATTCCGATTGGCTTTATTTCAGACAGCTTAGAAACAATTGCACTCTTCAGATAAAAAAGCTGTCTAAATTCTATCAGTGGGGGTAATTCATCTTCTTTCTGGAAAGCATTTAAATCACTAAACACAAAATCCTCACAAAAATAATCTCAAATTCGATTACTATTACTGAAAGAGAGGAAATTAGTGATGCCTTTAATCAGCACTTAATTTCTGCTGGCTATTTATTTGATAGAAACTTTGTGGCTCATTGTTTATGGAATACCTCTTTACCTAGCTCTGGTACTCAGAATGTCTGTCAAACAGCCCCTCCTACAGCTTGCTTCAATAAAAATCTTAATCAAACATTTATTTTAACAACCTTCTCCACATTGGAAGTTTGGAAAGCCTTAACTAAAATTGACCTTAGGAAAGCAACAGGGACTGATAAGCTTGACCCATGCGTTCTGCGTCTCTCTGCTGATCTGATTGCTAAACCATTGGCCCAAATCTTCAATTTGTTGATTCTTTCTGGTTCAATCCCTAAGACTTGGAAGGCAGCTAAAGTACTCCCGCTTCACAAGGTTGGTGACCAATTCAATATGAATAATTATCGGCCTATATCTAGGCTTTCATGTCTTGCTAGAATTTTTGAAACTCTAATCAATTCTCGGTTACATTCATTTGTATCCTTACATGGTATTTTACATCAATCAGGTTTTATAACTGGACATAGCACTATCTCAGCTGCATCCTTATTAATTAAAGACATAGTGAGCTCGCTTGATAAAAAGCGTCACTGTGCAGCCTTCTACATCGACCTATCGAAAGCCTTCGATACTGGTGACTGTGAGTTATTCTTACAAAGGCTATCTGCCATTGGTCTTGATAACTCAGCTTGCATCTGGTTTCAAAACGACCTACAGGATAGAACTCAGTGTATCTCAGTAGATGGAAAAGAATCAAACTTTCTCAGCATCGCTAAAGGTGTCCTGCAAGGCTGGACATTGGTGTTCACAATTTACGCAAATAATCTTGGTCTTTTGCAGAGTAATTGTAGATTACATTTCTATGCTGATGATACGGTTGTCTATACCAGTGCCCTCTCAGCCCAGCAGGCTATTATTGATCTTTAGCATGGCTTTAATTCTCTCCAGAAATCCCTCATTGACCATAAGCTGGTACTAAATGAAATTGAACAAGTCCCTCATTATAAGAATCTGGGTATCTGGGTTGACAATACTCTAACTTTTAAAACAAATATTGAGAATGTGTACACACATGCTGTACCGTCAACTCTTAAAGAATTGGATTCAGATTACCATTCTGCATTGTGTTTTATTACCAGGGACAGCTACCGTACACACCATTGTGAGCTTTATAAAAAAAGTAGTATGGCCCTTCCTTAATGTCAGGAGAGCCCAACATAGCATATTGTTTGTCTATAAAGCTCTTATTCAAGAATTACCTCATTATTTATGCTCACTACTCAAATACAAAACCAGCAATTACAACACACACGAAAATATTGATGAATGAGGACAATCTACCTATGAACAAGTCTCAGCTTCCTAGCAGAGACTGCCTTGTACCTTGTTGAATTCAGTATACCGTTGATCTTAAAGGAGCACTATCACACAGTGGTTCATCAGGTTACTGATTTAGTACTGCTATGTGAAATGATCGTTTAATTCGGTCCATCACGAAAAGACAGAGCATGCTTTTTAGCCTTATTTATTCACCATACAGAAATATCACTACTACTAATAACAATGGTTCATCAGGTTACTGATGTAGGACTGCTATTTTCTTGAACACAACTGTACCTACTGTCAATGGAGGTGGGTCATTCATGTTTTGGAGATATTTTAAGGAGTACTGCCACACTTTTTTGACTTGAGCTTATTTGGATTAAATGCTTAAATTATGTGTGTAGGCATTTTTAAAATGACCGTCAGTGTAGCCGTTACCCAGATATGGGGCAAACTTATCAAAACAAACACGTCCAGTGACTCTCCAGCTTGTGTTTCCCAGAAGGTAACAGGCGCTCAAACTCCACACTTGAATGCATTGACTGGTTTCTGGACTGCCACCCATCCAGGTGATCACATGACACTCTCAGGAAAATATGGTAATGTTAGCCTACAAATATCATGGAACCTAACTTGGCTAGCCTGAGCGATATGACAGACAGCCCAGCCAAGTTAAGGCACGGCACCATTGCAGCCATCAACGCCAGCAATCAGCCATCATTTTGTCATTCCACCGGCTCCATTGCAGCATCAATAAATCTGACAGTTAAATGCTGTGTTTTGCTAGCTCACTTTACATTGGACATCAACAGCTATGATGTTTTCACTCATTAGATTAACAACAATGCTCTGGTTCTGTTGTAACCAGCTAATTCAGATAGCTAGCTAAATTACAGACTGTGATGACATAGCCAACGTGAATAGAGACCCACTTTATAATTTATAAGGAGTTAAATAAGAAAAAACAAGCAGAACTAAATTTCTTATTAAAATCTATATGGGAATGAACACACGTGTCAACCATCGAGAAATGAACCTGCGATTCTCCAACTTTGACGCTGCCATCGAACGTGATGCGATGGCTACAGAAGAGCCACTGTCATTAATTACAATTCATTATTTCCCTCAATGTCCGATGGCTGATGGCGATTGCTGACGTTGATGGCTGCAGTGGAGCCGTGCCCTTAGAGGACCAGCTTTTCGATTTTAATGAAGAAAAAAAACCTTACAGTTTTGAGCCGGAATATACAGAGGAAGAATTGTGTAAGCGATGGAGTACCCATTCAAATAGCGATAAGCAATCAGAGCTGCCAGAAAGCTGTTGGCTTCGCCTGCCTCATCCTTCGCTGTCAAGTCTCTCTGACTCACGCAATTCTTCCTCTGTAAATTCTGGTAAGATTGTTATCTGTCAGGTTGTATTTCTTCATCAAAATTGAAAAGCTGTTATCTTCTGGGTAACACAGGCTTGAGATTCAAGCCAAACATGTCCAGTGCTGTCACTGTTTTGCCCCATATTTAGGAAGCAGCTACACTGGTGATTTTAAAAATGCCTACACACTTTAATTGAATAATTTATGCCTTTAATCCAAATAAGCTCACGTCAAAAAAGTGTGACAGTGCTTCTTAAAATATCTCCAAAACATCAAGGACCCTCCTCAATTGACAGTAGGTACAGTTGTGTTCAAGAAAATAGCAGTACTACATCAGTAACCTGATGAACCATTGTTATTATTAGTAGTGATATTTCTGTATGGTGAATACTTTTTAAGGCTAAAAAGCATGCTCTGTCTTTCCGTGATGGACCGAATTAAATTATCATTTCACAAACCTATCAACGGATTTCACTCCAATAGCCTAGCAACTGAAAATGGATCTGAAAACTTAAAATATATTTGTTGTGCCTCAAGCACTTGTTAGCCTACTGTTGCTACATACAGTAGTGTTCAAAACAATTGCAGTACAACATCAGTAACCTGATGAACCACTGTTATTAGTAGTAGTGATATTTCTGCATGGCAAATAATTTACTTGTAGATGTAGTAGTGTAATAGAAAAACAACAGACCCAACTGTCATGACATGCACGCTGCTTGTTCTGAGTAATTGACTCATTCATTGAAAGGGGCATGTTCAAAATAATTGCAGTGTGGAGTTTAATTTGAGAATTCATTCATTTTGTGAATTAACAGGTGTCATTAATTGTCCTTCATTAAGGAAGAAGGGAAGCAAATGTTTCACACATTGTTATAAAATATATTTCCTTCTGAATTGTAAAGTAAAATGGGCCGTTCCAAACATTGTTCGGAGGAACAATGCCATTTGATTAAAAAGTTGATTGAAGGGGGGAAAACGTATAAAGAAGTGCAGCAAATGATAGGATGCTCAGCTAAAATAATCTTGAACGCTTTAAAATGGCAACAAAACCCCAAAACAAGTGGAAGAATTCAAGCACCTACTGTTAAAACGGATCGAAGAATAGTCAGAATGGCAAAGATTCAGCCGTTCATCAGCTCCAGAAAGATCAAAGATGATCTACAATTACCTGTAAGTGCTGTTACAGTCAGAAGACGTTTGATTGAAGCTAAGCTATCAGCAAGAAGCCCCCGTGAAGCACCATTCTTGAAAAAAGGGCATATGCAGGATCAGTAAAAATTTTCCAAAGAACACATCGATTGGTCCAAAGAGAAATGGCGTAACATTCTGTGATGAGAGTAAAATTGTTCTTTTCGGGGCTAGTGGTCATCGACAGTACGTTGGGTTTCTATACCAGGGATCATGGATCAGTTTGAATACATCAAAATACTTGAAGAGATTATGTTGCCATATGCTGAAGAGGAAGTGAGAGCCAATTCCAAAACCCTCTTCTCTACAGTGAAACACCTCCTTCAACCACCTGATAACTCCCCTGACAACACCTCCACTGACCTGTGCAATAACATTCCGACCAAAACATAGTACAGAGACTGCCCTTGTCAAGATCACAAACAACCTCCTCCGTGCTGCAGACTCTGGACTTCTCACCATCCTCATCCTCCTCGACCTCAGCGCTGCTTTTGACACCATCTCCCACCCACTCCTTCTGGAGCGCCTAGCAACCCTGGGGGTCACCGGTACTGTGCTAGCCTGGCTAACATCCTACCTGATGGGGAGACAACAGTTTGTCAAGCTAAAACACCATAGGTCCAGGTCAGCTGCAGTTACCCATGGTGTCCCTCAGGGGTCAGTGCTTGGTCCACTATTGGTCCATTATTGTTCATCATTTACCTCCTCCCCCTTGGCCGTATCATGCGTTATCATCACATCAACTTTCACTGTTATGCAGACGATAAGCAACCAGGCCCTCTGTCCCCTTGCCCCCCCCGTCCCTCCTCAGCTGTCATTAAAACCTGGATGACTACAAACCTCCTTCAACTCAATGGCAATAAAACTGAAATCATGCTCATTGGTTCAAAATCCACATTGTCCAAAACACCCAGCTTCCTGGCAACCATTGATTGTTTCCCTGTCCCCCTGTCAACACAAGTCTAAAGCCTTGGCATCATCCTGGACAATACTTTATCCTTTTGTCCCCACATAAAAAACATCTCAAGGACTGCCTTTTTTCACCTCCGCAATATCTCCCAACTCCGCCCACTCTCCCACACCAGTGCTGAAACTCTAATCCATGCCTTTGTCACCTCCCGGCTGGATTACTGCAACAGCATCCTCTCAGGACTGCCCACCAAACTCACCAACAAACTTCAAATTATACAAAATTCTGCTGCCCGAATCCTCACCCGCACAAAATCTCATGAACAGATCACACCCATCCTCACTCAGCTACACTGGTTACCAGTTCAACAGCGCATTGATTTCAAGATCCTCCTACTCACATACAAGGCTTTGAACACCCTTGCACCCCCCTCTCTCTCTGACCTTCTTCACGACTACACCCCAACTTGCACTCTCCGCTCCTCCTCAGCTGGCCTCCTGTCTATCCCCACCACCCGACTCTCTACTATGGGTGCTCGAGCATTCAGCTCTACAGCACCCAGGCTCTGGAACTCTCTACCCATACACATCCGCCATACAGAGTCACTGTCATCTTTCAAAAAACTTCTCAAAACTCATGTGTTTACTCTTGCATACCCGTTTCCTTCCCTTTACATGTTGTTGTGTCTATCTCTGTCTGCTGTCTGTTTGTTTGATATTAATTGTATGTTCATTGTAAATTATTTTAAATGGGATATTTTGTATCATGTTTTACCATGTTTATTTTGTATTTTGCACAATGTAAGGTGACCTTGAGTGTCCAGAAAGGCGCCACTTCAAATACAATGTATTATTATTATTATTATTAAATGCCCCTGAAATGGGTGCTTCAACAAGACAACGACTGCAAACACATGAGTAAGCGAGCAACATCTTGGCTCCAGACAAAAAGGATTGAGATAATGGAGTGGCCAGCTCAATCCCCTGACCTCAACCACATTGAAAACTTTTGCAGTTTCTGAAGCAAAACCTAAAAATTCACAGGAACTGTGGAATGTAGTTTGTTCATCCTGGGCTGAAATACCTGTTTCTAGGCACCAGAGGTTGGTTGCCTTGATGCAACGCTTATGTGCAGCAGCAAAAACAATGGTTATGCAACTAAATATTAGTTCTGTAATTTAAAGTGAAGTTAAATCTTGAAAAATGTCTTCAGTTTACACAGTTTGAGAAAAAATGAGAAAAATGTCAACACTGCCATTTTTTGGAACAGATTAATATTCCTTTTCTTTGCTTCCTGTAAAAGAATAACGCAGATGTGATAAAATTAGCTAAAGCTTTGATTTGGAATTTAATGTGTGATGTTTCCACTACATTTGAAATATTGAACTAAAAGCTATTTAATATTTGCACTTTATTCACTTAACACACTGCTTTGAACACAACTGTATGAGATTCTTCTCCTTGTATGTATTCCTCTTTTGCTACCAAACATTTCAATGGTGTCTATGGCCAAAACATTACATTTTGGTCTCATCTGACACTAGCAGTCTTCCAGTCATAATTCCAATGTTGGTTTTGTTAGTGTGCTCAGTATGGGCTGTCTTCGTGCCACCCTTGCAAAGGGTTTGTTTGTATGGAGGTGCTATTTTATGGTTCTGAGACTTGGTGACCAAAAGACGCAACTAATCTCTACAATTCTTAAACTGTCATCCTTGGTTTCTTTATGGCCTTCATCAGTATCTTCCTCACCATCCATGGGGGCAATGTGCTCTTGCGTACTCTTCCTGGCAAGTTTGCAAACATTCCTTACATTTACATTTTTTAAGATTATTGCCCTTACAGTGCTAAGTGGTTTCAAACATTGAAACGTGAGAGGAAATGTAATTTAAATAAAAGTGTATATTTTCACATATGTTTGAACATAGCATATAGATTACTATCTGTGTTGTTTATTATACAGTGGCTTCAGAATATATTTTCAAAATATTCTCTTGTCTAATGAGACAAATATTTAACTCTTTGGGAAGAATTCCAAGCACTATGTTTGGCGAACAGCAGGCACTGCTCCTCACCTGCCTAATACCACTACTACGGTGAAGCATGGTAGTGGCAGCATCATGCTATGGGGGTGTTTCTCAGCAGCTGAGACAGAGAGACTGGTCGGATATGTGGAAAAGATGAATGTAGCCAAATACAGAGAAGCCCTTGAAGAAAACCTGCTTTGTGCATGCAACCTCAAAAGGGGGAGCCAGTTCACCTTTTAGCATGACAATGACCCAAAGTTTACAGACAAGAAAACACTGAATCAGCTTCGGGACAAGTCTCCAACTGTCCTTGAGTGGCCCAGCGAAAGCCCAGACTTAAACCCCATAGAACATCTGTGGAGAGACCTGAAAATTGTAGTTCACAGATGCTTCCCATCCAATCTGAGAGGATCTGCCAGGAAGAATGGGATAAACTGCCCAGGTGTGCAAAGCTTGTAGAGACTTACCCAAGACTCGAAGCTGTAATTGCTGCAACAATACAGGGGCATGTACAAAGTACTAAATTCATGGTGTGAATACTTATGTAAATTAAGAGATTTCAGTTTCGATTTAACATTTTCACTTTGTCATTATGTGTTATATGAGTAGATTGATAGGCAAAATGAAAATGTATCCATTTACAATGGTTTACAACACAAAGTGTGCAAAAAGTGAAGGGGTCTGAATACTTTCTGAAACTACTTTTTTCTTCATTTTATTAAGGGTAGCAATAATTCTGGAGCCCAGTGTATATAGTCTACATCAGTACTGTAAATCATTAATCATCGTTGGCTATTCTATTGCATTATTAGTCGGCTAACTAGTAACTAGTAGTAGGCCAGTTAGTAAGCCAACTACTAAGCCATTTTATCTAGGTCAACAAAATAAAGATGACACATTTGAGAATTTATTTTTGTAAAATACAATTCGTATGAAGCAGATGTGCGAAGAAATTGCACCCTTGCAACCTTGTGAGATATTAGATTTCTTATTCAGACTCTAAGGAAATGAATCTTACTCACTATTAAAGCTATCATGTATATTGAATATTTGAAATTATTTACAGGTCATTTTTCCATGGAATGCAAATTAACAATTTTCAAATGTTCATCAAAAACAAGTTATTTGCAGAATCATTATTGAATATTGAATGATAAAAATAGTTCATTACAGATATAGCTAGATATTAAGATGAATATACAGTCGGATTCATTTTTAACCCATGTCGACCAGCTTGCAGCAGGAATAGGGCACTTTTTTAGCAAGTTAAGCAGGGTTCCAGCCAACTGGACACACTCAAATTCCCCAAAGCCTGAACTGGTCTTGTGTGTGTGTGCGTGTGCGTGTGCGTGTGCGTGTGCGTGTGCGCATGCAAGTGTGTGTCAGGCTCTATGTTCTGTGGAGCAGAGGCAACATGGCAAGGGAAGCAAGGAGGCCAAATGTGCTGTAGGATTTTGATACAGCAGAGGAAGGGGTCGTCACCGTTCTGTTATTGATTTCCACAATGTTTCGAAAGGTGTTGGTCATTAGAGGAGAATTGGAGGAAGTGTTGAAATAGACAGATGGGAAGAGATCAATCTATTGGGAGAGAATAGATGTAAGAATACAGAATAGTTGCAGAGTGCCCCATCTTTTATGAAACCCCTCAAATTTTACATTCATATTGTTGAACTAATTCACAATCAAATATGCATTTGAAATGAATTAGACTGGAAACCTCTGATGGTAACATCAGTTTGGTACCATACTACATTTAAATTAGTTACCAATACAATTTCTCTTCCAGGTGATAAGGACTGGTTATTACTGCCAATAATGCTATCTTTAGTAAAAATGTACCGTAGGTGAAAACTCACCAAGTCTCTGCTCACTCGGATTGGATCCTTGAATACAGTCCATACCACGATCTCATCACAAGTTGGTGTGGTCAGAGAACCCAGGTACCGAAAGTACTTTGTACGGTCCACTCCCACCAGAAGATCATCAAGTGAGAGATCGTCAATGATATTTACATGGTCACCTGTGAGTGGAAGATCAAGGTCAGTTCAGTAAAAACAAAGACAATACTGTACATTAATACAGTGTACAAAGTATGCACAAAGTGAGCATTTTATTAGACTTTTGGAGGTTTGACGCCTTGTGTGTTCACACACGTGGATACGAAAAAAAGCTGTCTTTCATGAATCTGCCGAAAGTTTCAGATCACGCATTCATTTGCACACAGGTTTCCGAAAATATTGATAAGAGGCCCACTGTAATGTTGACTATGTGCAGCTAGAAAACCATGTATGAATGACTGTTCTGTTCAGTTGTATACATACATGTAAATATAGTTCCCTGTAACATGATCGGGGAACTACATCTCTAGTGGGGGATGTCATGTTTACTGTGCACTTGTTTTCATTTGTGCATTTATTTCTGTTTTTGATGGTTTGTGGCCATTCTCATTGTAGACTGATCCCTCGTATGGCATTTCATTCTTTTTCTAACAATCTTTCCATTTTAATTATGTGACAGTAGTTAAAATGATAGTAACAGTCAGGCCTACTGCCACACATTTTTGAAGACAGCATTGGAAAACTCTACACAAGTAAAATTTATTTTAAATGATTAATGCAATATTTTGCAACAATGTCTCAGCATAATATAAGAAGACAATTGCGGTTTGGTTTAAACAAGCAATGATCATTACACCTACCATGATGTACTGGTTACTACCAACATCATTGAGCAATTGTATGCATCTTGCTGTTAAGAGGACTAAACTGCACAGTATTCACAATTTATGGCAGTACTATATATGCAAGCTGTATTGAGGGCATAAGCAATCTCCAAGCATACATCTTCCTCACTAATATCATCCGGTTGGGCACAATATCAAAGAGACCGATAAACAGGACGTGTCGTAATTCTTTTGTCTGTCAGTTACGATAGGTAATAATCATCATCCTAATAATCAACTAGCCCACAATGGTCAAAAACCTCGGCCTTATGCTCATCTTCTATTGTTTTCCTAGGGACAACGAAAATTTCAAATACAACCTACGCAATATGCATGGATCTTAAAAGGTAATGAAGAGCTTATTTCATCGGACATAAATGAATCAAGGTGCACCACACCAACTGATAACATAGGCAGCATAATCCAGGCAGCATTCCACCTGCGTCACGCACCTCGATCTACCCTTCACTGCAAGTCAATTCCAACATTCAATAACCACACCCAGGGCACCACAGACCTCGCCAGTGACTGCAATGATGGGCTGTGCTAAGTTGATTCCGGAAAATATGGCCCATTATGTTTCATCTTCCTGCTCCTTCACACAGCCAGATTCAATGCTTCAAAAATGGAAATATGGTTGTAGACCAAATATTGTTTTGATGATTTGGGATGGCGTTCTACTTACCACTATTTGTGATGTTAGCAAGATAATTGGTAAGGATTTTCCAGCTTGCAGGTTGTTCAGTGCCATCTCCTTCCTGACAGGGAAGTTCAAATCAAATGGCATGTTAGGACATATGTTTTCTGGAAGTTATCTGCAAAATTATGAACCAGGCTCAGTGGTTTAGGGTTTCATTTGATGCAATTGGCCCAGCCATCTGACAGTAGGGGGCAGCAGAGTGTCAGTGTTCTCCCATTACTCTGCGTTGATGTTAAATTATAGTTGCATTTTGGAGTGACTTAAGGAATGGCTTTCATTTGGAGATAATTGTAGTTGAAAAATAAAGCCATTACAGTCCCCTCAAAAAGTATTGGAACAGCAAGGTCAATTCCTTTGTTTTTGCTATACAATGAAGACAATTGAGTTTGAGGTCAAAAGATGTACATGAGATGACAGATCAGAATTTCAACTTTCATTTCCTGATATTTTTATCATGATGTGTTAAACAACTTTGAACATATCACCTTTTGTATCAGACTACCCAATTTTTAGGCAAGCAAAAGTATTGGAACGTGACTGACATGCGTTTCTTGTTGCACAGATGTGTGCTGTTTGATTGGTTAAATAAATAGTTCTGAATGGCTACTGTTGGTTTTAGCCTTGGGTTTTGCCTGTGAAGACTGCATTTGTGTTAGAAAAGATAAACCAACGTTAAGACCAGACAGCTGTCTTTGGGAGAAAAGCAAGCCATTTTGAAGCTTAAGGGATAGCTTGTACAACAACTTGGAATGTCCTGAAAAAGAAAGAAACCACTGGCATACTGAGCAACAGACATCAAACCAAGAATAACAGCAGTTGATGACAGAAACATTGTGAGAGCACTAAAATCAGTAGTATCAGAATGAGAAGGCAAGATTACAATTTGCAAAAAAGTAGAGATGAACCACAAAAGTTCTGGAACTAAGTTTTATGGACTGGTGAGACCAAGATTAACCTCTACCAAACTGATGGTTGGCCAAAGTGTGAAGAAAGGGAACTGCTCATGATCCAAAACATAAAAGCTCATTTGTGCAGCAAGGTGGAGGAAGTGTCATGGAGTGTCTGTAACTGCTGATCTCCTGGGATTTTCACGCACAACAGTCTCTAGAGCTTACTCAGAATGGTGCGAGAAACAAAACATCCAGTGAGCAACAGTTTTGCAGGCGGAAATGCGTTGTTAATGAGAGAGGTCAGAGGAGAAGGGCCAGACTGGTTGAAGCTGACAGTAACGGAAATAAGCATGCATTACAACAGTGGTATACAGAAAAGAATTTCTGAATACACAACGCATCAACCCTCTAAGCGGATAGGCTACAGCAGCAGAAGACTTAAAGGTAAAATAAGTAAGATGTGTGTTAAAACATTGTTACAAGACCATTGAAAATCCCTCCCCATCATGAAAAAAGGCTCACTGACAGGTTGACTGACTCTCTGCCTGTGTTTATAGTCCTTAAATTCAGCTTTCAAAATATACAGTTGATGGAACTTTCTACCAATATAGTGTGCAGCTGTACAATAACTGAAGCTCAATGGTTGGAAATTGTGTTGTGGTTTGAGGGTGTTTGTTGCTGCAATTCCTCGAAGGACTGTTAGGAGACCGAAATGACCTATTGTACCTTTATTAAGTCAAATAAATAAGTCTAATAAATACCTAATAAAGTGCTATATACACATACAGTATAATATATTTGCCACATAATTATATTTGCCAAGAAATCCACATGATGACATTAGAAAAGACTTCTGACCTCTATAAAGAATCCGAGAGCTGCAGCTCCTTCAGGGTCTGTCAGTGCCTGGGACGTCATGCCATTGAATTCAGATTTAATACTCACTATATGGAGCTGCAAGAGGGAGAACATGGATTTGTTGAGACAAACATTTCAACTTGTGTCAGTACATAGAACTTATTCATTCTCTAACTGAATTAAATGAACAGACACAGATCCCCACTCTAAAATCAAGAGACAAATCAATCTGTGGTCTGTTCCTCTCTCCATAGACCACGTTAATCCGTTTAAAAAAAATGGTATTAATCTAATGATCTCACTACATGACACAGCCTGATCTAAATAAAGGTGCTGTAACTTTTGAACTTCTTTACAGTATTATTTGGAAAAACTTGATCAGGACTGTACTGTGGAATAGACATGTTTGACAGGCCTCATGGTGTCATTACCTCTAAATGCTTTTCAATAATATATCTTTACATTGGTGAATATAAAAAGGGACTGAATATAATCTGAAGTGTCAACATCTCAAAAACTACCACTTACACATGCAATAAAGGCTAAGAAAAAAATGCAACTTCTGAATTGTATATTTTTGTTCTTATATTTTTTGATGTGGAGAAATGGTATCAAGCACTGTTAGAATATGCCCTTTATTGTCTGAGTCTGTGGCGAGGTGAGGGTCGTAAACCGTGAGCATAGCGGGGGGAGGCTGAAATTATTGCCCTGCTTTTCAAATTAGAGGCTGATAAGCATCTAAACTGTTCTCGCCAGCAGAGTCTTCTTTACAACCTGGCATCCCCTTTTTGAGATTTTATTATGCCGCAGTTTTTTTATATTCTATAAATATAAACGCAATATTGTACAACTGAACCACAAGGGGGCAAAGTGGATAGGGTTAAATATGTCAAACAGAATCGCTGCCCAATGTCACAGATTTCCTCATAATCATCACAAATCTTGAAGATAACTGATGAAAATGGCAAGATTTGTCTCGTTTATAACCTCTCTTCAAAGTCTTATCCTCAGAGAGTCTTCAAACATTTTTTTTAAACTTATTAACCACTTAAAATTGAAAAAGCTTTATGAATAACTGAATTGACAAATGATTTCACTTATTGTTAAGTGACTCTTACAATGACTCTAAATGCTTTGTCTATGGTTACGGCCCAAGATCTTACCTCCATGGGGTACCTCTTATTGTCCACAGTGTGTTCAGATCCAGGGATGCTGGTACCATTGCCCCAGTGCAAATGGAACTGCAGAGAAGTATAGTTGGTGGATAACCCCCCTCCAGAAACTGTCACAAGACCGTCACGAAGCGTCACCTTCACTGTGGAAGGCCAAGAGGAGGCTTAAAACACAAACACATCAATGCAACAGTGCCTCTTAAGCTGACACAAAGCTGTAAGGGAACCCCTCACCTGTCCTGCCTGTGTTCGTAATCTCCTTCATAGTGCGGTTATTGCCGAAGCCACCAAATGTGAAAGCAGTCAAATTGGCATCCACCTTCACCTTTGTCGTTTCAATGTCTATAGGTGACTGCCGGGTTTCGTTGCATACGCCATATGGCCTTGAGATCCAAACACTGTCATCTAAAAGAAAGTTCTGTCTGATCACTCTTGTACTTCTGTACATGAAAACAGGATTCAACCAAGCATATGAATTAAAAGGAGTGCTGGAAGACAGAATCCATTGTGATTAGAGCAAATGATCTCTATGCATCAACACAAATAAAAAATAAAATAAAAACCCTATCATGTACAATCAGTGAAAATACTATGCAAGAAGTTACATTTTTTTCATATTGACCTGGCCAGGTCTAACATAGGGTAGGCTAGTCTGAAATGGTAAGCAGTAAATTCTACAGCAGATTTAAAGTTACAGTGGCTTCAGAAAGTATTCAGACCCATTTACTTTTTGCACATTTTGTGCTGCAGATTAAATTACAAATGGATAAAATTTGCATTTCTGCCCATCAAGCTACACTCAATAACCCACAATTACAAGGTGAAACATTTTTTGCAAATGTATACAAGTATTCAGACCCTTAATTCAGTACTTTGTAGAAGGCCCCTTGGCAGCAATTATGGCTTTGAGTCTTCTTCGAGTCTACAAGATTTGCACACCTGGATTTTGGCAGTTTACCCATTCTTCCTAGCAGACCTTCTCAAGCTCCATCAGATATGAACAGCCATCTTCAGGCTCTCCCATCTCTACAGAGTACTTGTGAAGAGTGAGAGTTGGGTTCTTAAGTCACTCCGTTGACAAAATCCCTCAGTTACTCAGTTTGGCTGGACTGTCAACTCTAGGAAGAGTCCTGGTGGTTCCAAACTTCTTCATTCATTCATTCATTCATTATCCTAACCCGCTTATCCTGAACAGGGTCGCAGGGGGGGCTGGAGCCTATCCCAGCATACATTGGGTGAAAGGCAGGAATACACCCTGGACAGGTCACCAGTCCATCGCAGGGCACACACACCATTCACTCACACACTCATACCTATGGGGCAATTTAGACTCTCCAATCAGCCTAACATGCATGTCTTTGGACTGTGGGAGGAAACCGGAGTGTGGGAGGAAACCCACGCGAACACGGTGAGAACATGCAAACTCCGCACAGAGGCCCCGGCCGATGGGGATTCAAACCCAGGACCTCCTTGCTGCAAGGCGGCAGTGCTACCCACTGCACCATCCGTGCCACCCTAAACTTCTTCCATTTGACAATTATTGAGGCCACCGTGCTCCTGGGAACACTCAAAGCTTTAGAAATGGTTTTATACCCTTATCTATGCCTTGCCACAACTTTATTGCAGATGTCAGAGGACTTGGACTTCATGGCTTGGTTTTTGTCCAGACATGCATGAGTGAATTGTGGGACCTTATGTACACAGGTGTGTGCCTTTCTAAACTATGTCCAATCAAGTTCTATACACATCACTAGAATAATTAAAGTAAACAGGATGCACCTGACCACAATTTCAAATGCCACAGCAGAGGCCTGAGTACTTATGTAAATGAGAGATTTCAGTTTTTGATTTTTAATAAATTAGCAAAAATGTGCATATTTTCACTTTGTCATAATGGGTTACTGAGTGTGGGTTGATGGGCAGAAATAGCTACTTTATCAAGGTCAAATTAAATCTACAACATAATAAAGTGAAAAGTCAAAGGGTCTGAATACTTTCTGAAGCCACTGTATATAGCAATATAGGCAGGTAAATGGTTGATTGAGTTTTTCTTCAAAACTAAAGAGCAAATAACAACTTACTGCAGGAACTTAAATGATAGCACCAGGCTGAAAAAGAGGCACAAGAGAGGCACATAAATTTCCTCGATGCTTATAGGCTTATTACAGTACCACTTTACAAATACGAAAAATGTATTTAATTAATTAAATTGTGTTTCTTGATCAAGATTTACCAGACGCATTCCATACATTATTCGTGTGGCACAGAGAAAAACCAATACAATAGCCTACAGAAATGCCATTTCATACAGTCAGACATATACAATTCACAAATACGTATCACGTAATGTTTATTACTTGCAGCAATGGGATACATTGTTTCTAATTGGTGTTTTGCAATAAGTATATAATTCCACGAACAAAAAAACAAACAAAAAACAACAAAAAAAAACAACAACAAAAAAACAACTTACGAATCTCTGTATCGGCACAGTGTGCAAAGTGCATCAAGACCGCAGCAAAAACGGTCAACGTTGCGAGTCGGGCCTTCATCTGGAAGCGATACGAAGGCTATATTATCAAACAAATAATTATGCTGGTCTGTTATTCCGTTACATCATAAAACAATGAATTGGAGTTAGTCTGTATGCCTATTCACCTTCTTTTCATTAAATCGCATTGCTTCACATGCAGTAGATTATAATACTAGTCGATAAAAGCATTGTTGTACTTCCATGAAATAAAACAGGGAAGACCCATATCATTGCCATATCGTATAGATACATTACAATATTGCGACAAGAGTCCTTATATGCGTGTTAGTCCATTACGGTACCAAATTATTGGCTATAATGTTTAACAATGACCCCAGGAAAATCGCAAAACACAACTTAATTCATAACGGAGCTGTGCATAGACGCAATTATTTTCGAGCAACTCAATCTCAAATAAAGCTGCAGCTAAAAAGGATACAATTATTTTCTAACAAGGCATGGAAATTATAGCAAAGGCTGCACAAATTACAAAAACGTATTGAAGAACTGTTAAATAAAACTTGTTTCATACACCAATCGTTATGTAGTTAAGGTAGGCTAGAATTGTTAACATAATGTTGTGCTGAATTAAATTAGGCGTAGGCTACTGCTCAAGCTCATTTTCATAATATGTTGGTTGTCATTTATATTAACCAATTAACTTTTTTCTCAAATGTTCACTCAAGACTATTATCAGCAGGATACTTCATAATCCCTCCTCGCCTGTTTGTCACCGTGTCTCACCTATAAGGAAAGACAACTGAAGAAAGTAAGCTATTTGTGTAGGTTAATTAGTAAGGATACTACTAGTCCCAAATAATATAATTGATTCCAGTGCATGTGTTATGCATTATGCTAAACCGTATTCTGTGATGTGTGTGTAGAATACGGCGTAGGCCTAAATGTTTGTAGCCGAACACAATAACATGAACTCTGATATAAAATCCTTACCCTGTTGCACCGCGTGTCTTGGAACCGTGTTACCTTTTCCCACAGAAGATACAGGCTATTTATTCATTTCCGACATGGGTATTGGTTGGGGTGTGTCTGTGTAAACCCATTGTATTTGAATGACATGACGTATGCCAACCATCCCAAATAACCGGACTTCTAAACCAGTTCCGATGAAGCTTGGCGGTGACCATTCCATTCTCTGGAGTAATGATAGTTAAAGGTAGTTTCAGTGGCCACTGTTAACTTTTGTTTTTCACCATATTGGCTGATAGAAAAAGCCGTAAGTTTAAGTCTATCTCGAAATCTATGTTTAAGGCACTTTATCTAATTAGAGTGACATCAAACTTCCCACACAGATACATGCATTATAATGACATTGTCATTTCCTTCTTGTTGTTGTGACTGAAAATCAATAGTACGACAGGATGTAAATATTTGGACAGTGGTAGATACAATTTCTGTTCTCATTGGATTTGACCTGAAACATCTGAGGTTAATTATTCAATCTGCTGGAGTAGAGCCAAAAGTATTGAAGCTAGTACGTGCCACATTTACGCCTACAATGACAACCATGTCTGATCATGAAAACTCAACAGGTGACTTAACAAACAACTACATCTCCGGCATTCAAATGTAATTTTGATTGACGTTGTGTAGCCTATGTCATCGCAATGAATGATACATTAAACCATAAATGGCGTGGTGGTGATGAATGATGGGCGGATCTTTTTAAAATCAAATAAACACCGCCTTAATTAAATCTCGTGCGGTCTTTTATTAATTCACGTGCTGACTTTGCATGCGACGTGGTGGTTTGTTGTTGAGCTTTCATAATATACGATGTGGCCTTTGGTTCATTCGTGTGTTGAGTTTTGACTATTCCTACAAAAACTCAGTTATCAATTATATCTATTTTGATTTCGGATGTAATTACTATGAAACAGGATGTAAAATGCATTTACATCATAGCCTACTTAGGCTGCTTGTCTAGGCCTAATTAAAATAAAGCTGTAAAATAAAGTGTTACCTTATTTTTCCCAAATGTATGGATAAAGTCATTATAAGGACCTGATTTTTCTCATTGTGAAGCAAACTAATGTTATCTTTTAATAACACAGTTTATTTTTTGGTTGCAAAAGGGTGGTTGGTTTTGAGAGGTTGATGGCAAGGCTGCGAAGGGCAGGAGCCCCACTTTCAACAGTTAATCTGTCTGTTTCTGACTTCAATTGCAAGGTTTAGAAGAAGAGTATGTGCATAATAGTCTTTCTTAATGCAGTGAATTCCACTCCAACCTATACACCCAGTGAAGCACATCAAATACCATAAAAGTTACCGTCCACCATTGATTAGGTGGTAGAAATAAATGCTGTGTCTGTTGCCATCATACCTCAAGAAAAACCAGTTTGATGCATGTTACTCATACCAGTCATGATGCATGACGTGGACCCATAACCATTTGGTCATAAGTTTGCCTCAGGGATCTCTGCATCTCTTAACAGCTCTCATGCATTCATGCTTCCATGGAATGCTGATTTCTGAGAATTGGTTGAGGTGAGGGACAAAGTCACAGGACTGTTGGAGAGGGACAGAGCAACGTGAGAACTTGACTGAGTCAACTTAAAAGCATGCTATGCTGGATTCTGACCTTGAAAATATTATAAAACAAACATGCTCAGTGATTGCTATGATAGACTGGCAACCTGTGTCTGTGTTCACTTCTGCCCAATACCTTGCTTGTCTACTTGTATTTGTTATTCTAAAAACTGCTTGGGCCTCTTCTTGGTGTGGAGCTTTTTTATTTCTGTGTTGTATCTGAAAAGCATGTGTCCAATACACTGAATTCATAGGGGAAAAAACAAACACTTTTAGGTTTTCGCTTAATTAAAAATATATACATTTATTAGAGCTAATATTTTTACAATGTATCAATTACCATAAGGCAGATGGTTATGTGCATAATTGTCTGTAATAGTCTCTGTTAATGCAGTTAATACCATAAAAGTTACTCATGGTCCACCATTGATTAGGTGGTAAAAAAATAAAAGAATGCTGTCTGTTAATTTATGATGTTTCCTCTTATTTTTTCTTTACTGTCAAACATTTTAGATTTATCATGAAGACCATCAATCATCAACTGGTCACACATTGTATTTGTAATCCTAAAATGAATGTGACACCACTTAATAGGGCAGAATATCAAATTCATTCAAAAATGAAAAACAATGTGGAACGAGTTCCAACAGGTTCCAACATGCCCCGGCTGTGCTAGTTGTACTCCTGCATAGCTCACAGTCTCTGTTTGCTAGTGAAATGTCTGCCTTATAACCCACAAGACTTGTGATTTAAATGATGTATATTTGGGGTCTGTGGCGTTCACACATCATCAGTTAGTTGAAAAGCACTTTGGTGAAAAAACATTCAGGGTGCTAAAACACAGATTTGTTAATAACTCTTGATGCAGTTTTCAAATCGCCGTGCCACTGACACACGAGAAGCAGGTTGCTATAATACATAAGTGAAAACAAACCCATCATTCTTGGTCAAATGCAAAATCCCCATGTTTCAACATGCCCCATGTTGGTTTGTGCCCCAGGCTCCCCTACTCAATAATCCAATGGGGGGGGGGGGGGGGGGGGGGGTAAGCGATTGGCTACTACAGGTTTACGAAAGATTAGCCTTGGTTGCCATCTATTAATAAAGTAGCTGGCCAGCTTTCAGTAACATCAATTAGCTGCCATGTTATAAGCTAATTAAATTCTAACTAAATTACAAATAATTAAATCAAAGATTTACTACAGAACCTGAAGGAAGTTATTTGTGGATAGACTATTCTGGCTTCTCACATTTACACAATAAAACAGACACAGGTTTAATAATACAATTTATTAAACAAGCATACAAAATAAGGGCTAATCTAACAAGGTTGGAGGTGTCTATGTGTGTTTGTACGTGCGTGTGTGCACACGTGTCCCTTTTTCTCTGGAGAAGAGAAGGGGGGAGGGCAATTGGCATGTTGGTCGCGTTTGCGTAGAATGTGTGTATGTCTTGTGGAATCAGTATGGCTGAATAACTTTGTTTAACTACAAAGGAGCAACATAATGTACTGAGGAGGGAAGCGTTACTTAGGCTCATAAGCAATATTTGTAACTCATTTGGTTATTCGCCCATCACCGACGGAGAGAGACCACGTGGGGACTTGTACTCTATCGGTGGGACACAACTCATTCGAGTGATTAGTAATAAAGTCCAAACAGACTTCACTAGTGCTGTCAGCTGTTCATATTGTGTGCGGAATTTATTGCCTTAATTAATATTTTATTTAGGCAAAATAATTTTTAAAAGCCAATTGAATATTATAATTATCATATCATATAAAAAACGCAACTGGATTCAACATCCTTCAATCTCCTCTTCAGGAGGTAAAATCCATGCTCAATCAGTTAAGGTCTGGTGATTGACTTGGGCAGTCTAAAACCTTCCACTTTTTCTCCCTAAGGAAATCCTTTGTTTGTTGGCAGTGTGTTTTGGGTCATTGTCTTGCTGCGGGACGAAGTTAGTCCCAATTAGTTTGGATACATATCTCTGTAAGTTGGCAGACAGAATGTTTTTGTAGACTTCTGAATTCATCCTGCTGCTGCCATCATGACTTACATGATCAATTAAGATGAGTGAGTCCACTCCAGAAGCAGCCATACACGCCCAAGCCATGACACTTCATCCACAGTCCTTCACAGATGAGCTTGTATGTTTTGGATCATGAGCAGATCCTTTCTTTCTCCATTACCATCACTTTGGTACCGATTAATAAAAACTTTCCATAAAACTTTGTTCCAGAACTTTTGTTGGTCTGTACTCTGTACTTCTTTGCAAATTGTAATCTCTCCTTCCAATTCTTATTACTGATGAGTGGTTTGCATCTCGTATGCAGTTGTTGTACAAGCTTTCCCCAATGCTCTCTGATCGATTTCCCCTCTTCTTTAAGCTTCAAAATTGCTTGCTTTTCTCCTAAAGACAGCTCTCTGGTCTTCATGTTGGTTTTTCTAACACAAATGCAGTGATCATAGGCAAAACCAAGGCTAAAACCAAGAGTAGACATTCATCCATTTATATTGTAATGAATCAATCTAACAGGACACTTCTGGGCGACAAGAAACATCTGTCACTCATATGTTCCAATACTTTTTATTGCCTAAAAATTTTGTCTGATACGAAAGGTGAAAGGTGAAGTTGTTTAACAAATCTAGATAAAAGATACCAGGAAATAAAAGCTGAAATTTGGATCTGTCATCTCATGTACATCTTTTGACCTCAAACTCAATTGTCTTCAGTGTATAGCAAAAACAAAGGAATTGACCTTTCTGTTCCAATACTTTTGGAGGGGACCGTAAATACATTTCACAGTAAGTAGATTCCCAAAGCTGCTGCCAGACATTTAACTTGTCATTTGCTGTTTATTACAGTTTCCTAGTAGAGATAATACCTGCATACATACACAATAATGTATGACATCTTACCTCTAGAAAAACCTGTTTGAAGCATGTGGCTCATTCCAGGCATGATGCATGACAGGGACCCATATCTCTTTGGTCATGAGTCTGCCTCATGGATCTCTGCATCTCTTATCATGTTGTCATGATTTATGATTGAGATGAGGGACTAAGTCACAGGACTGTCACAGGGATAGACAGAGATAACTTGACTGAGGCAAATTAAGGACATCATGGCAATTGCACATTTTGTCTTATTTACTGCTGTCCTTTGCCTCTATGAGGCTCACACACAGATTTTTACAGACTGCAAGTCTGGTTCATCCACTTTTAACTTATTGTGTTGAATTCATATTTATCGCACTTGACATTATGGGCCATATTTTCCGGAATCAACATCGCACAACGCATTGCCGCGGTCAGCTAGCGAGGTGCGTAGGGTACTGGGCATGGCTACTGAATCCGAAGTCAAGCGAGGGGTGCACCCAGTCGGCCTACGCCACGCACCTTGCCAGGTGATGCCAATTCACTATACAGAGTTGATTTGTGGTGCGTGGGCTGGATTATGCTCACTATATTATCAGTAAGTGTGGTGCACCTTGATTCATTCATATCCAAATGAACTGTTTTCATTACCATTAAGATCTGCTCTGGTTGGATTACCAATTTCCATTGTCTCTATGAATACAATGGAAGACGAGGATAAGGCAGATATTTCTCCCAAAAAGTATTTTTTAAAGAAGCACTGTCATGCTTTTTTCAGTTGAGCTTATTTGGATGGAATGCTTAAATTATATGCGTGTAGGCATTTTTAAAATCACCGTCATTGTAGCCGTTTCCTAAATATGGGGCAAAACATTTTAAAACAAACATGTCCAGTGACGTCTGTAGCCTTTGCACATCTTTTGAAGTAAGGTCCTGTAACAGCGGCAATGTTTATATTGTGAATCAAGACCCCAGACGTTTAGTGGTAGTACAGGCTGACAACAGTATCTTGACATTTTACTAAACAAAATAAAATCATGGAAGATCATAACAATGCCATGATCCTATTCACAACAATGGTATGGCTTACTTAGACCAAACTGAACTCAGCGATTTCCTTTTAGGGGGGAAAAATGGGCAGTTAATATTCACACATTGTATTAATGCATTCTTAATGCATGTACAGTAGCTTGAATATACAGTACTTGCTACAAATTAGAAACACTGCCATTTAGTTCACTTAAAACTGTTATCTGTGTCCTTTCTTCAGTTGTTTCTTGGAGGTATTTTCCCATTTGACAAAAATACAGGCACGTGGCAAAGGGACAAATGGTGGACTTGTCTGACCGGAAAATTGCAAACGCCACACCAAAATAGCCACGTGCTGCTTACTGTTGACACACCCCGAGCAGCAGCTCTCCTTCCACTTCCTGCACAGCGAGTCACGACATTATGAAACAGCACAGGTGCATAAAAATTAGTCTGTGTGACAGTGTGCATCTGCACAACATGCCATGCGTATATTATACTTTTACTTATCTAACATTCCTCCTCTTTCACTGGATATGAAGCTGTACATTACAAAAGCATGACTGAAACAGTATGAGTAATTATGACAAATGTTTTATTCTGAAGTAAATTTATTTCCATGAGAAGTTATGAATTGTGTTACATATGTGTAATTTGAACATTTTCAAACTTTATTGCTGTAGTTCCAGGGCTGGCTTTAGCCTTTGTGCTGCTGTGGGCAAGACATTAGGGATGGGGGGGTAGGGGTTTGACAACTATCTTGAACACAACACAGCATTCCATTTCCGCATTTTTCCCTTTGTTTTTCACCCCCTCATTGGGATGATGTCCTAGGCAACACCATCGTCATTGCATATGCTTTGAACCAGCCCTGTCCACTTTGTACATTGTTTTGAATTGACTGAATTAATTTGATTATTTCTTTGTTAACTTTTAATTCAGCCTGAATTAAAATAGAACTACTTGATTCTATAAAATTGAATGTATATGCATAATACAATTGTATCATCGTTCCCCTGCCTTTTTCCTATATTTCCTCTATTCTATTTCTTGGTTCTACATCTCATTCCACTTTGATATGTTTCACTCCTTCTCTGACCACTTCTGTTTTCTCTGTGTCTTAACTAAAGTAGACCTCACCATTATTTATTTGCAGTAGTTACCAAACATTCAAGTCTTGTTCCTAATTTAACCATGTCTTATGTTACCACCCCTTATCTCTCCATATCCCGCTTTACTTTCCCCCCATCCATGTACAGCCCACATACAGCAAAGACAGGAGCAGTGGGAGTAGATGGGGCCTAGGACCAGTCGGGGCAGTGCTGGTGCGAACTGTGCGATTATGAAGCTTCTGTCTTGGGCGGTAGACGTCATAGTAACCCATGATAGAAGGGAAGAGTTTCACCTGTGAAAGAAGAGTGGCATCCTGTGACATCTTTATCCACACAGAAATGAGTGTCATTAGAGTGTTCCTTTCTGACATAGTTACCATTAACAAGGTATAAGACTAACTTCTGTACTGTCTGATAGGTCACAATAGAGTGAAGAATCAGAGTGGAGTCTTCATAGTTTTGGTCTGGAAATCATTATTTAGGGCCTATACAAAATAGGTATCACATATGCCCAGGGCAACTCATGCCCTGGGCATATGCTGAGAAGATGTCAGGATGCAATAGAGCACATTCAATAGCTCACGTGCTTTGTCCTTCTACATTAGGGCAGGGCAAAGTCCACTTTGATAGTTGCCGTCACATGACAAGCTGATTAGATATTTGCATTAACAATATTACATATAACCAACATTACATTCACATTGGCCACTGGGCTCCAAAGGGTGCCAAAACTTCTTTTTAATTCAGTTTGTATATTTTATTTTGATGTAAAGTAAAAACATTTTCTTAATTTAGCTTAACTGTGTTTGTGTTGTGTTAATGTATGTGTATGGAGGCTCATCTATTGTTTTAATATCACCAGGTTTATTTAGTACTGCAGAGTGGCTAGCTAACAGCTTATTTCACATTGCTGGCACATGCCCCAAGATTCAAGTCATAGACGGAGTACAGATGGCTTGCTATCTGGGCAAAAATTTACTACTAGTTAAAATGTCTTATTTCCTCTGCTTGCTCAGAGCTAAAACCAGCTTTACCAGCTTACTGGTCGTACACTGGTCTTTGCTGGAATTTACAGCAGGAACTACAAGCAAACGTAAAGTCCACCAATTTAGGATATAACTTTTAGAAATTTTTTAAAATAATTTACACTCAAGGCCGATTGTTGGTTAAGGCATGTTTGCCTGCCAGAGGTACTTGCTCAGTTGTCTTCATTGATGATGTAACTGCTGATAGCAGCAGCAAAATAAATTCTGAAGTGTACAGAAGCATCTTATTTGCTTAAATTCAAGCAAATTCCTCCAAATCACAGATGAGGGGATGCTTTGGGAAGGGGGGGTGCACAGTAAAACCAAGTATATCCAGAATATTGAGCCATTGATGACCTCTCATGAGTATCAGGGAGCTCATGCCAAAATCCTGGCAACTCCTGATCATTCTGGGAGACTTCAGATCTCTGTACGGTGTGCACAACTACAAATACGTGCATAAATTGTGTTTTTGCCAAGGAGTGAAACGACTGTGGGGAATTTTTTCATAGGCAGAGTACAGGGCATGCAGCCAATTAGCTCATTTACCCATGGTAATTGATGGAAACAAAATCCAAAACCCAGCCCTGGTCTAGAACCACACCTCAATGCTGCAAGGAATGTTGTTGTCAAGAAGAGGAAAGACCTGTTGTTAGAAGCTACAGAAAGTACATTACTACTTACCTTTGCTTTTCACATTACCATTAAAAAAAAACACTGGTGTGGGTTGGGGTGCCTATTGATAGTGTTTACATTTGTGGCAGATATATGCGTAAATAAAATTAAAAGAAATGTGTGAGTGTGTGTGTATTCATAAAGTGACTGTGTAATTTTATTATTCATATTAAAAATATGCAATGCTTTCAAAACTGGCTTAAACTGACTGTGTTTTTATAAATAAAAGTTTCAAAGCATATTACGGCAGTCATTTTTGCTTGTATCTAGGATTTTGGTAGTCAAAGGACGTCAGAGCAGCTTATGAAAACACTGCACTCGGAACAAGATAAAATTATTATTATTATTATTTTCTTATTTATTTATACATTTCTTTTATAAGTGTGTTTTTTTTTGTTGCATTGATTCCTTTTTCACGGTGCAATTTTCTATCACTATGATAATAGGATATAAATTTGAAAGTGTTAAAACTCACTGTTCTAGCTGTATAATCTATTTTAAGATGCCATTGCTTTAGCGACAACAGTTCCTTATTTTGTAACATGTGGGTGGTAAAACAAGTGTGGGGGGAACCTCACCTTCTCTGCATGTTGGAAATTCACATGCTACACAAAATAATGTCTTTTTCACAGAAAGGGTCCAGGGAACCAAATGCATAATTGTTTCTAATTCTGTTCTCCACTGTGTTTCTAAGCACACCAGATACAGCCACAATACTCTATCCATCCATCCATCCATCCATCATCTGAACCCGCTTATCCTGAACAGGGTCGCAGGGGGGCTGGAGCCTATCCCAGCATACATTGGGCGAAAGGCAGGAATACACCCTGGACGGGTCGCCAGTCCATCACAGGGCACACACACCATTCACTCACACACCATTCACTCACACACTCATACCTATGGGCAATTTAGACTCTCCAATCAGCCTAACGTGCATGTCTTTGGACTGTGGGAGGAAACCGGAGTACCCGGAGGAAACCCACGCAGACACGGGGAGAACATGCAAACTCCGCACAGAGAGGCCCCGGCCGACGGGGATTCGAACCCAGGACCTCCTTGCTGTGAGGCGGCAGTGCTACCCACTGCACCATCCGTGCCGCCCTCAATACTCTATCCAGAATACAGAAAATCTTTTCAGTGAAAGAATAGTAAGAATAGTAACCATTTTATTTTGGGTATGCCAATTTCATGCTTGTGTTAAGAAAATGGTGATATTTAAGGGGTTAAACCCATAGTCTGCTGTCTTCACTACAGAGGAATGTGTACCTATTTGCATGGAGCCGGGTGGGGCCTTAACTCATAATCTTGTTTGTGTTTGTGAAAAAATCTAATGAGTATTTTCTGGGATTACTTTCCTAATTCATGAATTACAAAAGACAGATGGCCATGAAGATAAGAAAGTCAAGAGAATGGAATTGGGGTGTGACAGTGTGAGATTTTCACGTTATGATAACTTTGTCAGGTAACACAGACAAGGCTGTGATGTGCCTACTGTCACAATATGAGTTACTGTATCCCTTTTACGCCTCTTTGCACTTGTTGATTTCAAAAAATATATATATAATTTGTAAGCAAATAGTGCTCATCAGCTTGTTAGATTGACTCTGGAACAAGAGATAAATCTGTTCTGATTGCCATAATTTCAATTATGCTGCTATAATTTGCTTTAACATGTCATTTGCTTTGACATGAAGTGACATGACTGCCTGTAGTATGGTATGAGCATTATTGCTTATTGTATACACTTGTAAGTATCCCCTTAAGGTAACTTATTTTAATCAGGAAGATGTTATGAATTTGTGTAATGACTGCAAAATAAGATATGTTTCCTTACCAGTTCCTTGTTAACCTTGATTGGCTGTTTAAACACAGTCCACACCACTGCCTCATTACAGTCAGGGGTAGTCAGGGAGCCATTGTAGCGGTAGTATTTAGAGAGATCCACATCACCAAGCAAGTCATCAATTGAGATTTTGCTTGACATTTCCACTGTGCTATCTAACAAAGACAGAGATACACAAAGGTAATCCATCCAACCTATCCTTTATGCATTTGAGTGAACATGAAGCATTAAGCTATGTATTTTACAAATATGTTATCTGGGATTACTTTTTTATATACATTGTTAGACATTTGTACAATTCAACTATATATTTTTGCAAATTCATATTAAAGGAAATAATGGACAAATTCACCAACGAATACACATGTACACACATACACACCCTATCATAGATAAATTAATTGCTGTTTAAACTCATATTCAGTGTTTCATTTAAAATCAAATGTTCAGGACTACAGAACCAAAAAAACAAAACATGAGTCACTGTCCAAACGTTTACATAACACAAACAGCCAGAGATTATAAGGTATACACCCAACATAAGAGGTGGAAAAACTCTAATCCTTAATCCTAAAAGTACATAATTGTCCAGCCAGATTTGATGCCAGATTGGATTCAAACATCTACAGCAATGCAATTTATGAATTACTATTGCCTAAAGGGAAACTGCAAATAAACCCACAGCACCTTTCTTTTTGATGTTAGAGAGATATGATGTCACAGTTTCCCAACTCTTCTGGTTAGTTTTCTCACGTGTTACCTGAGCAGATTGTGTGACAGAAAATAAAAAAGAAGGTAAAAATAAAAATATTAAGGAGAGTACATTTCAATTCTGAACCATTTTACCCTCTGATTGATATGATATACTTTTTTTATCTTACGTCTGCTGAAATTATTATTTTTTTAAATAGTCTCGTAAAAATATATAGACAATAATAAAGCAGTATAAATAACAAGTGACCCAATGCATTATCATTCTGTTTCTAATTTTGATGTGATCCATCAGTTATTTAAAGCTGGCATGGAACTATGATATTCCATATTCCATGTATCAATGTAATGTACCTGAATAAAGAATCCCAGTACAGCGAGACCTTCTGAGTCTTTCAATGCTTCAGCCACAGATAATCCTTTTCTGACGCTCACAATGTGCATCTGACCAACACAGAATACTTATCCATGTCACAGGGATACTTCAAATATAGTCAGCACCATAATTAATTTGATAGTGACACTTTTTGTTATTTTGCTTCTGTGCACTAGCATTTTGACTGTCAGCTTTCATTTTAGGGTATTTTCATCCATATCGGATGAACTGTTCAGAATTTAAAGAACCTTTTGCATGTAGCCACCCCCATTTTTGGACATCAAATATATCAGTCAGTTTAACGTAATGTAGAATAAAGTAATCATTTTTTATATTTGGTTAGATATCCATTGCATGCAATGACTGCTTGAAATCTGCAATGCATAGACATCACCAGATGCTGGGTGTCTTCCCTGGTGATGCTCTTCTAGGCCTGCACTTTTTTCAGGGACTTTTTGCCTTCAGTATCCTCTTCAGCATGTAAAATGCATGTTCCATTGGATTTGGATGCAGTGACTGACTTGTCCAGTCAAAGATTTTCCACTTTTTGGGTTTGGCATTAGGTTTTATCTGAGCAGACTTATTGACTTCATTGTTCTACTTCTGTCTGCAGTCTCATCATCGATAAAGACAAGTGAGCCTGTTCCATGGACATACAGCCCCAAGCCATAACACCATGTTTTACGGATGAGGTGGTATGCTTTGGATCATGAGCATTTCCTTTTTTTCCATTTCCGCGCTTTCCTCTTTCCATCACTCTGGTACTTGTAATCTTTGTGTCATCTGTCCAGAAGACTTTGTTCCAGAACTCTTGGGGCTTTTAGGTCCTTTTTAGCAAACTGTAATCTTGCCTTTCTGTTTTTCAGGCTTATCAATGGTTTGTATCATGTAGTGTACACTCTCTAGTCCTGCTGGTGTAGTCTTCTATGCATGGTAGACTTTGACCCATCAACACCTGCATCCAGGTGTGTTTTTGATCTGTTGAGCCATTGTCAGGGGGGTTTTCTGCACCATAGAGAGTATCCTCGGGTCATCCACTACCGTGGTCTTCCTCGGTCTCCCGGGTCTTTTGACATAATTGAGTTCACCGTTTTTTTTTTTCTTGGGCATGCCTAGGGTTTTTGCAATGTTCCTGATCGATTGATTTTCATTTCTGAGCCTTATGATGGCCAGCTTAATTTGCATCGACACTGCTGTTTTCATGTTATCACAGCCAATCAACAATCTGTGAAGGCAATTGCAAAGGATGGCAATGCATTGCACAATCAGCCAATCATCAGCATTCACATAGAATAAAAAAATACCTATTAACTGCTTCTATCTGCGTTTCAGAAACTCATATCACAGTGCTACTCACATTATGGCCGAGTCTGAAACCCAGTAGTGGAGATCGCATCAATCTTGCGCTGGATGATTGCAAGATGGTGGTGCCACTTAGCAAGCTCCACACAGATGCAAGCTTCTTGCTGCATCTGTACCAGCAAGTCCACCTCTCCCAGCCATGGTTGTTCCATACAATCCATATATGCCGACCTGTCTGAAGCTCTTCTGGCAGCTGTCCAACCTCTAGCAAGACCGTCTGAAGCCTCGACCGATTTCGTTCTGTGAAAGCCGTGACCCCCCAGTCTGCTTGTGTCGGTACTCAAGAACAGGTTCATCAAGCCACTCCATGTTTGCAGCTGTCGGCTTCCTTCCTTCCCACCGGCTACAGCAATTCCCTCACCTTCTGGTAGCTTCTTCATTGCTACAGTGTCTCCTGACGTCGGAGCTCCAGTCTTGCAAGGTAGAGATGTTAGCCTGGTTACCTTTTGTTTCCATCACCTGAATGTGATAAACGGATCCTTGATTGTGGTGATGTGTCCATATTGTCAACGACTGATGATCTTCGCTTACAGCATTCTCTCACTATTTGCAAATTCATTGTGGCTTTTGGAGTTTACCGTGATATAATTTGGGCTTTTCATCCCGACTGGCGTGAAGAATTTGACTCCTATCTCTCTAGTGTGCAATTTGCAGTTACATTACGGTGGGAGATTGTTTTAGGGACACAAAGCCCTCGTCTGTGCTATATGTAGTGCAATCGGGCACTTGTCCACAGTTTGTTGAAGTTTCTCGCTCTCTTGTATCTGGTACCAATGAAGCAGGTCCATCTTTTAAGTCACAGCATTACGAGACTGACATATGCAGGCGGAAGCTCAATTATTTTAATCACACCCCTTTGTAACAATTTCAATGAAGGTGTTTGTAAATGGCCTAACTGTAAATTTTCCCATACTTGCAATAGCTATATATGCAAGGATCCTCACCCGAAATCGGTGTGCCCTTGCAAATCATCCCCATCCATGCCCATCCATGCCATCCCAGTGAACACCAAACATGAATGGCCGATGTTTAGTGTTCAAGTTCTATTTTGCAGTTCGGCTCATTTTTGGATGCAGGAGTAGACCTCAGTTATTTACAGTGGTTTCGTGTTTCATTTGGCGCCTCCGGAGATTACTTGTTGTTCGCACAACCATCACCAGGTGGCATATGTTAGCCCACTAATCCACAGCGCTGTTACATACTTGCAGGTTTCAACAGTAGAGGGGCAGCAGTTCATCATGAGAAGCTTGCATTATCGTGAAAGAGCTTAAAATTATGTTTCCGGAAGTAAATACATTCATGGTTATGTTTTGGTTCTATTTATACACAACTCAAATAAAAAGTTTTAAACATGGATTTCTTGGTAAGGGCTGCAATTTCTGTTTCTTTTTCTCAGAATATGGACAGCCCAGGTGGAATATCTGGCTATGACCAGTTTGAAATTATAAACTACCATCTGTTTCAAAATATAGGTAGAGCTAGTCAAATCATGCTGAGAATGGAGCTAGGGGGTGTACTACAAAGCCTGATAATGGCGTTGTCGAGCTAGCTAACCTAAGAACTAACCCTGGGTCTTCTAGGCCCTATTTCATGTATATCGTTAACTCAGTTAGCCTGGTTAGATTGTTGATGTTTTGTTGAAGTCAGGACGTTCAGTTTTATAAAGGGATTCCACAATTTAGACGGGCTTGTTGCTGGGACAACAGTGTCTGAAGCACAAACCTGCAAAACCCGAGGTTTAAGGTGAAGGTAGGAGGATAACATGTACAGTCCTGGCCAAAGGTTTTGTTGCATGAGTGGACAAAAGTGACAATTGCTAATTACCCAACTCTCAATTAGCTAATAAAGTTAGGAAACAACTCAAATTAATCATAAGTGTCTAAAGGTTATTGGAAGCTAGCAAAATGACATTTCAAAATTGTTACTAAATGTTACAGCTTGATAATGATCAACAGGCCAGTTTTGGCTGGACAAAAGTCTTGTCGCAATGGCCAACTCCAATTTCTAGGCCACAGTGAATAAGGAAGAAACAAACAAGGGGCTTGATTAGTCTGCTGTAGGTAACTTTGAGCTATAAAAGCAGAAATTTGACACTTTAAGCCATCAAGTTCATGCTCAACATTGCTTCTGTCAACATGCCCAAGATCAAACCAGAAACCAAAGTGCTGATCATCAAGAATCTCAAGTCCAAGTCTCCTGCTAAAGTTGCAGACATCTTCAATGTGTCTAAACGGCAGGTGGAGAGGATTCGCAATACCAAGAGACTGGCGACATCCATGAACGACTCAGGTCGAGCAGACTGCGCAAGACAACTGCTCGAGACGACAGCTTGCTGGTCCGACTGTCAAAAGCCAGCCTGTCAGGAAGCTTGGAGGACCAAGCCGAAGAACTTGGAGGAGCTTTGGGATGCCTGCAAGGTGGCCTTCCATGCCATCCCCGACGACTTCATCGACAAGCTCTACAACTCTCTGCCAAACCGGATGGCAACTGTTCTGCAGGCCAAAGGAACCCATACAAGATATTAATTTCTTAACTTATAGTCCATTATGAAATACGAGACTGATTTTTCATTTGGTATTTGATTTACTTTTTGAGAAAGATAAAATGTATTGATTATAATTTGATTTGCGACAAGACTTTTGTCCAGGTAGAAACTGGCTTGTTCATCATTATCAAGAAATAAACCTTATAAGCATCTATGAAATTTTAGTTTTGCTAGTATCTAAATAAACTTTAGACACTTATGATTAATTTGTGTTGTTTCCTAACTGTATTAGCTAATTAAGAGTTGGATAATTAGCAATTAGAAATTAGCTCAGCTGTTGTAGCAAACTTTTTGTTGGTGAAAAAGCCATCTTTGTAAGAAGAGCATTGGGAAGGGACCATGTTTTTTCAGACCTTTTAAAGAAATAATATGGTGGTTGAATGTAACAATTACCAGTTGTCTTTAGGCAACAATATGGTTTGTTTGTATCAGCAATGCGGATAAATAAACTTACAAGTCAGGGTATGGTTTTTTTCTTGAACAAGGGATACGCGTCAACTTAGGTTTCACCTTATCAGGAGGATTGTAATCTACACTCATTCTGTTAACTGAATAGAGGGCCATACACACAATACCAGACCCCTGAGTCTTGTGGGGGTGGGGTGGGTGATGACAATAAAGCAAACTGATCTGAAACCTCACTTTGTCCCCCACAAGTTCCCAAGGCAGTAAACCCACTGCCAAAAACGAACACTATCATTATTTTCTGGTCACTTGTAATGAAACAGCTGGTAGCTTGTTAACCAGTTCGACCAGCTCCATATTCAACATGGTTTGACCAGGTCAAGCTAAGTTTTTAAATAGCTGGGTAGCTGGTATCACAAGCAGGTCATATCTGGATTTTACACCAGGGACAGCGAATGTCAGCTAAGTTGTATAACAAACATTTGTTGACTTTTACTTTCATGTTTGTACTGATCAGCTCATTTTAACAACATCCACGTCTCTATTGGCTAATGTTTCCCATAGCCTGCACAAGAAACCATTAGCCAGCTATTTTAAATTTTAGGCATTTGGATGAAATCAGTGAAGTAATATTTAGTCATCAACTACGCTTGTGGCTGCTTCCACCATCAGGCTGCTGAAGGACCTTGAAATCCATGGACAGGCTCTGCGACAGACAATTAGATCAGTCTCTGAAGCGGCCGAAAGAAGCAGCCAGTGGATATGGATCAAGCGGAAGGACCTTTGTTGGGCTCAAAGAACACCAACATTACCTGCTCACTAATCCCCCCCACCCCACCCCCCACTTGAGAACCCAGGTCAGAACCCTCCAGGAGGAGGTATGCGGTCAGCTTTAGGCTTGACTCAGGGAAGAGGACGCCCCCTGCCTTGCATAGTCCCGTGGGCTGTACCATTTAAACAACCAGGCAATTCTCATGATTGGGCATGGGACACAAGCTCCGGCCTGATCATCCTGTAACTGGCCACCTTTGATGAGGGTGTCTAGTGTTGAAAGGCCGAAACACCCCCTGATTCAAAGGTACACTACTGAGGATGTGTCCCGAAATTTACATCCTTCCCATGTCTGAGATACAGCTCCCACGCCACTCTCAACTTCAAGGCAAACCTCATGTGAATACCATCCATTGGCACAATGGACAGTTTACCATCACGTCCCGTGTTTCATGATTCTGATTCCATTAATCTTTTTATGGTTTATAATCACATTTTAAACAAACTCTTTTTCTGATTTAGATAATTCGAAAATAAGTTGACATCAACTACGCTACGAGAACCGAATCTTATGCAGATTAACAAGTCAAGTGTTTACGTAAAATGAGAAGCAACCCCACCATCGAGACAATAGTAAAGAGTAGGGGTGAGCCGAGTACTTGTAACGATTATTGACTTGAGTGTTGTACGAGTAATTGGATAATTATCCATGATTGGAGAATTGGCCTGCATTATTTATTTCTTTACTTTTTGAAAATTTTTGCTGCAGTAGCATCAGTGACGATTGCGTAACATAAGGTTAACACTGTTTTGTGATAAGCATGTTTCTCTCTGGTTCCTCCCCCTTAGATGAGTAAAAAGGAATTTGGTAGGGGTTATGTTGGGTAAAAGTGAAACATGTCTATGATCACATTTGATCCTTGGTTGAATCCGGAAGAGCAAGATGGCAGTGCAGATTATTTCAGTGTTTATTCCGGTATTTTGACCACTGGTGAGTTTGCTGGTGATGTGATACATTGTAAACTGCAATCGTTATTAGAGCATTTACACTCACCAAGAACTTTATTAGGTATTTATTAGACTTATTGTTTAGACGTCTACTGCTGTAGCCTATCCACTTAAGAGTTATGATGCATTGTGTGTTCAGAGATGCTCTTCTGCATACCACTGTTGTAATGTGTGGTTATTTGCGTTACTGTCATCTTCCT
The DNA here is from genome assembly GCF_963514075.1 of Conger conger. Lineage (NCBI taxonomy): Eukaryota > Metazoa > Chordata > Actinopteri > Anguilliformes > Congridae > Conger > Conger conger. The sequence continues at coordinate 50,448,157 of NC_083761.1, read as the reverse complement.
GTCAGCTTTGACCAGTCTGGCCATTCTCCTCTGACGTCTCTCATTAGCAAGGCGTTTCTGTCTGCAAAACTGCTGTTTACTGGATTTCTTTTTTGCTGCATTCTTTGCAAACTCTAGAGTCTAGTATGCGTGAGTATCCCTGGAGATCAGCAGTTTCTGAGCACCCTGTCTGCCACCAACATTCCATTGTCAGTTACGTAAATCACATTTTTTCCCCATTCTGATGGTTGATGGGAACATTAACTGAAGCTCCTGACCCGTATCTACATAATTGTATGCATTGCACTGCTGCCATACAATTGGCTGATTAGATAATCACATGAATAAGTAGGTGTAATAAAGTAAATAATTTAATTTAAATGTTCCTAATAAAGTGCTCTGTGAGTGTATATGTGTATATCCTATAACCCATACTTTACTCATTGTGACAGCTTTAACAGTTTACGGTTAGCTAAATGGACTAGTAAAGCTATTTATTACTACTCAACTGCTGCTACTTCAGGGGGGATGAATCATGAAGCACTGAATGGAACCCTTCCAAAATTGTTACATGCACTGGGTTTGTAATCTGTAAATGTATCCACCTAACTCATTGGATGTGTGGGTGTCTGCATAAACAAATTTGTCCAAACAAGTACTCACATTAAATATCAGTGTAAAGAGTTATTTGGTGCAGTGTTTTTGTGGAAAATAAGTGTATGTACTCACTCTCCAGATAGAGTGCCATCATAAAATATGCGCAGGACCATCAGTTTGTATAACTATAATAGATGTGTTTGGTAGATGCATGATTGAAACAAAATTGCCAATTGGGATGGAAGATAAACTTTAAATTTTTTATCATTGGAGATTAAGAAAGTTATCTTTCATTGTCTTGTCTACATTGCAGATTTTCCATCAGTGCATCCCTAAACACCCCTCACCTAAAAGAAAAATCTGGCTATTGACTGCCTTTTTATTTTGTGGTGACCATGCTGATGTAAGTTGGGGGAAGACTGCCTTCTACTCACACTGAGCTAAATAGCCTATATTTTAATACATAGTCACAACAGCTGGCTAGCTAACGTTAGTAGGCTACACAGTCTTATTTCTCTTCCACATGTAAATTTACCAGCTCGGAAGATTGTCAGCATTGATAGTAAGCCTCTTATCTACAATTACTGGTAGTTTGGCCAAACATGTACTTTCTAAAACCACTGGAGTGTAGGCAAGGGATTGACTTGTGCAAGGATATCTGGAGTGTCTCAAATAGAAACAGGGTGAGCAGCAGTGCAAGTGACGTGACACATGCTACTTGTGTGGGTGTCAAGGTTGATTATAATAAAGGCAGTTTTTGATGCTGTGTGGGCTGATGCTGGTCTGGAGAGGGTGTTAGAAAGAAATAGGTTTAATTGTTGCGTCATTCATAAATATACATTGTAATCTTGTGTTCTAATCACACCGACCTGTAGGCTTCAGGGACCACTCTAGCGCGGTAACACCAGTGTGACTACGCATCAAAAGGTTAATGTTAAATAAAGTCCCCGAATGGATGACAGAAGTGACAGATGACGATGTAAAGGTAAAGGTCTTGGCTTTATGATTTACTGCAAATCACAGTGTAGTATGGGGGACTGTTACGGATACAGATCATTTAGTTAGTTGAATGGATACAGATACAGATAATGCCGTACTCGCTCAACCCTTGAAAAGAGGTGTTGATAGCGGGGGGGTTAAGTGGGATAAGTGTGAATGTGTAATATTCAGTAGCAAACTGAACGACAGACTATTACCATAGCATTACCATATAGGAAACTTTGTAATCTCATATCCTCTTGTGAGAAAACACAACCCCATTCTCCAAACAATGTGTAAGTATTAGTAACGTTTAAGTATTTGATGAGCCTGCCAGTGGGCTTACCATAACAGTGGAAGGAGTGGTATCCTCACTGAATTGTAATAGCCTACAAAACAAATTTGCATCCATATTTCAATTGATATTAACCATAACGCTAAACATGCTCGCTCACCTTCAGTATTTTCATATTTTAAGTTTCACCGAATACAAAGAACAGCGTTCTACAATAATATGTGACACACTTTGCCATCTTGATACAACCAAGCCGTTTCCCATTTAAAAATGCCCTCTGAATCAGCTAACAAATCAGTTTCTCGGTTTACAACTTCGCTATGTGCCGCTACAAGAGAGCTGGTACTGGTTATGAGTTAGCTGACCCTCTTTCCGAAAGTCGTATTAAATTAGCTTGGAGACAATTTCCTTTTTGTTTTTTCTCAAGCCGTTTCTCTATATCCGGTCCTGGTTTCTTATATTCACAACTTTTTTGTGTTTGCAGTCATTCAGTTCCATTTCTCCACACGAGGCCTCATACTGAAGGAAATAAACCACTGATCATAACCGCAACCAGAGCAGCAATGGCATTGGTTCTGATCGCATTCCAGTGCCATTCTGGTTAAATGCAGAAAGTCACCCAAGCTCTACTCGGCACATTTACTCAGGATTGGAACCGCTACACCAAGGCCCAACGTGGCCTATTCATCCCGATTTTACAAATCCTAGGCCGCTGGTCTTCATCTGCTTACACAGCATACATATGACCCAACGTGTTGATAATAATCAATGCTCAAGGCTCTGTGGCTTCATCTTAGGTGATATTCATTCTCTTGCACATGTAAGTTGGAGGTGGTGAGCATGCATATGTTGCAATAAATCTGATTGTATATGGTGGTGTTAAATGTGTAAATATGGCATCAGTTGGTTTCCTTCTGCCTTGCAAGTGTTCAGAATGGCAAGTGTCACGGTTATAGGAGTAAATTTGCCAAGCTGGAAAGCTTCACAGATGCTTCAAAAGTATCTGCCTCACATCCACTAGCAGTGGCTCACTACCATTTTTTGGCAAAAGGGCCTCACGGTGCTAAGCTAGCATCATGATTACAGGAGCACATTTGCCAAGCTGGCAGACCACCACAAACTATAAGCCATAATCTGTTGTGTGCTCTTTCTTCTCACAATTAATGTTATTTCACGTCATTTCGTTCACACATTCTGCTGTTAAATCTCTCAAACTTTAATTCTGGATTCTGGAGTCTCTGTGATTTAAATAATTGTAGTACCTTAAAATGGGGGGACCATGCACAAATTTAGGTGCCATCATGTCTAAACAGTTTATCCGATATGGATGGATGGAAAAACTCTCAAATGAAAGCTGACAGTACAGTACAGAGTACCAAAATAACAAAACATATGTCACTGCCCAATGAATTATGGTGCTCATAGTATATAATATATAGGAATGACAAGCACATAATTCCACACAGCATTCAATAATATTCACAACAGCTTATGGTTATAGCAACATTGGAACACCAATCGCATACCTTTCAATGCATTACAGTTGCAACAAGACTGAATATACATCACCTATCTTTATAGACTTACACATGCACACATTATTACTCTCTTTCTCACCTCCATTGGGTATCTTGTTGAGTCTACAGAGTGTTCAGAGCCATCTGAATGGTCATCTATTTTTCCCCAGTGAAAATGAAACTGCATGGCGAAGTACTTGTGGCTCAGACCACCCCCTTCTATCGCCACCATATTCTCCTCCAGAACACATTTCACTGAGAGGGAGTTAAAGAAACATATGGCCATTAACCCTCCTAATGTGTTAGAAAGCTGCACAGGTTTTTTTTTTTACCTCATACTGTAACTAACTTATTATCCTTTCATAAGCATATAATTACTGATTTTGTATGGTTCCCAAACCATTTACATTTCAATATACCATATATAGTCAGGTCCATAAATATTTGGACATTGACAAAGTTATTGTTATTTTAGCTGTCTACCATAGGATATTGGAGTTCAAGGGTTGTTTTTCCTGAATAGGTTTTCCATTCATGGGTTCAGTAGGCCAATCATTCAGGAGAAACAACCCTTGAAGTGATCCATGTCTACTGCATATCTGGCGGCAGCATGATGGTTTGAGTCTCATTTGATACCTTGGACCATTGATGACTTTAAGCCATTTAGCCAACAAATGTGTTCCATACTGTATCAGCATAATTTATAGCTGAATCTAGTCCCACCCCCCAATTCCCATTGAGATCCATTCAAATGCAAAGACTTTTAGTATCACTTGTGGGAGACTCTGATGATGTTGATAGGTGATAGATATCAGGAATTCATGGCATGTAAAGGATATGCAACCATAGAAAATGACAATGTAATCTATGATTATGTTCATTTGTCCAATTATTTTTGAGCCCCTAACATTGGGGGGGACTATATATAAAAAGGGCTGTAATTCCTACACCATTCCCTTGATTTAGGTGTAAATACCCTCAAATTAAAGCTGCACTTAGATCATGAATTGGATATGTATTCATTTGATGTTTCTGATGTGCAGCCTTATTATATTCACAACTTTTTTGTGTTTGCAGTCATTCAGTTCCATTTCTCCACACGAGGCCTCATACTGAAGGAAATAAACCACTGATCATAACCGCAACCAGAGCAGCAATGGCATTGGTTCTGATCGCATTCCAGTGCCATTCTGGTTAAATGCAGAAAGTCACCCAAGCTCTACTCGGCACATTTACTCAGGATTGGAACCGCTACACCAAGGCCCAACGTGGCCTATTCATCCCGATTTTACAAATCCTAGGCCGCTGGTCTTCATCTGCTTACACAGCATACATATGACCCAACGTGTTGATAATAATCAATGCTCAAGGCTCTGTGGCTTCATCTTAGGTGATATTCATTCTCTTGCACATGTAAGTTGGAGGTGGTGAGCATGCATATGTTGCAATAAATCTGATTGTATATGGTGGTGTTAAATGTGTAAATATGGCATCAGTTGGTTTCCTTCTGCCTTGCAAGTGTTCAGAATGGCAAGTGTCATGGTTATAGGAGTAAATTTGCCAAGCTGGAAAGCTTCACAGATGCTTCAAAAGTATCTGCCTCACATCCACTAGCAGTGGCTCACTACCATTTTTTGGCAAAAGGGCCTCACGGTGCTAAGCTAGCATCATGATTAAAGGAGCACATTTGCCAAGCTGGCAGACCACCACAAACTATAAGCCATAATCTGTTGTGTGCTCTTTCTTCTCACAATTAATGTTATTTCACGTCATTTCGTTCACACATTCTGCTGATTTAGGTGTAAATACCCTCAAATTAAAGCTGCACTTAGATCATATTCACTGCAATATCCTGTGGTAGACAGCTAAAATAACAATAACTTTGTAATTGTCCAAATATTTATGGACTGTAACACACACACACACACACACACCAATAAACCACTTATTTTCAGGAAAAAAAATCACTCATATTTCTTAGTGAAAACAAGGGGCAATTATATTATCTGACTATTAAGGATGAATATTAGAACACCTGTTCCCAGAATAAATTCCTTGTGAGTTTGATACCATAGTGACATCTATGGTGATTGCACTTTGAGCTGCAGTCTGCATGAAAGGTGGTATACAAATAAAGCAATAATTATTATTATTATTATTATTATTATTATTATTATTATCTGTGGTGTTACGGGTTAAAATGGACCTGTAGAGATCTCTTGTTACAAAAAAGGTATGTGTTTTCCAAATTCCACATTCAAATGGAACATGAACAAGAGGGTTTCTTAAATCATATGAAGTCAAGGCAGTCCACCTTATCCAAACATGGGTACTACGATGAATATCCATTTGTAATATGAAAAAAAGGTTGCACAAGGTTTGATTGAAGGCTCAAAATAATAATAAATAATAAACTCCCTCACCAGCCCCCAGCCCGGGTCTCCTGCCAATAGTACACTGACCTGTGAGAAACCCTTAACAATTCTATTTATAAACAGACAATACCAGATACAGGATTATCTTTGAAGAATCTCTTTATCATTGAAGAGCATGTGTCTTTCTCCTTGGACAAGAACTCAAACAAGCCAAATTGAAAGATCTCAATGTTGAGAAATCTGTGTAATGTTATTCATGCCATGCCCCCACAAGATGATACTGTGCTATAGTCTGGTGGCTAAGGTGACCTGCAGGGTTGGAGGTTCAAGCCCCGGTGTAGCCACAATAATATCAGTGCAGCTGCTGGTCCCCTCACACCCATATTGCTCAAGGGGGGATTGGCCCCTGCTTAGTCTAATCAACTGTAAGTTGCTTTGGATAAAAGGCAGTAGCTAAATCATTATAATGTGCTTGTCTGCGAAAAAAAAAAAATGTGTTCCTGTGATGCTACATGTGGGCATAATATTATGAAGGGGACAAGTTGTGATGACAGAACAAGGGGTATTCTTTTTGACTGAGTCGGGGAGATAGGTATTTGATAGAGACAAAGAGAGCGATAAATAGAGAAAGAAAGTTCATTTTCAGTGTGTGTGTCAGTCTCCATATTCTGCAACAATTTTTTTTTTCTAACAGAATATGGAGAGGGGTGGGCAAAGATGAATCTTGTTTCAGTCAAATCTGATGCACACAACTACACATATTGTTTCAATACTGCTTGCCATACCATCAACAGCCAATATTCAGTGCTGGGACAAATTTGATCCGTAACACCACAGATGTAACAATTTTTTTAGAGACCTTCAGAATTGAATAAAATGGTGACCATTGGTTTTGTTGTGTTTATATAGCTGTTTGAGGATATCATGAAGCCTTGTTCCAATACAAAAAAAATTGATGGTATTATTTATTACACATCTTAACTTGAAAACGGGTCAGATTTAACCCTAACACAATAGACGGGTTAAGCAGATTTGGATGTTTTTATCACTATTGGATACAATTGTGTATAAACATTATTTTTCACCAGGCTGCATCTTTCTCTACAGTGCAGTATAAAGTAGCCATACTTGGGAATGAACCCTTGATATTAATATTAGTGCAATTTCACGATGATCAGTTGTGACACAATAATGAGCTTTTTACCTGTGTGGCCAGTGTTGATGAAATACTTCATACTGTGCAAATTTGAAAAATTGGTGAAGGTGAAGTTATTGAGACTTTTGTCAAAGGTCACATGTTCGGTTTCAATGTTGATGGGTGATTGTGTGTTTCCCCCACATTTCACACCCGGGAGCATATTCCAGTGAGAGGGGCTGTAATCTGTCAGAGACAGAAACAAAATTGTTAGTCCAATTTTTTTAAACCTTTAAGCCACTCTGCAATATACAGTTGGAACAGACATGCAAGTTCCAATTGCTGATTTTAAACATGTAATGCATAACACAATGAAGGATGCACCTGTTTTTAATGCCTGCCAATGACCATTTACACAACTGTCTCATTTCTGTATTTTGCTATCATTTTGATTGTTGACTGTCCTTGTCTTTAAAGAAGTAACATGGTGGTTGGTCACACTTTATAGGTTTTTATATGCAATTTGCACAAGAAGGCATTGGACAAACACAATGAAAGTAGTAAAGGTACAATAGGTAAGTTCTTCTAATGGTCAAGAGAGGAATTGCAGCAACAAACACCCTCAAACCACAAACCACAATGCTATTTATCCCTCCCACTTCTTTGTGAACGCGTTGATGTTGAAACCCCCCCCCCGCCCATTTTCAACCAATGAGCTCAGATATATTTTGAAACCCGAATTTAAGAACTATGAACACAGGTGAGTCAACATGACAGTGAGCCTTTTTCAATGATAGGACGGGATTTAAGAATGTTTCATAACAATGTTTTAACATAAAAATCTTATCTATTGCACCTTTAAATGTGTCTGTTCTTTAGATTTGGAGAAGTAAGCATTTAACTTTATCGTCCTATTTTCAGCCAGTTGAGAATGTTCTCCTCACAGTGTGTCACACGAGGATAAGCACTCTCATTCACCCTCCCCTATAGCTCATGACCCATCGTTTGTTAACTTGTTTCTTTTCATAAGGACGTTATAGTTGTGCTTTTATCTTAACTTGGCTAGATAGCAAGCAAAAATGATCATTGGATAAGTCAACGTCCTTACCTTAGCTATCGATAGTTAATATACTAAGTTAGCAAGCTTGTAGAAATTCAGTCTCCCAAGATGAGTGCCAGTGGCGGCAGCTAGTTAGGATGGGCGCCGGTGCAAGATTTGTGGGCCCTTCCTCATCTTAAGACGCAGGCACGCGCAATTGAACAAATGTAATTCACGGTAACTGCTGGGAGAATTAGCAACTTCCTTGGCTAATTTGAATGCAATGCCAGCAACTTAAATGTTAAATTACTGTAGCGTGGGAAGCTAAGCGGAGAGCCAGGGGCGACCAAAGGTAGAACCTTTTTTAACCAACACGCGAACGTGTCAGTCACTAAATCCCAGGGAGAACCAAAATAGGGATACCCAGCTAGGAACAGGACTTCTCCCGGAACAATGGGAGGAAAGGAAATTAAACAAACCAAACTTAGAAATCGTAAACAGAGAAGTAGCTCAAAAACGGCTAGAGAACGTAAAACAACCCTTAAATAACTAGGGCGAACCAATAACTTTGGTACCGTGCCAAATAGCTGGGCACTGAGTGAAAACCAAAAGAAAATACAACCTAGCGAGAAAAGCTAGGCACGAAAATAAAAACCGCGAGGCGCAGCTCGGGACAAAAATGCAAACCAAAATATAACACCGGGGACAACGTCCCTCTACCATCGACTCACACGAGTCCAAAAGAAAAAAAAAAACCCTTGAGGAAGGCGCCAGCACACACAACACTTCCAGCTGTACGCCTTCCTTACCTTTTAGATATTTCTTCTTTTTAGCAATGAGAGAATTATCCACCAGCACCGTACCTGACTCGTATAGGTTTAGAGTCTACCGGGCGCTTTACCGGCTTTGTGCCAAGGGCGAACGGTTGAACACAAAAGCACTGAAAACTAGTCGATGCTGGTCTTAAATACTCTCCCGGGAGGTAATTCCCCTGGAGAAAACGAGGAACAGGTGGAAACAATATCCTCGGCCATCTAGTGGCACCAGTGCAAATTACCTCCCACCATGACAGGACCCCCCTACTAAGGAGCGACCCCAGACACTCCTTTAGCCCCCCGCCTGTGAAACTCACGAATCAGTTCGGGGTCTAAAATATCCCTAGAGGGAACCCAACAGCGTTCCTCCGGCCCGAAACCTTCCCAATCTATAAGGTATTGTCTCCCTCTGCCTACGCGACGTTCCGCCAGGATGCGACGGACGGTGTAGACCGGGCCCCCGTCAATTAATCGAGGAGGTGGTGGAGGAACCTCCGCAGGTGCCAGTACGCTTGTCGACACGGGCTTGAGACGGGAAACATGGAAGGTAGGGTGGATCCTCATAGAGCGAGGCAACTGGAGGCGCACCGTGACGGGGTTGATCCTCCTAATAATTTTAAAAGGTCCCACGTATCGAGGGGCAAGCTTACGCGACTCGACCCTCAATGGCAGATCGCGTGTGGACAGCCATACCCGCTGCCCCACCCTATAGCAGGGCGCTGCTCAACGACGCCTGTCGGCCAGCCTTTTCTGGTTGGCCGTAGCTCTTAAAAGGGCCACTCGCACTTTCCTCCATGTGGCCCGGCACCGCCGAACAAAGGCTTCAGCAGAGGGCACTTCACCCCCTCTCTCTAGCTCCGGGAACAGAGGCGGGGGATAGCCAAATTGTACCTCAAACGGTGAGAGACCTGTGGACACATTTAGTAACGTATTGTGGGCGTACTCCGCCCATGTGAGCTGGCGGCTCCATGACGTGGGGTTGTCCATAGCCAGACACCGGAGCGTGTTCTCGAGAGTTTGGTTAGTGCGTTCTGTCTGCCCGTTGGTCTCTGGGTGGAAGCCAGACGAAAGGCTCACCGAGGCCCCCAACAGAGAACAGAACGCACGCCAGAACCGGGAAGAGAACTGGGGTCCGCGATCAGAAACCACGTCCTGTGGGAGACCGTGAAGTCTAAACACATGATCTACCACCAACCTAGCGGTCTCCCCTGCCGATGGTAATCTTGGCAGTGCCACAAAATGAGCCGCCTTGGAAAAAACGGTCCACCACCACTAGAATGACCGTTTTACCATCCGATGGTGGCAACCCCGTGATAAAGTCTAGCGCGATGTGACTCCATGGGCACTTCGGGATGGGTAACGGACGTAGCCACCCTGATGGTGGTCGGTGGGAGCCCTTGCTGCGTGCGCAAACTGGACACGCGGCTACGAATTCACGGACATCCTTTTCCATCCCGGGCCACCAGAACCGTCGAGACACCAAATCTTTGGTGCGGTGGACCCCGGGATGCCCCGCCAGCCGTGAGGAATGTCCCCATTGTAGTACTTGGGAACGGACCCCCGCAGGCACAAAAAGGGTACTAGGTGGACCCCCCCCTGGACCCGGATCTTGGCGCAGTGCTCTCCGCACTGCCGACTCCACCTTCCAAACCACAGGCGCCACAATTTGAACCCCCGACAGAATGGGTTCAGGCTCGTGCTCCCTATCTGCCTTGTCAAAAACCTGTGAGAGGGCATCTGGCTTGGTGTTCTTGGATCCGGGGCGGTACGTCATAGTAAATGAAAATCGCGCAAAAAACAGCGCCCAGCGGGCCTGGCGCGAGTTGCGAGTCTTAGCCGATTGAATATATTCCAAGTTCTTATGGTCCGTCCACACTGTGAACGGATGCTCCGCCCCCTCCAGCCAATGCCGCCACTCCTCCAAAGCTAGTTTGACCGCTAGCAGCTCCCTGTCTCCCACATCGTAGTTTCTCTCGGGTTGGGACAGCGACCGCGAGAAAAACGCACAAGGGTGCACCTTTTGGTCTTGGGGGGACCGTTGAGACAAAATAGCCCCTACCCCCAGCTCAGAGGCGTCAACCTCTACAATGAATGGTAGGGAGGGGTTCGGAGTTATTAAAATAGGTTCCGAACAGAACCTATTCTTCAAATCAATGAATGCAGCTTCCGCCCGAGCTGTCCATACAAAACGCGTTGGGGCCTTCTTTGTGAGCGCGGTAATGGGTGCGACTACGGTGCTAAAATTACGAATAAAACGACGATAGAAATGGGCGAAGCCTAGGAACCTCTGCACTTGCTTAACCGATTCCGGGGTAGGCCAATTTTTTACAGCAGAGATTTTATTCTGGTCCATCTCCGTTTTACCCGCAGATACAATGAACCCCAGGAAAGACACGGAATTAGCGTGAAACACGCACTTTTCAGCCTTCACAAAAAGGCGAGCCTCCAAAAGACGCGACAACACAAGTCTCACGTGGCGAATATGCTCAGAGATAGTGGCGGAGAAGATCAGGATATCATCCAGATAGACGAATACAAACCTCTCCAGCATTTCTCTGAGCACATTTACTAATGCCTGAAACACAGCGGGGGCGTTGGTAAGACCGAATGGCATGACGCAATACTCATAATGGCCAGAGTGTGTGTTAAACGCGGTCTTCCATTCGTCGCCCTCTCGTATGCGTACCAAATTGTACGCATTACAGAGATCTAATTTTGTGAACACCGATGCCGCCTGCAGGCGCTCAAACGCAGAGTTCATCAGCGGTAAGGGATATCTATTTTTAACTGTGATCGCGTTTAGTCCCCGGTAATCAATACATGGCCTAAGACTGCCATCCTTTTTTTTAACAAAAAAAAATCCCGCTCCCGCTGGTGACGAAGATGGTCTGATAAAACCATTCGCTAAGGCTTCGCGAATGTATTCTTTCATTGCCTTGCTCTCAGGCACTGACAAAGAATAGAGTGCGCCCCGGGGTGGGACTGTCCCTGGGTGTAACTCGATCACACAGTCGTATGACCGATGCGGAGGTAGTGTGGTCGCGCGCTGCTTGCTGAATACTTCTGCCAGCTCGCCATATACCCTCGGAACGTTGGTTGGTAGCGGAAATTCGATAGCCCCAACCATACGTTCCTGACCCCCACTACCTGTGGTCTGAAAAAAGCTCTCAGTGTCCCAATCAGAGCCCTCACTGCCCTCCCCGTCGTCAGTAAGACGATTCCAATCACACATGGAGTCCCACTCCAGGCTCCCCTCCTGCTCCTCCTCCCCCTCAGGCACCCTGACACTAGGATTATGGGGCTCCCTAGCCTCCTCCTCGTCCAATTCGGACCCTATGTCAGTCTCAATAGGAGGGGTCGAGGAGTTATACACATGATTGGAGTGCTCATCACACTGCGGACCCCACCGGGACACCGGGTTGCTCCCGTTACCCCAGTTTATTTGTGGCTGATGCTTTACCAACCAGACATGTCCTAAAATTACCGGATAAACCGGAGATTCCACCAAATAAAAATATATACGTTCCCGGTGCCCCCCAAACGGGATACGCATAACCACTCGCTCCGTTTTGTGACGAACCACCCCGGAACCCAATGGGCGGCCGTCCAGCGCCGTAATGGATTGGGGCTGCGGTATAGACCGAACCGGCAGATTATTTTGCCTAGCCCACTGACGGTCAATAAAGTTGTCCACTGCCCCAGAGTCGATAAAGGCTTCTGTCCTCACTACGGCCCCCTTCCACGTCAGTTCGACGGGAAGCACTGTGCGAAAGCTAATACCTGCACCTGGTCCCACTAGTGACTCTCGCTCCACTAGTGGGACTGCTCTTTTGCTCTCCGGTCAGGACAGTTTTTTTATTAAGTGCCCTGGCCGTTTACAGAAGAAGCACAACCATTCTCTCCCAGGCCGCCTCCTAGGACGCGCCAGCGTGGTGCTGTCAAGCTGCATGGGTTCCTCCAATTTGTGTACCCCCTGTCTCCGCTCCGCCTCTGTAAACTGGCTCAGGGAGGGCGGAACCGGCCAATTGAAACTGCCCATTCTGCCGGCTCTCTCTCGCTCACGTTCCCGAACCCGGTTGTCAATGCGAATCGCTGTCGATATTAGCGAGCCTAAATTCCCCGGTGGCTCCACTGTGGCCAGCGCGTCCCTGACCGGGTCTGACAGTGCGCACGTAAAGAGTGTCATTAGCGGTTCGTCCGCCCACCCCGTCTCCCCTGCCAGAGCCTGGAACACCACTGAGAACTCTGCCACACTCTGAGTTCCCTGCCTCATCCACGTTAATCGGGCCGCCGCCTCTTTACCCGTGACATTGTGGTCGAATACTCTTGTCATCTCCTGCATTAGGAGCTGGGTGCTGCTCATTAGGGCGGATTGTGCCCGATTCAGCGGATCTGCCCAGGCCAGAGCGGTCCCGGTCAACAGGGATAAAATAAACGCTACTTGGGAATCCTCGGTTGAGAATCGTGAGGGTTGGGCTTTAAAAAAAATTAAGCACTGGGAAAGAAACCCCCTACATCTACCCGCCTCTCCCCCGTACCGCAACGGCAACTGTAACTTAGGTTCCCTTATTAGTGGTGAAATGGGCTGGGATGCGGATCCCGTAGATGGGGAGGAAGTGAGTGGCTGGGGGTTGTAGGGATGTGGTGCCTGTGCTTGGGGGGGAATGGAACTCGCTAGCCAGTAATCGAAAACTATCGGCAAGCTCCATCAACACATCTTGCTGCCTGCCCAGCCTAGACAGGATCTCGTCCTGCCTCTGAAAAACAATGGTCTGCTGCTCGGTGGTAGCTGTCTGCTGGGTGTGCAATTCCTGCAACGCCTGCCCCTGCCTAGCTAGCATAGCCTGCTGAGCGGCTACCACCGCTTCTAGTGGGGAGTCTCCCATCTCCCTTCCAGTACTGATCGCTGGTCTCTCCATGGTGGCTTTTGTGTTCTGTAGCGTGGGAAGCTAAGCAGAGAGCCAGGGGCGACCAAAGGTAGAACCTTTTTTAACCAACACGCGAACGTGTCAGTCACTAAATCCCAGGGAGAACCGAAATAGGGATACCCAGCTAGGAACAGGACTTCTCCCGGAACAATGGGAGGAAAGGAAATTAAACAAACCAAACTTAGAAATCGTAAACAGAGAAGTAGCTCAAAAACGGCTAGAGAACGTAAAACAACCCTTAAATAACTAGGGCGAACCAATAACTTTGGTACCGTGCCAAATAGCTGGGCATTGAGTGAAAACCAAAAGAAAATACAACCTAGCGAGAAAAGCTAGGCACGAAAAAAAAAACCGCGAGGCGCAGCTCGGGACAAAAATGCAAACCAAAATACAACACCGGAGACAACGTCCCTCTACCATCGACTCACACGAGTCCAAAAGAAAAACAAAACCCTTGAGGAAGGCGCCAGCACACACAACACTTCCAGCTGTACGCCTTCCTTACCTTTTAGATATTTCTCCTTTTTAGCAATGAGAGAATTATCCACCAGCACCGTACCTGACTCGTATAGGTTTAGAGTCTACCGGGCGCTTTACCGGCTTTGTGCCAAGGGCGAACGGTTGAACACAAAAGCACTGAAAACTAGTCGATGCTGGTCTTAAATACTCTCCCGGGAGGTAATTCCCCTGGAGAAAACGAGGAACAGGTGGAAACAATATCCTCGGCCATCTAGTGGCACCAGTGCGAATTACCTCCCACCATGACAATTACGTTAATCATTGCAAGATGGAGCAATGTAAGAATGAAGTTACTTAGCCAACATTCACGTTGCTGCAACAACCCAATGCGCAAAACCAGAATCAAGACGTGTCGACAGAGGGGGTGGAAATATAGGTTGAGAGAAGTATTGATGGACTAGGTTAACCCCAATACAGCTCAGGATTTACCTGGATATAGTTGCTAGAACACTTTCACTTGAACAATTATTATTTTTAAATCCATCCAGTTTAAGTACCATTGCTAACTTTTCCTCCTGGTCTGTTTTATCCTTTCTTTTCTGTGACCCACTTTTGTGCTTTAAGGGCATTTTATTTTACACATTAGACTAACTATCAATACATGACAAAGACACTTCACATTGGGAAACATATTTCCTGGCAGCACTCTTTGCATATCAGAAAATTATACCAACACCAAATTAATTAGCCTGCCACAAGTTATCTCATTGAATAGTTTACACAATAAAGTTTTGTAGAACAGACATACGGTCTAAATGTACCATGATCACAGACTATTCTACAAAGAAAGTGTAATAACCATGACCGAGATGAGTTTGCTTATTTAAGGATATATAAATACACACCACTGTTAGAGCAAACATATTCTGCATGTTATTTTCTGGTGTGTGGTTAAAATATAAAGACCTGTAAAAAAAACGGACGTACTGATATAAGAACAGAGAGACATGGGCCCTCTTAAACCACGGGTCCCGATGCAGCCGCACCTGCTGCACCACCTGTATCACCACCACTGATGAGCGCATATCATGGAAGTAGCAATGGTAACAAACATCAATGTGTGGAAGGTGGGGGCACAGTCTGTCAATCATGGCTAATTGACAGTTCTCATTACCACGCCCAGACACTTTTAGTGGGAAATTTAGGCTTAGATTTTTGGCTAAGTTTTAGAATACATTTAAATGACTGAATAATTTTAAAATATGCACATTTGTTTTATTGTTGCCTAAAGACAACTGGAAAGCGTCATATTCAACCATCATGTTACTCATTTAAGTAAGGTCCCATTTCTAAAATTAATTTATATCTTGGTGGGGTCTTCCTGGTTAAATAAAAAAAACATAAAGTAAAAAGGAAAGAAAGAGAATCAGATAAAGGATTGTTATAGTTTCTCTTACCACAGTGATCATTATAACACCAAGAATGTCCTGAAGAAGGAAAGAAAACAGCATAATTTCATAAATCAGTTCATAAATCGCATATTACTCTGTTATTATTATTTTACTGTTAATCAGGTTTTTGCATTTGTACTACAGTCCATACATTCCTTTATAAAATATGCACTATTTACCAGATGACTGATTTATTCCTGGAGAGGCATAGATCTTACGGCCATAGAGATTTTGTCTGGGTCGATAGGCTTTCACAGAGTTCAAAGTTCTGATGAATAGCTCCACCTACAAGAGAGGTGGAGAGAAAAAACCTATAATCTTAAAAATATAAGGAAGTATAACCCAAACATTCATTCAATTTAAATACAATTTTAATGAAATTGTACGCATTTCATGGTGTACAGTGATTTGTGAGGACCCTTGACCGACAGAACCCTCTGTGATACCCTGGGTGACAGAATATTTCTGAAGCATTTCTGTTATTTGAATACATTTACAGCATTGGATAAAATTTGATATAAATATAAACCTGCTTGTGTTGTTCGGGAGCTCCTGTTAAGAGATTTTTTCTGTCGCTCCTTCAATTTCCACTGGTTTTACTTTGGCTACAGTAATTATCCTTGAAAAAGTATTTCTATTGATGGCTATCTGTCTGATGTTGCCTTTTAACAATATAAAAATTAGTCTCACTTGTCTGGGCTTCAGAACACTCAGCTCCTAACCACCCACTTTTATGGAGGTTATCTGGAGGGGGCGACATGGCTCAGGCAGTAAGAGCAGTCGCCTGGTAGTCGGAGGGTTACCGGTTCAAGTGTCCCTGAGCAAGACACCCAACCCCCAAATGCTCCTGAGGAGCTGGTCGGCGCCTTGCATGGCAGCCAATTGCCGTTGGTGTGTGAGTGTGTGTATGAATGGGTGAATGAGAAGCATCAATTGTACAGGTGCTTTGGATAAAGGTGCTATATACCGTGCATCTGGAAAGTATTCACAGTGCTTCACTTTTCCCACATTTTGTTATGTTACAGCCTTATTCCAAAATGGAATAAATTCTTCTTTTTTCCTCAAAATTCTACACACAACACCCCATAATGACAACATGAAAGAAGTTTTTTTCAAATTTTTGCAGATTTATTAAAAATAAAAAACTAAGAAATCACATGTACATAAGTATTCACAGCCTTTGCCATGAAGCTCAAAATTAAGCTCAGGTGCATCCTGTTTCCACTGATCAACCTTGAGATGTTTCTACAGCTTAATTGGAGTCCAACTGTGGTAAATTCAGTTGATTGGACATGATTTGGAAAGGCACACACCTGTCTATATAAGGTCCCACAGTTGACAGTGCATGTCGGAGCACAAACCAAGCATGAAGTCAAAGGAATTGTCTGTAGGATCGTCTCGAGGCACAAATCTGGGGAAGGGTACAGAAAAATTTCTGCTGCTTTGAAGGTCCCAATGAGCACAGTGGCCTCCATCATACGTAAATGGAAGGAGTTCGGAACCACCAGGACTGTTCCTAGAGCTGGCCGCCCGTCTAAACTGAGCAATCGGGGGAGAAGGGCCTTAGTCAGGGAGATGACCAAGAACCCGATGGTCACTCAGTCAGAGCTCCAGCGTTCCTCTGTGGAGAGGAGAACCTTCCAGAAGGACAACCATCTCTGCTGCAATCCACCAATCAGGCCTGTATGGTAGAGTGGCCAGACGGAAGCCACTCCTTAGTAAAAGGCACATGACAGCCTGCCTGGAGTTTGCCAAAAGGCACCTGAAGGACTCTCAGACCATGAGAAACAAAATTCTCTGGTCTGATGAGACAAAGATTGAACTCTTTGGCGTGAATACCAGGCGTCATGTTTGGAGGAAACCGGGCACCGCTCATCATCTGGCCAATACCATCCCTACAGTGAAGCATGGTGGTGGCAGCATCATGCTGTGGGGATGTTTTTCAGCGGCAGGAACTGGGAGACTAGTCAGGATTGAGGGAAAGATGAATGCAGCAATGTACAGAGACATCCTGGATGAAAACCTGCTCCAGAGCGCTCTTGACCTCAGACTGGGGCGACGGTTCATCTTTTAGTAGGACAACGACCCTAAGCACACAGCCAAGATATCAAAGGAGTGGCTTCAGGACAACTCTGTGAATGTACTTGAGTGACCCAGCCAGAGCCCAGACTTGAGAGGTGCTGCAAAGAGGAATGGGCGAAACTGCCCAAAGATAGGTGTGCCAAGCTTGTGGCATCATATTCAAAAAGACTTGAGGCTGTAATTGCTGCCAAAGGTGCATCAACAAAGTATTGAGCAAAGGCTGTGAATACTTACGTACATGTGATTGCTTAGTTTTCTATTTTTAATAAATGTGCAAAAATTTCAAAAAAACTTATTTCATGTTGACATTATAGGGTGTTGTGTGTAGAATTTTGAGGGAAAAAATGAACTTATCCCATTTTGGAATAAGGCTGTAACATAACAAAATGTGGGGAAAGTAAAGCGCTGTGAATACTTTCCGGATGCACTGTAAATGCCAACCATTTACCATTTATCTATGCTGCTGTCACATGACAATACAGGTTCTCTCAAGTTCACTGACAGAAGTGACATGTCTCCAGGCTTTTTTCTCATTATGGTGAAAAATGAATTATGTGCAGCTTAAACTCCTTCTATGTCAAGTCCAAAATGTACCATTCCCTTTTTTCCTCGTTATGGTTCAAGTAATAAAACGGTTCATGTAATAAAAACTGTTTATGTAACAACTGCCAGTAAATGTAATAACTGCCAATTAAAATAATAAAAATACCTTATGCTTATTACACCTTTTTTTATTGAACAACATAATACTTCAACTGTTAATCTTATACACTGTAAAATTCCTGTCTTCCGTCAAATAAAGTTTCAGTAGAAGGCTCATACAAATATAGGAACGCCAGAAAATGAACCCCCCTTCTTGGATTGGGAGATTTTACAGTGCGGTCTGTGAGTATTTGGACAGTGACACATTATTTGTTGTTTTGGCTCTGTACTCCAGCACATTGCACATTTGAAATAAAACAATCACTAATGCAACCAATTTCCTTACTTTTGTACCCTAAAATTTGTGGGACTTGGCTGTACTTCCTACACTGTACACTGTGCACTTGGATGTGTAAACTGTCAAATTAAAGCAAAATGTCTGCACTTCAGCCTCATTGTTTTATTTCAACTACTTGTTTGCTGGAGTGCAGAGCAAAAACAACAGAGCCAGAGCTATGTCGTCATGGGTTTATGTCCCCTGGCAGGGTCTCTTGAGGTGAACAAGACTGGGCTGAAGACCAAGATGAACAAGATTAAAATCAACCCTTACTGAATGGTAAAAAGGATTATGATTCAGTTTCGAACAGAGACTGTTTGAACAGGGTTACCGGAACCATGGAGGTGGTATCCACAGTAGAGCGCCTGGTGGCTGAGAAGCCCATGTACCTCAGCTGGGCATACCCCAAAAAGACTATGTGGGATCACATTTACATTTACCTTTTAGTCACTTAGCTTTTAATCCAAAGAAAAGCATGAAATCCATATATATTTTTAAATAATATTTAATATAGGGTGTATCAGGAGGACGGGCGGTAAGGGTGGTGCAGTGGGTAGCACTGCCGCCTCACAGCAAGGAGGTCATGTGTTCGAATCCCGGTCAGCCGGGGCCTCTCTGTGTGGAGTTTGCATGTTCTCCCCATGTGTGCGTGGGTTTCCTCCGGGTACTCAGATTTCCTCCCACAGTCCAAAGACATGCAGGTTAAGCTGATTGGAGAGTCCCGTGGGTATGAGTGTGTGAGTGAATGGTGTGTGTGCTCTGCGATGGACTGGCGACCTGTCCAGGGTGTATTCCTGCCTTTCGCCAAATGTATGCTGGGATCAGCTCCAGCCCCCCTGTGGCCCTGTTCAGGATAAGCAGGTTAAGATAATGGATGGATGGATGTATCAGGAGGGATGACTATGGTACAGTCTGAAAATGTGTGTTTTCAGTCTGCAATGAAATATGGGGAGGGTTTCTGCTCTTCTGACAGTGGAGGGCAAATGTGACCCAAATCCAGACCTAGCACATGCTAGTTATTTCTTCTTGCTGGCCTAGGATCGCCTTGGGATGAGTTGGAGGAAGTCACTGGGGAGAAGGATGTCCTGCTGTCCTGTCTTTCTGCACTGCTCTGTCCTGTTGCCACTGTGACCCTGACCTGGATTAAGCTACTGGAGTGGATAACATTGGTTCAAGATGCAAATTTATTACAAATGAATTTTTTCAATCAATTACGAAGACTGGAAATGATATTGTCTAGTTGGGACCATAAACTGGACCAGTACAAATAATAATTTCAGTGACATTATGGTCAAAAGCTTGCCATCTGGCAAGCCTACCAGGTCCTCAGATAGGCTAAAGTAAAACAATATTGTTTTAATTGCCATAGAAAGAATGATCACTTCTTATAATAGTGCTTTGATGAGGGGGTATATGCCTAACGTCTAATGAAATCAAACATATAGACAATAATATGGCATGCTGTTACATTAATGGTTGTTACATCCAGTTAATGTAGTAAGTTTTTACATTAACTGGCAAAAGTTATTTTGTTAAGTGTTCAAGATTTTTATAACATTAAATGGCAGTTATTATATTAACCGTTCTATTACATTAACCGTTGTACCACCCCATCGGTCAAATCTTGGCCTCCAGTAGAAACCCAGTCTTTCAGTAATTTTATACTACTCACCATATGTGCACTGATTTTGATTGGCTCTTGAAAAACTGTCCATACCACAACTTCACTGCAAGGGGGGGTGGTCAGTGAACCTTTGTAGCGATAGAACTTGGTGCGGTTCACATCTCCCAACAAGTCATCAATGGAGATTGAGTCTTTGATATCAACTGTAGAGTCTAATGTAGGTAGGAGAAAAGTAAGGAGATGAACATTTATTAAGAGGACTAGATCACATGATTGCCAATTAACACAAGATAACCAGAATTTCTTTATTTTCACATGTCTCTCCCAGATACACACACAGACATACACTTCAACAATGTTCAGCCCATCTGGCCATGCCAGGGCTCAAGCCACCAACATTCCCGTTGTTACTTCCGGTGGCCTCTCTACCTCTAAGCCACCACAACAGAGGTGTGACATGAAACCAAGGGAAGGTACAGATGAGTTACAGAATAATTTTTTTTGGACCATTTCAGACATTAACATTTTCTCATGAATGTATACACTACAGAGTAGTTCACACCCTAAGGTACTCAGTGGTGATATTGCCTCATAGTTTTACTTCTAAACATTTTGTATAATATTTTAGACTGAATGCAGATCAGCTGGCCTTCATTCAACCCACTCTTTTCTGTTATATTAATAAGGTATGATGTCAGATTGTTCCATTTTTCAGGTGATTCTTCTTTGTCTGTTACCTGTAAAGGAAAGAAAGTAAGATTAAAATGGGAAGAAATCTCTTTTCAATAAAAATAGATTTTAGCATTCTAGTCTGAAAGGCATTGAAGCATTCTAGTCCTCTCACCTTAGTTTCTAGCTCCCTACATCCTCCTTTGACCTGCCTTATGGCATGTCTGTACCTCTTATCAAATGCCATTCAAATGTGTGGTGGCAAAAGTCCTGCTTGAAATGGCTGGATCTAAAAAAAACTTACTTCGCCAAGTGATGTACTAGATACCCAGCTAACACAAACATGCTCACAATGTTGCTGCCATGTATTGGCAAATTTGTAACATTGACAAAACATTATAATGTACCTATAGGATGTAGATACCACTGAGCACTTCTTTGCAGAGCCACAAATATGTTCTCACAGGTACACACAAATGTCCATTGGGCGCTAAAGCCAGGAAGCTTATATTTTAACAAGCTATGTCCTGACAGGAGACTGAAGGGAGAACAAGCAGTAGAGAGTTGGGCTTAACTACTCCACTGAGCTTCTTCTGTTGCCAATCTGGGTTTGAAAAACCACATTGATAGAATAACATAGGGGCGGGCAGGGTTACGGTAAGGCAATCTTCATTTCTACTTTTCTAAAATTTTAATTTCTATCGTTTAATCCACACCACATGCCACTTAGAGAAGCTACCAACACTAGCAGGTGGACCAGCTCATACCCAGCTAGCTAGACCAACTTAGAGCAGCATGACCGGCTCAATTTTCAAGCTGATCAAGCTGGCATAGCTGACTTTTACAGCATGGCTGATAGCTGCTGAGCTAAACAAGGCTAGATACTGGTATCAGCGCATTCGCTGTAAACCAGTTGCAACTCCGCAGCTGTAGCTACTGATAGTTACTGAGCCAAACGAGGCTAAATACTGGTGTGCTTTCGCTGTAATCCAGTTGCAACTCCATAGCTGTAGTTACTGATTACTGCTGAGCTAAACAAGGCTAATACTGGGGTCAGTCTGTCTGCCGGAAGCCTATGCAGAGCTAAACAAAGCTGCATAATGGCGTCAGCATTTCCACTGTAAACCGCTGCTATACATACTGGTCAGTGTTCCCACTGATTAGTCAACTAGCAGCAGAGTGCAGGTACTTCCAGTTGTTGACTTGGTAAATTAGTAGTGTTACCACTGCTGCAGTATGGTGGACTCCCACTGTTGTACCAGGGAAATGGCTACTCTGCAGGCAGCAGATGGCTATGTTTGGTGCCCTGCATGTCTTTGGGTGGATCGCCTCAGGGAGAACACCAGGGTAGGTTCGCTATCCAGTATTACTGGATGTCTTGTCTTCTGAGTTTGGTCAGATTAAGGCCCTCACATTGAACTTCCAGCCTACCAATCAGGCAGCTCCTGCAATAGCCACCACTACTGTCAGCTTCTCTTACCCTGATAATGAGATGTTGTCTATAGCAGCCTCCATTAGGTTCTATGACCAAGAAGAAATAGAGGATGGAACTTTCTTTCCTGTGTCTAATACAGTGCACCACATAAGTGATGGCAGGCATTTGGCTGCTATGCATGTAGCTATAGGCTGGACATAGTGCCCCCTATTGCCTCGAATATAGCAAGAATGGCAGGAGATTTTTGCCCCATCCTTGATCTGAGGGGCTTGGACAGATTTCGAGAAGTCCTGCTATTCACATTGTCCACAGGGGACATGCTCCAGCGTCCTCATAGTCTCCAACTGGAGAACAAGCGGTCCCTTGCACTGTGTCAACAAATGGTCCTCCTGGGGAGGACCCTGGACTCATGAGAGCTTCCCTCTCCCGAGGATGTGTCAAGGCCGTTCTCCACCTGATCGTTTTCGTCGTTCAGAGCTTAGTCTCTTCCTCTAAGACTCTTCCTTAGACTGCTTCTTATGCTGACTGCGGCATCAGCAGCAATACCATTTCCCTCCTCCCCTTGTGCCCCATGCAGGCATGGCTGAATTGTTTACACATGGGTCGCAAGAGGAGGAGGCCCAATGGTATTGCTAGAAATCTGTCCAGGCCCCTCAGATCAAGGATGGGGAAAAAACCACCTTCTATTCTTGCAGAATTTAAAAGGTTGTATCTGCTTGGAGCTCAATCACATTGGTATCTTTGAGGCTCAACATCTCAAAACCAATAATTCCAAGGCCACAACTTCTTGCCAGTCCTATAGAGCAAGCAGTTATTTGTGTGAACAGACAGAACCTCCGCTGTCTATCAGGTCAACCAAGGGAGAACCAGGTCAGGAGCAGCTTGCGGTGGCACAGCAGCACCCCTGAGCCCTTTGCATCTCTTGAGCCTCAGAGCCATGCACTCATCTGGCATGCTCAATGAGATGGCAGACTTTCTGTCCCACCAGATGCCTTCCCTGGGGGAATGGATACTCCACCCAGGGTGGCGAGATGGATCTGGTGCAGATTCAGTGAGGCCAATGCAGAGTTGTTCCCCTCAGAGATGACAATGCATTGCCCCCTGTGGTTCTCCTTCAGAGAGGCATCCAGTCTACTTGGTCAGGTTGCTTTAGCCCAGGCATGGTCAGAAAACCTTGTGTATGCATTTCCTCCAACTCCCTTGCTTCTTCTGGCTCTAGACAGGGTTTGATAAAGCACAGACATCTGCTGGTAGCTCCCTGCTGGCCAGGAAGACTATGGTTTCCTGTGCTGCTCAGATTCCTTGATGGGGAGCTGTGGCACCTTCCGAGGAGGGAGGATGTCCTAGCACGATTGGATGGTCGCATATAGCATCTGGCCCCAGATCACCTGGGAGTCTAGTCAACCACAGATGGCCTCTGAAGGGCCAGAACCACTACTGACGTCATATGATCAGGTAGTTGTGCAAACCATCCTAAACTCTTGGGCACCCTCCACCCATTCATTGTATGTGAGCAGGTGGAGACGGTTGAAATATGGTGTGAATCACAGGCTCAGCTCAGTGCCTATGGTATTAGTTTCTGTTGTTCCTGCTGGATGCTAACAAATCCACCTCTGCAATAATGTGTATGTAGCTGTCATGTTGGCACCCCAAGTGAGCAAACAGACTGTGTGTTCACAAATTGGTCTCTCACTTCATGAAGGGCCGATGGCTGAATCTGAACCACACTGGTGTCTGCATGGGACTTACCCTTATGGTCGAGGCTACTGGCCAATACCCCCCTCCCCCCTTTTCTTTTGAGCCTATGAGGGAGGCCCAATTGATGTGGCTGTCTAAAAACCACATTTCAAGGGTTACACTGCAGCCAAACCCATCCTTCCTTCCCAAATGTTTGTCTCCTTTTCACATGAATCAGAGCATTGAGTTGGGGGCTTTCACCCCCCAAGCTCAGGATGGGGAAGGGGTTGGAGAGCAACTGTGCCTGGTGCTGTCAGGGCGACTGCCAGCCTTCGTAGTTCTGACAACCTTTTTGTCTGACATGATGGTCACAGCAAGGGCAGATCCCTGTCAAAGCAGGCTGTCTAAATGGATTATTGAAATATAAGTCATCCAGTGCTATGCACCATCTCTCTGATGGTCATCTGGAGTTTGTAGAACTGTAGTTCCATGTATAGCTCTCGTTCTGCAAACAAAGTGCTCAGAGGTTTGTATATTTCATAAGACTAGGCTGAAACATTCTACTAACATTGTGAGATTAAGGGCCCTATTTTCCAGTTGGTGCCGGTATTTACAAGCAGGCATACTGTCGATTTTGTATTTTCGAGGCAAGTCAGTCAAGAGCGAGCAGCGCATTGCAATTTTTGGGAAGATTTTTGCAATTTTCCCATCAGACAGGTCTGGCATTCACCTTTTTTCCACCTGCCTGGTAGATCATATGTTGTTCAGTTTGTCTTTGATATAAATCTTTCTTCTTTATAATTTTAATTTTTTATTTCTGTTTTTTAATTGTTGGTCACAGTCTTTAGGTAGTCTAAAAATAAAGTTCATACATGTGGATCATGCAAAACCAAGGAGAAAGTGGTAATGTGTGCAAACATCAACTGCCCATATGACATACATTACTGTGCAGTCTTAGGCACCCTAGACTTTATTATATATATGTTTATATAGGGTATGTGGTAGTATAAAAGAACACATTTGAGATTTCCAAATATTCATTTTCCAAAAGATTTCATTTTACAGAGACATTTTTGTCTTCAATTTTAAAAAGTAACATATTACTGTAAGCGATTGACTAGTTTTTACATGAAAAATTGATCAAGGCTGTCTGAGATCAGAAGCAAGGAGCCAACCAAATTCTGCAGAAGAACTGTGGCAAATTCTCCAACATGCTTGGAACAACCTCCCTGCTGATTGTTTCAGTCTACGCTGCCCTGCAGTTCTATATCTCAGAGAAGTGATGCAGTTTTAACGCCGAAGGGTGGTCACAAAAATATTGATTTGATTCAGCTTTTAACTATTCTGTCAAATTACTAGAATGTAATGCAACATGTATAGTACATTTATTTACCTTTCATTGTATTATTTTTGAAAGAATCTTATCTGTACAGAATGTTACACAGGTGCCTAAGACTTTTGCACAGTATTGTATATTAGAACTCAATTTTTTAAAACAAGTGACTGTCCAATTTTGCACCTCCTTCAAAATAATCATCTTTGGAGAAACATCTGATTAGTATGATATGCCATTGCAGTGGCAGACTACGGAACACACACATCTCTTTAAAGGGAATGAAATTAGCTCATTTGATTGGTTATGAATGAAATCATCTTCAACACATCCACTGATATTTTATTCAGCATAGTCCAGCTCATTTGCAACCTGCACCAGTCGCTTTGAGCTTTGCATTTCTCGCCTCTTGTCCGGAAAATAACACCATTCAGTAGCCATGCCAAGTGCGCCCCGCCCCACACCATTGACTGCACCAATGTACCATCCGAAGGTTCCCGGAAAGTATAACCCTGTATCTTTTGTGATGTAGTAACCCTGTGCAGAATTATTTAGGTGTTAAGGTAACTGGACAGGCTGATAAACATCCAGTGAATTCATGCTATAGATTTTAGCACCAGTATGCCTAAAAGTAAAATAAATGGGTAACTGACTTTTTAGTCTACTGCTCCTTAAATAGGTAGAAAGGATGCAAGAGGTACACAAAAAGACACTTAGAAGCTGTTTGCTACATAAAAGAACAGCACTAGATATCCTGTGTTGGGTGTGATTATACTGAATTTCTTAACATACATCAATAAAGAATCCAAGAACAGCAATTCCCTCCGGATCAGCTAGTGCTTGGTCCACTGAGAGTCCTTTCTTCAGGCTAACAATGTGCATCTACATGATAAAGAACACAAACTTCAAAAATAGAAAACCATATGGAACATATGATAAATAACCCTTAATTAATTAGGTATGGTTTTTCTATGGAATCACAGGGTTCTTATTGGACAGATTTAAAACACATAGTAAAACAATCAAGGTATTCAACTAAACACCCACTGAGTGCATTTTCTCTTGGATATTGGAGTAAAAGGTGCTACCCAATAGGCTGCTTCATCCTTATAATTATCTATTAAGGTGTATTTCCTGAAAGCAGTAGATTTGAGGATTGTACTTAATAAGATTTCCAGAAACTTTAATTTATTGTGCCATTTATCTTAACCACTTAAGTCATACTGGCCCACGTTATTTTGCATTAGTTTCCTTTTAATTCCTTCCTGCTTCATTGATTTCAATTAAGGGACCAAATCGTAACATATCGTACATAACTATAACTATATTCTGTGTGGACATACATCTGAAACAACATATCTACTTATGCCAGAGAAAAGGAGATTCTATATTTAGCTGCAAACTTCAATCCATTATTTTATGGTATAAGTGATACAAAGTAACATAACATAATGGTGAGAACAGGCCACTCAGCCTTTTTAGTAATATCAAGTGGCTTGAAAGCCCCCGGTGTTTTTTCCTCCACTACATGTCCTAGCAAGCTATTCCACACAGTGACCACTCTCCGTGTGGAAAAAAGACTTCCTAATATGAGTGTGGAACTTATCCTTTGCCAATTTCCATTTGTGCCCTCGTGTTCTGCCAACCGAACTCACCCTGAAGAATCACCTGCAGTTCACTTTGTTAATTCCTCAATGAATTTAAAAGTCTAATCAAATCCTTCAGTCTCCTTTTTCTAAGGTTAAAGAGATTAAGCATCTTAAGTCTATCCTCATATACTCTTATCTTTTATCCATGGAATCAATTTGGTTGCCCTTCTCTAAACCTCTCTATATGTTTCTTATAGTGTGGTCCCCAGAACTGCACACAGTACTAGTGTGGTCTTACAAGGGTATTGTATAAGGTGACTATACCTTAGATTTATTTTTTACTGGTACCGCAAGAACCTGAAAGGCTTTGATCAACTAGCACTTTTTTCATCTTTATCTCTGGACCTTTCCTTTTTAAATTGTAATTGGCAAGGTTACTTAATTATAAATTGTATGTTGCCCTGTACTTTGGAATGTATGGTTGTTGTGATGATGCCATGCAATAGTTAGATAGTAGAGGTAGTATCACATTATTTGAAACATACAGTATTTTCTATTTTTCACAGCACTAAATAATTTAGAAATCATGAGGTGTTCTGTTTTGAGCACTACATAAACGAAAGTCCTATCCCAAGGAACAAGAGTGAAAAATATTTCCTGAAATGAAAATGCAATACTCTGAAAGATATTTGTTAAATAGTGCTATGTACTGTAATACACAAATTCCTATACAACTGAAAATATTCCAGTATGATAAGAGTTACAATCAAATATCTGAAGCTAATAGTACGGATACTCTCCCTTCACTCCATCTCTGGATCTCACCTCCATTGGGTACCTTTCACCATCGATTAAGTGTTCAGATCCTGGGTGCCACAAGTTGTACCCCGAATGGAAATGGAACTGTATGGTGGAGTACTTGTGCCTCAGGCCACCACCTTCTATCTCCACCATATTGTTCTCCAGCACAGATTTCACTGAGAGGGAGAGAGTTCTATTTCTTAGATTCAAATAAGGTTATGTGTTTGTGAAATTATATATTTTTAGAAATGAGGAGCAGCACATAATACTACATGTCATTAATAGTATACAGATGATAAATTATAAAAGTGTACAGACGAATTGGACAGATGTTGCCTTTGTGTGTAGACACATCACAGAAATTTAACTGCTTTTAAAAATGATGCATCTACATATACTGCAACTTAAAATATCAAAAGGCAAGAAGGCGTTGCATCAATAACGGCAATTCAGCAAAATGGTTTCATCTACTGGACGCTAGCTATATAGCAGTCACAGAAACTTCACCAAAAATTACTAAAATATCTTTGTGGACTCCTTAAAGGTATAATTCAACATTCTGGGTTTTTTTATTTTTGATATTTCTACACATATTTTGATAATCTGCAGACATTGACAGATATAAGACATTTGGGGTTTGTGAGCTAAAGCAAGAAAAGACACCATTGATAACTCTTGGGGCATGGTTGCAGTAAAAAAGCCCCTGCCATTAAAGACTAGGGCTGCAACTAGGGGTGAGCTGAGTATTCGTTTCATACGAATACTTGTAACGAGTATTGACTTTTTTCCGAATATGAATGTTGAACGAGTAATTTGGATTCATTATCAGTAATGGGAGAATTTGCCTGCTTTATTTCTTAATTTTTGTGCCGGTAGCAGTACATAAGTAACGAATACATAACATAACACTGTTAAGTTAACACTATTCCATGATAGACCAGTTCCTCCCTGGTTCCTGCCCCTTCAGTAAAACTACTGCATGCAGTTATTTTCCTCACTTCTCTCTTGGGCATGTCAAGAGACTGGCTGCCGATGGGGAAGACGTGACCCGTTGTAAACACATAGCCATGTGTTGAAACAAGCTACAGTACAGAGCTGGCTTTAGACATAAATGATCCAGGAATACAACAGAACAATACCAGTTCGCTATCAGTAGCAACAAGCAAATTAGCCATAGTTAGCGCAACAAAAATTATTTCCACCCCCTAGATGTCTAGATTCTATTGCTAAATGCAGTCACGTTGATGTGAGCTAACTTAATTCTTACATTGCTCAATCTTGCAATGATCAATTAAGATTAGTCAAAGTCCGTAAATGTACTTCACTCGCATTGCATTCAAATTAGCCAAGGAAGCTGATAATTCTCCAGCAGTTACCATGAATTAGATTTCTTTGTTCAATTGCTGGACTGGTTTTCTGCTGTAAGCTCAGTGTTCCACCAATGGTAAGTCAGGGGGCTGTTTTTAAAAACCTTATGATATAGAAAGTATTAATTGTATTGCTTAACAAAGAGGAAGTGACAAAATAGATATGTCAACTGTATGTTTTGAAACCAAAATTTAAGGACTATAAACAGCAGAGGGTGAGTCACCATGCCAGCGAGTCTTTTTCAACGATAGAAAGGGATTTACAATGGTCTTTTAACAATGTTTTAACACAAAAACCTTACCTATTGTCCCTTTAAGATTAACCAGAGAAAGATTTAATAGCGATTTACCCACATAAAAGTGCAAAACTGTATTATTTCTGCTTCAGGTGGAAGTCTTGGTTTCAATGAACTGCAAATCGCAATGTAGTACGGGGGACTGCGTAAACCACTTTCGCGTATTAGTAACAGATAATTGAATTGATTTATTTATATGTAGAATATTGAAATGGATACGAGATGCGGTTCGTGACAGGGGGTTACGTTGTACCAGTGTAAGTGGATGTCTAGAGTAACATAGCTACATTTCTTTCAAACTAATGGGCAACATTTTAAAATCGCATTATTTTAATGATTTATCCAGACTGTACAGATAGTGATTGCTAAACACATTGCTAATTGCTTTTAGCTAAATTCCATTTAGTTAGCAAGGGTCTAGCTATGTTTGTGAATGTGCACATATATAATTGTAATATTCAAAATAATAAAATAGGACTTTAAAATAAGCACAGAATAATTTATTTGGTTAGTAGCCATGGTATAAATTAACCACTTCATGGTGTTTTTTTGTCGTGAAGGTGTTGCCATCGTGCTATTGTTCACTTCACTCCAGTAAGCGGTAATGCCTACAAGTCAGCATGAAAAACACATGGCATGATGTCTAATCTAATCAAACTAATCTACAATTCAATTAGTTGGCAACTAATCTGGTCATCGATTTTAGTCGACTATGTTGATTATTTGTTGCACCCCTATTAAGGGCCAGATTTATGTACAAGAAACTCACAGCGCAAAATGCGGCCTGGTGAGGGTGGGTTGCTGCAGTTACAGTCTGCCTGAAATTAACGTCCTATGTACAAAGGTTACAGCTCATTACGCAATCAGCAAATGAGACTGTCTATAAACCGCATTTTGCGAAAGAGGATCTTAAATAGTGCAGTCAAAACGTGTTTTGTGCTTATGCTCATTGCATGTGGCAATACCCATGTATTGACTGCCATGTAAAAGCGTATCCAGTGCAGGACAAAATATGTACAGCTGTGAAGGCTATTGTCGGTTGAAATAAATGCCAGCAATGAGCTTTATTATTGCCGGGGTAGAATAGGAACGTGGGTTGGGGGGGGCCGCGGTGGCGCACAGCCAAAGTAACAGATGCAGGCATCAGTTCGTTACAGTTGCACACCGAGGACCGGGGTTCAATTCCTGGTTCGAATTGGTTCAATTCCCGGTCCTGTCAAAAGCTGGGTTTGGCCAGCTCTCATGGAGCAGCGTAATTGGCTCACTGCTCCAAGGGAGGGGCTCAGCAGGGACCAGTGGGGATTGCCGTGTGCGTGCATAGCGGTGCTCCTCGGAATTACGGTCACAGGCTGTGAGATGAGATGGCTTGAACAAGGCATGCTGTTCTCCCTCTGGGCCGCAGAAGGGACAATTCTTTCCCTGTTTCTTTTCCGTGAGCATAACCAATACAAACAAATACACAACCCCTGTTTTTAGCAATGCCATTTTTAACAACAAATTACTGTTAAAGGCAAAAGGCATGTCTTTCCACGATTGACAAAAGTGATTAAAAGCAGCACATCAATGCATTCAGCCTACTCATATTCTTTAGTAGCAGCAACAACTTTCAAAAACTTCAAACACTTGTTACTGTCACTATGGCTGAGCATGTTATTTCAGTCACTTTCCACTGCTTTGCATGAGATAATGGTTAATTTAATAAATTATTTTGTAAATATTTTTTATGACAAACACATGGCCTTAATTATTGCTTGGCTGCAATCATTAATTCATATTTATTATTAATGATCTGTTTCTTCTTCTGGGGGTTTAGTGTGATTGTTGTTGAAAAGATTATTTCAGTGCATCTTCGAAGCATAGACCTGTGTCTCTGGCTGCGCCATGGTTTTTACGCCTGCTCTTTAGAGGTGGAAAAATGTCACGCACAATTCGACCCTTGTTAATTGCGTAAATTTGAGTAAATTCAACGGAATACATAATCAGCCACACTTATAATATCTCCGCTGTGTATTTGCGTGATCCACCCTTAAATTTCTCACCTTAAATGTTTTCAGAAAGGTATTTTAGTGGACTGTATTAGAGGAAAAAAAGAGTTTATCAACGGTCCGCCATATTATTATGTTTTTCCAAAATTGAATGACCACAGTCAACCCAATCAGGCCATCTACAGGAACCCACCTACAGTATTGTATGTGTTGTATTATTGCCTTTGCAGACATTTCTCAATATGAGGACCTGAATTGATCCCAGTGAAAGTAAAAAAAAAAAAGAAGAAGCTGAGGCTGAGAAATAAGAAAACAGTCATAGACATAGGCCAAAGAATATGCTTACTCAGGGTGAAGCGAGAAGGGCATTATATGTATCTGTGTCTGTTCAACCAGCTATATTATCTGTATCTGTGTCCGTACTCAGAAATGGATGTGGTTAAAAAACCCGAAGTGGGCGGAGCTTCTCCTGGTAACATTTTTTATGATAACTTCTGTTTTACAGTGATTAGTGATTTGGAGTAAAGTGCATTCGGGGGCTTTGCTAGTCAACATTAAAGCAAGGTGAATTTTTTATCATTGTTGCAGAAAAATAATATGCAAATTAGGTGGAAAGTCAGGCCAAAACATCCATCCATGCATCCATCCATCCATTATCTTAACCCGCTTATCCTGAACAGGGTCGCAGGGGGGCTGGAGCCTATCCCAGCATACATTGGGCGAAAGGCAGGAATACACCCTGGACAGGTCGCCAGTCCATCACAGGGCACACACACCATTCACTCACACACTCATACACTCATACACTCATACCTATGGGCAATTTAGACTCTCCAATCAGCCTAACCTGCATGTCTTTGGACTGTGGGAGGAAACCCACGCAGACACGGGGAGAACATGCAAACTCCACACAGAGAGGCCTGTACCTGCGTGTCCCGTATTGATGAGATACTTCATGCTGTTTGGATTGGAGAAATTGATGAAGTTAAAGACTCCAAGGCTGGAATCCGCAATCACTTCAGATGTATCAATGTTAATGGGTGACTGTCTTTCTCCCCCACACTGAGAATGGGAGAGTTTGTCCCAATGAGATGGTGTGTATTCTGAGAGTGACAGAGAAGAGTAATTTCATTACCATGAGCGCATATTCTGGTATACGTATATTGATGGATACATGAAGGCATTTGCAGAGACCATTACTGAACACAATTTATATTAAAAATATTCAATGTCATATTACCACAGCCTTGATAGCACCAGTCATTGCCTGAATGAAAGAAAAAAAATCAAAGCCAGGTCATCCTTGGGTTTTTATACCAATAATGATAACCATAACACAAAAAATGTGGCAGAGCCATCATTGGGTCCCATAAATCAGAGAAGAAGGTGGGGCTTTTGTACAATAGGGATGGGATGTGTTACAAACTTCCGCAGTGTCTTTAGAAAATTGTATGAGGGATATTTTCAATATACTGTCCATCATGCATATTTCCACTTTGGACAAATAGGGAAAATAGACTGCAGGCAGTGCCATGTACAGTGCTCTCCATAATGATCACAATTTTAAATTTTTTTAATCAGATTTTTTTCCCTTTTTCTCCCAATTTGGTAGCCAATTGAACCCCGTCTGATTCAATTAGAGCTAGTATTAGATACACCGCCCACACCCCGTCCCTCGGCGGCCAATGGGAGAGCGACACACCTTCTTCAAGCCGTCTCGCCTCCCAAGCTGTAACCGTGATTCCGAGGCGCCCGAGGTGCTTGTTTTTGTGCGGCGATCTACTAACCCTGCCAAGTCCCTCCCTATGGAGCAGCGAGCCAATTATTGCTGCTCCACGTGAGCCGACCAAACTTGGCTTTTTGGCAGGACCGAGAATCGAACCCCGGTCCCCGGTGTGCAACTGCAGCAAACTGCAGCAAACTGCAACTGCAAGTCTGCCTATAGATCTGCCTATAGATAAACATTCTAATGCAAAGTGTTTTAGTATCGATTGTAGGACAAGCTGAAAATAAGATATCCAGATTCTGATGATTGTTGATTGGTCACAGACATCAGGAAGCCATGTCATGAAAATGATATGCAACAAAATACTAAACATGACTACTTTCATTTACATAATATTTCTGTGTCCCAAACATCATGGTGCCCAGAACACTGCTAATTTCTACATGGTGAAACAAAAATGTATAAAAATGTATACTAATTTATATTTTATTTATTTATTTTTATTTTATGTTTATTCAAATCTGACAATGTGCAATTTAACCACACATTATTTTTGTTTTATTACAAATCTCTATTGTGGAGTACAGAAGTAAATTATGGGTCTTTGTCCCAAACGTTATGGAAGGCCCTTCCGGATTTTCTCTATTATTGCACATTTGTCACACTGAATTGTCATGTTTGCCTGCCTTTGTTGGGCATTACCTATTGGGGCCGCGAGAGGGCGCTCCTGTCACATTCATGCTTCACTTGTGAAGTCAGGAATCACTGATTTACCAAAGTAATCGCGAACAGGTATTCTATTTCTCCATTTCTCATTGCAGTCTTTTATTTTTGTTTGTGCACTAATGTGAGGTGTGGACAGACTAGACTAATTTAGCTGTTGTATTGAAGGGTATGGGAGCTGAACACTCAGCAACCCTTCATCATTTTATGGTGATGAGGATGGTCTGTCTCACCTTTACTATCACATTTCATTTTGGGCACAAACAGTTGGAAGACAGGATTCCTTCGTGATTTGGAACCCTGTGTGAATTTTCCCTATGTTTAAGCCAATAGTTAGGATTTGAGGTTATTGCACCCCATTTCTTTGCGCACTTGCTTTTGTAAGCTGTTCGTCCACGTAATTGGCTTCCATCTAGATTAAAAGCTACTTTTGAGAAGTAAGGAGCTCTAAGTTGAGTTGAAGGTGGACCCAGGAGTACTGAGTCGCTCTTGTAATTAAAGATTGGCTCAGACTCCCAACAGTTTTGATCAATATTTCCCCTATCCGTATGTGGAAATTATTCTAGGTGCTGCTGTGTGTCTGTTTCCTGTAGTGTGCTGTTTCCAAGCTTGACAGCTGCATTACGTTTACTTTAGTATTGCGAGGTGTTTCTTTCAAAATGCATTGTTTTGTCAGATTTTATGTCTGTTATTATACATATTGCACTAATTCTCAATATGCCGCTGTCAGAGGTAACACTCTTATCAGAGTGAGCTTTGCGCACCTCCGATAGTCAGACGATCTATGTTGGAGATCCTCGTGGCGGGTTGTGTAGTTCGGTTACATCCGCATTAGTCCAATGCCCGAGATGCTTATGCTTTTAGTTTCCTTCTCAATGCAGGTCTGTTTTATTTTTTCCACTAAGACTAAATACATGATTGTTGGAGGGATCACTCCTCTCGGCAGGGAGCTTTGCAAACCTCTGATATCCCAGGGTTTTGTGTTTGACAACCTTTGGAGCAGAATGTGTATTTAGTTGGCACACTTGTAAGTCCTGCATTGTCAGTTGAGCCTAGGTAAGTGTCAGGTGGATCTCTGGTTGCTGACTTTCCTAAAGTCAGGTGGTGTACATGGTTGTTGAAGTATCGCCCGTCTCAGAGGAAAGCTTTGCGAATTCGCCAATAAGCCTGGGATTCCGCGACTGAG
Organism: Conger conger; assembly: GCF_963514075.1. NCBI lineage: Eukaryota > Metazoa > Chordata > Actinopteri > Anguilliformes > Congridae > Conger > Conger conger. Next base: position 50,413,117 of record NC_083761.1, on the reverse strand, counting down.
ACCTTCATTGCTGTTTGTGTACACTTCCTACCTCTGTATTCCTGCGTCGTCAATTAAATTAGAGGGTTAAGGTGTTTCATGTTTTCCCGTCTCTGTTTAAGTAATCCTGCTTCATCAGTTGAATTAGAGACGGGATGTCTTGTGTAGGGACTACAACTTCCACATTCCCACAGGAAAATTCCACGACGTCCACCACGAATGACGTCTAACTTGGTTCAGCCAATCCCGTAATGGCGGGAGCAATAAACGGTCCCGTATAAGAGTAAGACACGTTCTTGGGATCTCTTTTCTGCTTCTTCTGCTTCTTCTGCCTCTTCTGCTTCTTCTCTTCGACGCACCCTTTTTGGCCATTCGCTTCAGCTCATCTGCTCCGAGACTCGGACAGAGGCTGAATGCTGCACGGCGCACTACCAGGCCTACGGACACACCCAGTTACCTTGCGGTAACTTCGTGGCCTATAGCGAGTGGAAACTGGTGTACGCGGAACACTACATCAGTTTACCCCTGCAAAGCTCACCAAAGAACAACAGCAACAAACTTTTCCACCCAGAAAAGGGACCAACGAACATCCTTCCAGCAACCGAGCGGACCAGACGACAACGCGCGGCTAAGACGCCCCAGCCTGCGCATCTCTCCAGGACACACATTCACAGCACCATCGCGGCTCCTACAAGGACAGCACGTCTTTTGGATCCAATGCGAATGGACTCAGTAAGAGAACAAACATTCAGGCATAGCCAGTGTTTAGTTTAGTCTTAACTGTTTTTGTGAATCTGTGTTTCCATATTTGCCGTCTTATCATTGGAATGTATTTTGTTAGCTATATATGTACGTGAATTGATTCGCCGTCTTTTGCGCATATATAGAGTGAACTACGCAAGTAGTCTTCTCACAGCTAACAATAACTAACACACCCAGAACTCTAGCTTACCCAAGCTAGCTACTCCCACTTTTGCCTTTCCTTTGTTCAAGCGACACGCGCACTTGCGCGCGCCACACACACGCACACACACATACCCAACTAAATTTCCTTACTAACTTCCCGTTAGTTTATCTGTTCTGTGTTTTACGTTTGTTTAATAAATATATTTTATTAAACCCCGGTGTCCGTTTTGAAATCACATAGACATGAGAGCCGAGTTAAAGCAGTCTTTCGAAGAACTTCCAACCTTCAGGTTATCGGTATGTTTAATCATTAATATTGGTTATTTTAATTATTAATTAAAATACTAAATTTGTGGTTAGATATTTCTGATAATAGTAATTTTATGAGACTGATTACTTTTTGCAGTTATATTGCTACACAACGTTTAACTGGCGCCCCGTAAAATCCCTGCGTTATTTGGCGGCCCGTGCGAGGACCCTACATAATTTGGAGTCCCCTGCGAGGACCCCTACATATTTTGGCGCCCCGTGTGAGGAAGACTAGCTTTGGCTCAAATTTCATGTCTTGTGACTTCATAACAAATTCCCCATCCTAATTTGGAGCTCTGCTTGAGAAAGACGAGCTTTGGCTCATATCATGTCGCGTGACTCCAGAACGAATTCTCAGCATTCTTTTGCTTTCTCAGCTAAATAGCCACAAGTGCAATTTTCTGAAAAGACCACTAGATGTCACCCTTGTACCATTTTTGAAAGCCTGCATGAGCCGCTTTCTCAATACACTGCCCCCTCGTGTAACATTGTGGCATTACATTCTTACACGGTAGTTTGTTGATTTGCATTTATTTTCCGGTATAATACGTATTATCAATAATAGTATTATTAGCCGTACTTTATTCATTATAATTACTCTATCAAAGTAATTTTAATAATTAATTGAATGTTACTTTTAAATTCTAATTTCATTGTAATTTCAATTTCTGGTATTTAGGATTAATGTGATGAGCATCACAGTTCCTATTTTACGGTCTGAATATCCGCCATATGTTCGGTCATTTTGCTGTTGTTGCATTGCAGTACCGCTAGTGCAACTCGAGTCCCTGTGTGAGGCTATAGCTACCTTGTACTATAGTTATAGAGAATATTCAAAGAGCGTTTTAAATTCTTTATCCTTCATCACAACTTGTATGTTGGATTGTGATATTGGGAAACAATTCATTGCCAACTGTTAGGAGCTCAAGGCCCTTGTAAAATTGTTAACTTCAAGAGTACCCTCTTAAGTTACTGATTTTAGCTTTTAGCTTTATTTGGGTTGAGATATGGAACCCATATCTATTGATGAGTACCTTTCCTTTTTAGCCCAAGGTTTAGCACCTGGCTACATAGCTTTCCTGAATCAGATGAACCTCACTGATTGTAGGAAAGAAATGTTCTCCTTAATCAACGAGAAAGGTCCCTACCCCACCCAGTCAAAAGACCCAATTCTAAGTTGTCTGGTCTTGAATTTTGCCAGACAGATTAGTCAGATTAGCAACAAAAACTTAGAATCAGAGATGGCATACCTCAAAGGACAACACACCAGTGTTTTACTTGAGCTTCAAACTGTTGGCAAGAAAGCAGTACAATACTTGCGTGATCTGCATTCAGCCAAATCAGATCTTTGTTCCTACAGAGAGGAATTATTTCAGTTGAAGAGTGGATGCCACAAGCTACCACATCCACTCCCTTCTGTAAGCCTGCTTTCTCAGGCTTGCCCAACTCCAGCTTCTCCTGCTTCCTCCTTACACCACAAGGCGGGGGAAGGGGGGTCACAAATTGATTCGGGTTTGTCAGATCCCGGTTCCACAGCTTGCTCTGATGGAGACTTGTCAGTCTCCTCAGATTGCAGTGCTGTTGACCACCCATGCAATGGTTTGCCCACCTCTTCCCTGGAGAGGGAAAGGGGGGACTGCATCCCAATGGTGATCCATCTCCGCAAGGGAGAAACAGTCAGGCAAGTACAGGACTGCACCTTCCATGCACACCCCTCTCGTGAGGAGGTCAGGGAACCCTCCCGTGGACACGGTAGAGGAGATCTAGCGTTATTATTTGGGCACACAAAAAGCAACGCTAATCCCGCTAGCTTTCCCTTAATAACTGAGAGGATAGGTGACAACTCTGTACAGTACACTGACAGCGACAATTCACCTTCTGCCAACCATTGTGAAAATAATGACTGTTTTGCAGCTCCGCCCCCTAAACCTAACTGAGGACGTCGAGCTCCGCATGAAACGCGTTCACATTCAAATGTGATTTCAGTCTCTCCTTCACCAAACAGGCAGACTAGTGCAACTTCACATGGTCTTTGCTTTGAGGAGCTAGAGGCCATGGCAAAGTATGTCCACACATTTGACCCCAAGGACTCTGAATTTAACATTCAGAGTTACTTGAGAGAAGTTGACTACTGTCTCTCGGATCTGCCCAGGGCAACCGATCGAGAAAAGGTACGACTTGTATGGAAAACCTCCACCAGAGAGATCCATACATTTATGGAACAACTTCCACCACAGGTTTGTTCCAGCTATCCCAAGGTTTGTGAAGCGTTGGTAGCTGAGTACCTGCCACGGTTTGATCAGGCCACAGCCATGATCAAATCTGTGGAGGTTAAACATAGCCATACAGAACGACCAAAAGACTTTTACCAACGACTTAAACATGCATTTTTCCAGGGCAGAAACGGACCAGGCTTAGATGAAGATCAAGCCTTCAAATCCCTTTTTGTGCACAACCTGCACCCCTGCATCCAAACTCATGTTTCACTGTTCTCAAGGGGCCAACACTCAGCCCTTGAATTAAGAAATTAAGCCCAAATGGTCTGGGACACTTTAAGGATTGTGCCCAGGAACGAGGTATTGGAAACAGCTAAGCACGTTGTTCCAGCCAAGCCTGCCGGCACTTCCCAAGTTGCCCCATTAAAGTCTAATGGCTCAAAACAACGGCATGTGAGTAAGTTCCCGGTTAAGAGCCACCGTGGTCGCTTCTCACACTCTGATTCCAGCCTGAATTGGAGAGAAGACCGACCCGGTAGGCCCAAGCCTCAGAGTCACCAGCATAACTCTGATAGGGAAGATACCTTGTCTGAAGAGAGCTTCTTCAGTTCCTCTGAGGAAAACTAAAGCCTCTAACCTTTGTTCAGTAGTGTGTATGCCTTGAGTAACCACTCAAGAGCTATCTGGTCTTGTTCAACCTCCATCAAAAGACTGAATAAGACTGATCTATAGCCGTGGTCTCCTCACAGGCAGACCCCCAGCTGAAGCTTTGACCACTTTCTTTTGAACACCTTTCCTACCAAAGGGGGGTGGCAAAATAAACAGGTAGTTTATAGCAGCCACTTAGATTTGCATGTAGCAGCAGCAAACGCAGATCGTAAGTAGGTGCTGTAGAATCAAATCCAACACCTGTCATAACTCGTAAACATTCATTGCTTCTTTCTACACCTACTGAACCATCGTAAAGTATTGCATGTAGAAACTACAGTGTAATCTTTACAAGTATATTGCCACACCCCAGTGTGCCTTACTCCACCTCTTCCCCAAGCAAGACAAGACCACTTGTGAGCTTACCACATCATTTAGAAATGAGACCACCTCTCCATTTCCTTCCTGATGACACAGCCATAAGGTTAAGCTTGGATACAGAAAGCTGCCCTAATTTGAAAACGTCCCCACATATTTCAGATGACAACCCTCGTCAGCAACCTGACTGTAGGGACTAGAACAATTGGTCAGTCTGAACAAGACTTCCAAAAAGGCTACAGCCTCTCCATCCTAGACCCCTACATCATCTGAACATTTTCATGCCTGGGTCATTCCTGTTGGTGCTCCACCTTCTGGACACCATCCAATAACTAACAAAACACCTGAACTAACAAAACGACTAACCATTTCACCAAGGTTTCTTATGTTTTGTGACAATGTATTCACTGTTCGACCTTAGTGTTTCACATTGTTTGTATCATGTGTTTTAGACCAGTTTAGTTAATTGTTGATAAATGCCTGGATGTTTGTCAGTCAATTGTGAACTGTGTTACCGACCCAATGTACTTGACCTGTGGACTGTGAACTGACTTTTGTGCTCTCAAGGAACGCTGGCTTCAGCCGCATCCTGAGACCACAGGGGGGATGTAGGGACTACAACTTCCACATTCCCACAGGAAAATTCCACGATGTCCACCACGAATGACGTCTAACTTGGTTCAGCCAATCCCGTAATGGTGGGAGCAATAAACGGTCCCGTATAAGAGCAAGACACGTTCTTGGGATCTCTTTTCTGCTTCTTCTGCCTCTTCTGCTCCTTCTCTTCGACGCACCCTTTTTGGCCATTCGCTTCAGCTCATCTGCTCCGAGACTCGGACAGAGGCTGAATGCTGCACGGCGCACTACCAGGCCTACGGACACACCCAGTTACCTCGCGGTAACTTCGTGGCCTATAGCGAGTGGAAACTGGTGTACGCGGAACGCTACATCAGTTTACCCCTGCAAAGCTCACCAAAGAACAACAGCAACAAACTTTTCCACCCGGAAAAGGGACCAATGAACATCCTTCCAGCAACCGAGCGGACCAGACGACAACGCGCGGCTAAGACGCCCCAGCCTGCGCATCTCTCCAGGACACACATTCACAGCACCATCGCGGCTCCTACAAGGACAGCACGTCTTTTGGATCCAATGCGAATGGACTCAGTAAGAGAACAAACATTCAGGCATAGCCAGTGTTTAGTTTAGTCTTAACTGTTTTTGTGAATCTGTGTTTCCATATTTGCCGTCTTATCATTGGAATGTATTTTGTTAGCTATATATGTACGTGAATTGATTCGCCTTCTTTTGCGCATATATAGAGTGAACTACGCAAGTAGTCTTCTCACAGCTAACAATAACTAACACACCCAGAACTCTAGCTTACCCAAGCTAGCTACTCCCACTTTTAACTTTCCTTTGTTCAAGTGACACGCGCGCTTGCGTGCGCCACACACACGCACACACACATACCCAACTAAATTTCCTTACTAACTTCCCGTTGTTTATCTGTTCCGTGTTTTACGTTTGTTTAATAAATATATTTTAGGCTGATTTTCCCTGCCGCTTATTTCCTCTCTTGAGTCAGAATAGACCATTTTGTACAGGTCGTTCTTTTGGTTGGCTGAGTGCTGGGTTCCCTTTCTTATTTTCCCCTTCCTCATCTAGGGCAAATCCCTCATCTCGGGGGATATCCATAGAAAATATTAGTGATTATCTCACGTCTGGTAGGTAACTTGTAGAACTTGTAGAACTTGTAGTTCACGTTTGGTCCTCTGACCCCACTCCATTACACTTAATGGTTTCAAATCTTTAGACATGTAATATCAGACTAAGGGAAACTAATTAAACATAAAACACATAAAAGGTTATCAAATACCCATATGTTAAAAAGTATTATTCTATGGCTTTGTTGAATGCATGATTCTGATTGGTCATTTCAGGCATGCAGTGGTCTATTATTAATGTCTAATGACCACTATTATGGGTATTACTGTATTTTTTAAATATAGAGTATGTGCCTGGAAAGGGTTACAAAGCCAGGTTCTGGGACTCTACCACACCACAGTGAGAGACATTATCTCCAAAAGAAGAATACTTGGAACAATGCTGAATCTTTCCAGAAACAACTCATCCAGGAAGTAACAATATGTCAGTGTTCATGACTCTACAATATGGTGAATGAAAAGAAACGTCAAACGTTTTTTGAGTGGCCTAGTCAAAGTCCTGATTTGAAGCCAAGTGATGCTGTGGCAGGACCTAAAACAAACAGTTCATGCCTGAAAACCTATGAATTTGAGTGGGCTTAAATTCCACCAGACTGTAATCAAATGGATGTATTGTAAAAAGGGATAAATGCCAAATCCGAAAAAATTTGATATCAGTATCAAAACATCTACAATTGATGGAGCTATCAGGCTTCAAATGTATGAAATATACAGTACTGTGCAAACGTTTTAGGCAGTTGTGAAAAAATGCTGTAAAGTAGGAGTGCTTTAAAAAATAGAAATGTTAATAATTTTTATCAATTAACAAAATTGTAGGATCCACATTTCCCACAATCCCACAGGACAATTCCGTGACGTCCACCCCGCATGACGTCTAGCTCTGTTCAACCAATCCCGTAATGGCGGGAGCAATAAACTTTCCCTGTATAAGAGCAAAGCTCTCCCCTTCTTCCTATCCCTCTTGGGGACGCACCCTCTTGGGCCATTCTCTTCACCTCATCTGCTCCGAGACTCGGACAGAGGCTGAATTCTGCACATCGCACTACCAGGCCTACGGACACACCTAGTTACCTCGCGGTAATTTAGTGGCCTATAGCGAGTGGAAACTGGTGTACGCGGAACGCTACATCAGTTCACCCCTGGAAAGCTCACCAACGAACAACAGCAACAAACTTTTCCACCCGGAAAAAGGACCAGCGAACATCTTTTCAGCAATCGAACAGACCAGATGGCAACGCACAGCTGAGATGAGAACACCCCAGCCTTACGCACCTCACCAGGACAGCATTCACAGCACCATCGCGGCTCCTATAAGGACAGCACGTCTTTTTGATCCAGAAATGTGTTTGGACTCAGTAAGACAACAAACATTCAGGCATAGCCAGTGTTTAGTTTAGTCTTCGCTGATATTGTGAATCTGTGTATCTATATTTGCTGTCTTATTGTTTGAATGTATTTTGTTAGCTATATACATATACGTGAATTGATTCGCCGTCTTTCGCGCATATATAGAGTAAACTACACAAGTAGTCTCTTCTCACAGCTAACACTAACAACACCCACTCTTACCTTTCCTTTGTTCAAGGGAGACGTGCGCTGTGTTTGTATGTGTGTTTAATAAATATATTTTATTAAACCCGGTGTCTGTTTTGGCGTCACATAGACATGAGAGCCGAGTTAAAGCAGCCTTTCGAAGAATTTCCAACCTTCACGTTATCGGTATGTTTAATCGTTAATATTGGTTATTTTAATTATTAATAAAAATACTAAATTTGTGGTTAGATATTTCTGATAACGGTAATTTTATGAGACTGATTACTTTTTGCAGTTATACTGCTACATAACATTAATTGGTGCCCAGTTTCGTAGAGAGTGAAATCCCTACGTTATTTGGCGGCCCATGTGAGGACCCTACAAAATGCATGAACAGAAGAAGTGAATGAACAGAAGAAAAATCTGAATCAAATAAATATTTGGTGTGACCACCCTTTGCCTTCAAAACAGCATCAATTCTAAATGTACTTGCACACAGTTTTACATACATTCCAATGATAAGACTCGGCAGGTAGGTTGTTCCAAACATCTTGGAGAACTAGCCACAGTCTCTTCATGTAATCCCAGACAGACTCGATGATGTTGAGATCAGGGCTCTGCGGGGGCCATACCATCACTTCCAGGACTCCTTGTTATTTTTTATGCTGAAAATAGTTAATGACATTGGCTGTATGTTTGGGGCCGTTGTCCTGATGCAGAATAAATTTGGGGCCAATCAGATGCCTCCCTGATGGTATTGCATGATGCATCAATACCATCAGTTCTTCTAGGTACACTTGCCAGGGATTTTGTAGGCATATAGTCAGGTGTGTGTTTAACCAGGTATACCGAACAGGAGCTAATGGTCATCATTTTAATATGTAGGTTGAAACACAATCATTAACTGAAACAGAAACAGCTGTGTAGGAGAGTTAAAACTGGGTGAGGAACAGCCAAACTCTGCTTTCAAGGTGAGGTTGCTGAAGACAGTTTAATGTCAGAAGTCGTACACCATGGCTGAGCACAACAACAAGACACAAGGTAGTTATACTGCATCAGCAAGGTCTCTCCCAGGCAGAAATTTCAAGGCAGACAGGGGTTTCCAGATGTGCTGTCCAAGCTTTGTTGAAGAAGCACAAAGAAACGGGCAACATTGAGAACCTTAGTGGTCGGCCAAGGAAACTTTGTGCAGCAGATGAAAGACACATCATGCTTACTTCCCTTCACAATCAGAAGATGTCCAGCAGTGCCATCAGCTCAGAATTGGCAGAAACCAGTGGGACCCAGGTACACCCATCTACTGTGCGGAGAAGTCTGGTCCATACCTCCAACATGGAAACAAAGCCAAGCGACTCAACTATGCATGAAAACACAGGAACTGGGGTGCAGAAAAATGGTAGCAGGTTCTCTGGACTGATGAGTCAAAATATTTGGCTGTACCAGAACGCAGTTTGTTCGCCGAAGGGCTGGAGAGCGGTACAAGAATGAGTGACTGCAGGCAACAGTGAAGCATAGTGGAGGTTCCTTGCAAGTTTGTGGCTGCATTTCTGCAAATGGAGTTGGGGATTTGGTCAGAATTAATGGTCTGCTCTGTGCTGAGACGTACAGGCAGATATTTATCCATCATGCAATACCATCAGGGAGGCATCTGATTGGCCCCAAATGTATTCTTCACCAGGACAATGACCCCAAACATACAGCCAATGCCATTAAGAACTATCTTCAGTGTAAAGAAGAACAAGGAGTCCTGGAAGTGATGGTATGGCCACCACAGAGCCCTGATCTCAACATCATCGAGTCTGTCTGGGATTACATGAAGAGACAGAAGCATTTGAGGCTGCCTAAATCCGCAGAAGAACTGTGGCTAGTTCTCCAAGATGTTTGGAACAACCTACCTGCCGAGTTCCTTCAAAAACTGTGTGAAAGTATACCGAGAAGAATTGATGCTGTTTTGAAGGCAAAGGGTGGTCACCCCAAATATTGATTTGATTTAGATTTTTCTTCTGTTCATTCACTTCTTCTGTTAATGCATTTTGTTAATTGATCAAAATAAGCTATTAACATTTCTATTTTTGAAAGCATTCTTCTTATATTAAAAAACAGCATTTTTTCACACCTGCCTAAAACCTTTGCACAGCACTGTATAACAATGATATCCCACAGTCACAGTTACATAAATACAGTCTTTTATTACAAACCGCAATCAACGGCACTAACAGTTTATTGCACATTGCAATATATTTGTGCAGCCAAACAGTGATCTAGCAAAGAATGAAAAATTAGTTTGGACAGTTTTGAGGATAGGGCGGTGTTGTTGCTACTCCCAAGAAAGCAAGGAAGGTCAGTGGAGTACCATGGACAAACAGAACTGAAGGAATTGTGGTATTTGGGGTGAGGCAAGAGGCCAGCTATTGGCTGTACAGTTTACACACACTGTGAGGGACAAAGTCCATGCCACGTTGACATACTGACTGATTTGGTTATTAGTCATAACAGGTTTTACAAAACCCCTCCAATAAGGTAATTCAGGAACAGTTTTTTTTTTTAGGCTTGTTAAATGGTTGGCATTTATATAGCGCCTTTATCCAAAGCGCTGTACAATTGATGCTTCTCATTCACCCATTCATACACGCACTCACACACCGACAGCGATTGGCTGCCATGCAAGGCCCCGACCAGCTCTTCAGGAGCATTTGGGGGTTAGGTGTCTCACTCAGGGACACTTCGACACAGCCCGGGCGGGGGATCGAACCGGCAACCCTCCGACTGCCAGACGACTGCTCTTACTACCTGAGCCATGTCACCCATGGGAATCCATCCAAACAAGTCAATATGCAATATGGAAACATGCAATAGTAGCACATACTTTTTCATAGCACTGTAAGTGTATGATTGTGATGCCTATTTAAATGTACTTAGTATTCTTTACTGTTATTAATTACTGAGCTGATGATATTACAATCTACATTACAGCTACATTTTTTTCATATACAGTGAGCACCATGATTTGTTGGACAGTGACACATTTTTTGTTCTTTTGGTTCTGTACTCTTGTACTTTGAGTTAGAAAGGATACAATGAGGTTGACTGCCAGCTTTAATCTGACAGTATTTTCACCCATATCTAATGAACCAGTTAGAAATGGTTCACACCTTTTGTACATGGTCCCCCCATTTAGAGTCTTTTCCTGTATTACTTGACAAGCTTAAGTAACATATTTAGATTTTGGACCATTTTGGACCATTCTTCTGTGCTGGAAAGTCCACTGACAGTGAAGTCTCAGCCTTGTGGTAGAGGCAACTAGATTGTCAATTAAAATTTACTGATACTTGGTGGAATCCATTATACCATTGATTTTAGCCAGTGCCACTGGACCTCTGGAATTAAAACAGCCCCAAAACATCACTGGCCCACTACCCAATTTTACTGTGGGTATGACGCACATCTCCTTTTATGCATCTCTGTTTCAAAGCCAAATATACCGATGCTGTATACTATCTTATGTTACTATCTATCTGATTTCTATTAGGTCAGGTGAAATAAATGGAATGATTCAGAACTCACTGCTACTGTTTATTTGTGGGTGACCCTGATCGCCATGATCCTATGAACATCATGATCCAATGAACCTCATTAACATCATTAGATAAGAAGAAATTAAATATTGCGTTATTATATAAACTTTTCCATCAGGATCTGAAAGTGACTTAAAGTGAACTTCAACCACAAAACTGTATCATCCACCTGTCCACCTGCATTATGCATTGTAGTCCTTTAGTCACAAATCTTTCATCAAAACTACTGTTTAATCTATCTCAGAATTTCAGACATGTATGTATATTCTCAAGACACTTGACTAATTATTAGTACTATCATATAAAACAAATGATTAATTTTAGAAATTAAGTTGTATAATTAGTATAAACTTATTAGAGGAAGTGAAACATGGATTCACAAATGTCAAGACACATTTCCATCAATGACAGAGAAGAAGAATATCTGAAGTACACTGCATAGGAACAGATTCAATCTTTTGACCACACTCCAAATATTAAAAAATTACACTACAAGGCAGGCGGTATAAAATATTATACATTATAATAATGTTTGATTATTGTAAGTAATAATCACTATGGAACGTAGCAGGATTAAATAGCCTTATTGTAATAGTCTAATTGTATACATTATTATATGCATAAAACAATATTTAATTGTCAGTACTAACCTTTTACAGCAATGATACAAAGGCTAAGACACACAAGCTCCAAGAGAGATGTTAGAAACATCTAAAGGAAAGAAAAAGAAAAGTGGTAGAGGTTGCAACTAATCATTAGAAAATAATAATTACAGGATGGATGAAAATTGTACTAGGTTTGCTGAGACGGATGAGCATAACACAAAACATGTATGACCATATGAAATATAGAAAATTAAATTATGGTTTATACTATGGTTTACTGTATATACGTTGGGTGGTTCAACAAGCTCTGTATAAATACATGATTACATGGAAAATTTATAGGAATTTTGTACCAAAATAAGTGATTCTGATATGCGCCCTACCACAGCAGGTGAAAATAGGGTACCCTGGCACAGCAATACCTGGTCCATTTTTTGTTGTTTTTGTTGTTTCTACTTCAAAGCTCAAATGTGTAACTTTTATACTGTCAGCCAAGATAGATTGCCCTCAAACTATACAAAGAAGGTTGAAGTTAAAGTAAGGCTGGGTGAAAAGTCAATATTGACTTAGTACTAGCATATACGACATCATGGGGTGACAGAGTGGGTAGAAACACACATAATGTAGATTTTCACTGTTTTTACAAAGAATATGTGATATTTATTATTTGTATGCCAGCTCACTAAATGTGTGGCTAAAAATGAAAATATGAAAATGACTGCAGGACCGGCTCGTAATCTTCAATTAATCATTTTTTTCAACTGTTAACTTGCCAGGAAAACATTATTTGTGGGTAAACAACTTGTTGAATGCTAGTCACTGTCTGAGAAATCACATAAAAATGTTCCATATGCATTAGCAGAACACTAAAATACTTCTATGAATATACATTTGAATATATATATATGATATATTCATATTAAAAGAGAACAAATCTGGTTTTATTTTATTTATTGTATTAATTAAAAAATGCTTGGAAGTTTATACAGAACACATATGAAATGAATATTAGTCTTGTAGTAAGCACATAATATTATGGTATATAATTATTAGAAATATAAAAATAGGAACATGCTTACCTTATGATTATGACTGTAGTGTAGTACTGTACTGATTCAGAAGTTATACTGTATTTTCTTAGCATAAGAACACAATCATTCTGTATTTCCTAGACTGTCAGTTTTACTCCAATTCCTCAAGAGTAACCGAGAAATATGATTGGTAGGAAAGATTTTATTTTGGGGAGGGAAGAAAGGAGGGATTAATGCTACAAGGGTGTTACTGTTCTTTCTCTCCATATTCTTCTATATCTGCATTTTCTGCAGTTGCACACCGAGGACCGGGCCAGCATTATTGGCTCGCTGCTCTGAGTGAGGGGGGAGGATTCAGGGGGATCGCCTCAGAGTCACAGTTGGAGACGATGCAGCTTGGAGAAGGTGTGTCGCTCTCCGGATTGTTAGATCCATTCATGCTGCCAGGGGACGTGGTTGTATGTATGCAGCTTTCCTAGATACCATGGGTACAACTATACTATACACAACTATAGATAGGGTACAATTGCCAACCAAACTGGGAGAAAAAGGGAACAGTCTGAAATAAATTATAAAAAAATAAGTGATGCTTTACAGACAAATTCAGAACCATATTCCAGAATTCTTAGTCACTATTTGTAACTTATAACACTTCCATCAAAACAGAAACTTGCTTATATGTAGATCCCTGTATACCTCACCTTGTCAGGGAACTAATGGAAGTAAAAAATAAGCGAGTCATATGCATGAGTGTGCGTGAGAGAGAACGAGAGATGGAAATGACAGGTCCATGTTGATGCCAATATCCTTGTTTTCCAAAAACAAGCATTCTGACCTCAACCCCTATCTTCTCCTTGCATTTACCCCTATCATTACTATAATCTAGTTGTATGGTAATACTATGTGTTTTTCCCTTTTAAATATAAACAAAAAAGCAGCAAACCAAAACAAAGAACTGCAATGCCGGAAGCAATGAACCTAACAGTATAAGAGCTAGGACAATTGCATTGTCAATTCTCTTGCCTCTTTTACACTACATTACATTATTGGCATTTGGCAGACGCTCTTATCCAGAGCGACGTACAACAAAGTGCATACCCATAACCAGGGATAAGTTCGCTGAAAGACCCTAGAGGGAAGTACAATTTCAACTGCTACCTGTACAACAAAGATAAGGACGAGGGCCCTTTTTTTTTTTTTGAGAACAAAGAAACAAACAAACAGAGCAAAAGTGACCAAAGTTAACTATCCAAACACTGCTTACCTAGCCAACTAAAAATTCCAATACACAAAGCAAGTCACAGAGACAACAATTAAGGTTCACAGGGAGGTAGGGAGGGATGGGGAGAGGTGCTGCTTGAAGAGGTTTGTCTTCAGCTTGCGCTTGAAGGTGGGGAGAGTTTCTACAGTTCTGACCTCAACGGGGAGTTCGTTCCACCACCGTGGAGCCAGAACAGACAGTAGTCGTGAGCGTGATGTGGAGGTTCGGAGAGGGGGAGGTGCCAAGCGGCCTGTGGAGGCTGAACGAAGAGGTCTGGCAGGGGTGTAGGGTCTGATGATTTTTTGTAGATAAGCTGGGGAAGACCCCTTAACTGCTTGGAAGGCTAGCACCAATGTTTTGAATTTGATGCGAGCCATGACAGGCAGCCAGTGGAGGGAAGTAAGCAGGGGGGTGACGTGTGAGTATTTGGGAAGGTTGAAGACCAGACGAGCTGCTGCATTCTGGATGAGTTGAAGGGGTCTGATGGCAGACGCTGGGAGGCCAGCCAAGAGGGAATTGCAGTAGTCCAGGCGGGACAGAACCATCGCTTGGACCAGGAGCTGGGTCGAGTAGGGGGTGAGAAAGGGGCGGATTCTCCGTATGTTGTATAGGAAGAACCTGCATGACCGGGTCACCGCCACAATGTTCTCGGAGAGGGACAGTCTGCTGTCCATCACCACGCCGAGGTTCCTTGCACTGGGTGACGGCCTGAGTGTGGTATCCCCGAGGGAAATGGAGAGATCCAGATGGGGAGAGGTTTTAGCAGGGATGAATATCATTTCAGTCTTGCCTGGGTTGAGCTTTAGATGGTGGTTGTCCATCCAGCTCTGGATGTCCCTCAGGCAAGCAGAGATACGGGCTGAAACCTGCGTATCAGACGGCGGGAACGAGACGAAGAGTTGGGTATCGTCCGCGTAGCAGTGGTAGGATAGCCCATGTGCAGTGATCACAGGGCCAAGGGAGCGAGTGTAAAGAGAAAAAAAGAAGCGGGCCTAGGACTGAGCCCTGGGGAACTCCTGTGGCGAGGGGCCGAGGTGTCGATACCGAACCAGCCCAGGCAACCTGGAAGGAGGGCCCAGAGAGGTAGGACTCAATCCAGTCCAGGGCTGTGCCACAGATGCCCGTTGCTGACAGGGCAGACAGGAGGATGGAGTGATCCACAGTGTCGAAGGCAGCAGAGAGATCTAGAAGAGTGAGGACAGAGGAGAGGGAGGCTGCTCGTGCGGCATGGAGTGACTCACTGACGGAGAGGAGCGCAGTCTCTGTCGAGTGGCCCGATCTGAAGCCAGACTGATGGGGGTCTAGCAGGTTGTTGTTAGAAAAGAAAGAAGAAAGTTGAGTAGAAGCGGCTCGTTCTATAGTTTTAGAAAGGAAAGGAAGGAGAGATACCGGGCGGTAGTTCTGGACGATGGAGGGATCTAGAGTAGGCTTTTTTAGCAGCGGAGTGATGTGGGCCCTCTTGGAGGATGCCGGAAAACAGCCAGAAGACAGGGAGGAGTTGACAAGGGAGGTGACAAATGGGAGAATGTCAGGTGTGATAGTTTGGAGAAGAGAAGAGGGGATAGGGTCAAGGGCACAGGTTGTAGGGCGGTGGCAGAGCAGGAGTTGAGAAACATCAGAGTCTGTAAGGGGGGAGAAAGTGGAAAAGGAAGGGATGGGCCTAGAGGGGGGGAAGGGCACAGTGAGGGGGGCGGTGGTTGTAAAGGATCTACGGATGACTGTGACCTTCTCATCGAAGAAATCAGCAAAGTCATCAGCAGCAAAGGAGGACTGAGGAGGAGGAGGCGGTGCATTGATGAGAGAGGAGAAAATAGAGAAAAGTTTCTGGGGGTTAGAACCGGAGTTCTGAATTTGTGTTTGAAAGTATTTTGCTTTGGCGGCAGTGATAGCGGAAGAGAATGCCGCCAGGAGAGACTGGTAAGTCGTGAGGTCTGAAGCGTCTCTGGATTTCCCCCACTTCCTCTCCACTGCGCGGAGGCTGGCCCTGGAGGTACGGAGAGTGTCAGATATCCAAGGACTGGGAGGGGATGTGCGAGGTGGCTTTGAGACAGGCGGACAGAGAGAGTCAAAGGCGGAGGAGAGAGATGAAAGGAGGGTGGCAGATGCAGAGTTAGTGGGGAGTTTGAAGAAGGATTCAAGAGGGGGGCGTGAGGCGATGACGGTGCTGGCGAAGGAAGAGGGTGAGAGGGAGCGGAGGTTACGGCGGGCTGAGGAAGTGTGGGTGGGAGGAGGGGGAGGAGGATGGGGAGGAAGAGGGAGGGAGAATGAGATGAAGTGGTGATCAGATGTGTGCAGAGGGGTAACCGTGAAATCGGAGCATGAGCAGTTCCTCACAAAGACAAGGTCTAGGACATTGCCCGCCTTGTGGGTTGGAGGAGAGTGTTGCACGGAGAGGCCGAAGGAGTGGATTAGCGGTAGGAAGGCAGCAGCCTGGGAGGCTTCTAGGTGGATGTTGAAGTCTCCAAGGAGAATCAGTGGGTGCCATCCTCAGGGAAGGAGCTGAGAAGGGTGTCTAGCTCATCAAGGAAGTTTCCCAGGGGCCCTGGAGGGCGGTAGATAACTGTAATGAAAAGGTTAGTAGGGTAGGATACTGCAACAGAATGGAATTCAAAAGTGGATATGGACAGGTCAGAGAGGGGGAGAACAGAGAATTTCCACGAGGGGGAAATTAAAAGACCAGTACCACCGCCATGGCCGGAAGGCCGGGGAGTGTGCGAGAAGGAGAAGGAGGATGAGAGGGCAGCGGGAGTGGCAGTGTTGTCAGGTGTGATCCAGGTCTCCGTGAGGGCAAGGAATTGTAGGGACTGGAGGGAGGCATACGCAGGGATGAAGTCAGCCTTCCTAGTGGCAGACTGGCAGTTCCATAGTCAGACTGGCAGTTCCATAGTCCCCCTGTGACAGCAAAGTCCTCACAAGGGGTCAGCGGGGGGTAGCTGAGGTTCAAGGGGTTCCGACGCCATGGAGGCCCACGTCGCAGGGGGGGTCTTCGAGGGAGAGAGCAGACTGGGATGGGGTGAAACATAACATCACAAACTGGGACGGAGCGACGCTAGCGTCACTCTCACACGCCTATTTAAATGGCCTACAATTGCTCACAAGCAATATCAAATCAAAGCTAATCTACTGATAAATTCCACAGCTTTTTAAGCTATTTAAGACAAATGTTCAATCACTTTATAGGTATGCAACCAGTAGAAGTGATTAACAGGTAACAGACAAACAAACTGGCTCAAGCCCTAACCCTTGCTGTTCAAATGAGCAATTTAAAAATCAACGTTACCGCGTCTAGAGGAAAGTCCGCAGCGATACTACACACCTACACACCTGGTCAGAATGATGCACTTACTCAGAATGATGCCTCTTGCCTCTGCTCTTGCTCTTGGTTCTGGCTTCTACAACTACGTCTTGGCCTGCTCCAGACAGACAGAGGCCAATTCCCCCACAGCGACTAGACCTCACAGACACACATAGCTTACCTTGCACTAACTTAAAGTCAAGGCCTATATTAGGTGCAAACTGGTGCACTCATGTTGCTGCCTCAGCTGACCACACGGAAATGTAGTGCAAACTTCCAAATGCAGCTAACAAACTTTTCCACACATCTTTCAGTGACGGAATGAACCAGACGACAGCACACAGGACATTGATTCACAGCACCACGTTGCTTAGGGATGGTATTAGCAAGGAGATGAACAGTGCCTGGTGTTTGCCAGATTAAGTGCTTGGAGTTCTGCCCAAAGAGTTACATCTCATCAGACCATATACAGTGGTGTGAAAAAGTGTTTGCCCCCTTCCTGATTTCTTATTTGTTTGCATGTTTGTCACACTTAAATGTTTCAGATCATCAAACAAATTTAAATATTAGTCAAAGACAACACAAGTAAACACAAAATGCAGTTTTTAAATTAAGGTTTTTATTATTAAGGGAGAAAAAAAATCCAAACCTACATGGCCCTGTGTGAAAAAGTGATTGCCTCCCCTGTTAAAACATAACTTAACTGTGGTTTATCAAACCTGAGTTCAATTTCTCTAGCCACACCCAGGCCTGATTACTGCCACACCTGTTCTCAATCAAGAAATCACTTAAATAGGACCTGCCTGACAAAGTGAAGTAGACCGAATGATCCTCAAAAGCTAGACATCATGCCGAGATCTAAAGAAATTCAGGAACAAATGAGAAAGAAAATAATTGAGATCTATCAGTCTGGAAAAGGTTATGAAGCCATTTCTAAAGCTTTGGGACTCCAGCGAACCACAGTGAGAGCCATTATCCACAAATGGTGAAAACATGGAACAGTGGTGAACCTTCCCAGGAGTGGCCGGCCGACCAAAATTACCCCAAGAGCGCAGCGACGACTCATCCAAGAGGTCACAAAAGACCCCACAACAACATCCAAAGAACTGCAGGCCTCACTTGCCTCAGTTAAGGTCAGTGTTCATGACTCCACCATAAGAAAGAGACTGGGCAAAAATGGCCTGCATGGCAGAGTTCCAAGACGAAAACCACTGCTGAGCAAAAAGAACATTAAGGCTCGTCTCAATTTTGCCAGAAAACATCTTGATGATCCCCAAGACTTTTGGGAAAATACTCTGTGGTCTGACGAGACAAAAGTTGAACCTTTTGGAAGGTGTGTGTCCCATTACATCTGGCGTAAAAGTAACACCGCATTTCAGAAAAAGAACATCATACCAACAGTAAAATATGTTGGTGGTAGTGTGATGGTCTGGGGCTGTTTTGCTGCTTCAGGACCTGGAAGACTTGCTGTGATATATGGAACCATGAATTCTGCTGTCTACCAAAAAATCCTGAAGGAGAATATCCGGCCATCTGTTTGTGACCTCCAGCTGAAACGAACTTGGGTTCTGCAGCAGGACAATGATCCAAAACACACCAGCAAGTCCACCTCTGAATGGCTGAAGAAAAACAAAATGAAGACTTTGGAGTGGCCTAGTCAAAGTCCTGACCTGAATCCTATTGAGGTGTTGTGGCATGACCTTAAAAAGGCGGTTGATGCTCGAAAACCCTCCAATCTGGCTGAATTGCAACAATTCTGCAAAGATGAGTGGGCCAAAATTCCTCCACAGCGCTGTGAGAGACTCATTGCAAGTTATCGCAAACGCTTGATTGCAGTTGTTGCTGCTAAGGGTGGCCCAACCAGTTATTAGGTTTAGGGGGCAATCACTTTTTCACACAGGGCCATGTAGGTTTGGATTTTTTTTCTCCCTTAATAATAAAAACCTTCATTTAAAAACTGCATTTTGTGTTTACTTGTGTTGTCTTTGACTAATATTTAAATTAGTTTAATGATCTGAAACATTTAAGTGTGACAAACATGCAAAAAAAAAAAAAAAGAAATCAGGAAGGGGGCAAACACTTTTTCACACCACTGTAAATATTTTTCTTCATGCTCCCAGAGTCCTTTAAATGCTGTTACACAAACTCCAAGCAGGCTGTCATATACCTTTTACTCAAGAATGGTTTCCGTCTAGCCACTCTACCATAAAGGCCTGATTGATGGAGTGCTGCTGAGATGGTCATCCTTCTGGCAGGTTCTCCCATCTCTGCAGAGGACTTCTGAAGCTCTGTTAGAGTGACCATTCGGTTCTTGGTCATCTCCCTGACCAAGGCCATTCTTACGTGCCTACTCAGTTTGACCGGACAGCCAACTCTTGGAAGAGGCTTGGGCTCCTGGGAACACTCAAAATCTTTAGAAATGGTTTCATACCCTTGCCCTGATCTAGAGAGTTCCCTGGACTTTGTAGCTTGATTTTTGTCCTGACATGCAGTGTGAATTGTGCCTTTAAACTATGTTCAATCAATTAAATTTGCCACAAGTACCCACTGAAACTGAGCTGCCTCCCTGCCCAGCCCCAGCTCAGTATAGCTGTGTCAAGCATGCCCCTGATGTGTACCTCCTCCCTCCACCTGAAGCCAGCAACTATTGCTGTCGGAGCTCAGTCAGTTAGATATTTCATTGAGCGGCCACCTAGTCATGAAGCTCCAGCCTCATTTCTGCCCACACCTCCTTTTTCCATCTCCCTAGCTCTTTGGTTAGGGACAGAACCGCATGAGGCCTGAAATCATCAACCTATCTCTACCCCAAAATTCCAGGTCCAGCTCGCGGGTCTCCTTACTCATCAGCCAAAAGATACAGTGTGTGCTGGGTGACACCTCATGTGTTTTTGCAGTTCTTGAGTAAGAACCCCCTCCCCTTCCCCTGCAATCAGTCCCAACAGGAACTGGGGGCTTCATGCATAGAATTGGCATTCATCCTGTATTTTATCATACAACCACTTCAACTAAATCAATCAAGTATCCTTATATGGTGGTTTAGTGCATCAGTCGCTTTCAAATGTCAGTAAAACTATGCCAAATAATGCTTTTGTAATTGTAGTAAAACATAAGGTAACATAATGGCAGAATCTTAAAAAATAGCAGTTAGTCAAAAATGTATTATCTGAATGCAACATTGAATTGCTGTTAACGGTGCAGGTAAGAGCACAACTATTGTTTGGTCCCATCAATAGTAGCTATGGTATCCAGCAAAACAAAATATCTTGCTTGGCAAGCTGTGACAGGTTGGCTCTGGGTAAAGGTATGGACTAATCCTCATATGCAAGGAAATCTGTGTGGTCCCTAAAAATGCACTGAAGGTGTATTGCTCCTTTCGTTTTCCAACAGTGCTAGTGCAGCTTTGAATGTGAATAGGTTTTATAGGTTTTTGTCTATAATGAGTTATTAATGACTTACTATTATATCACAGCTGTAAATCAACTTGCATATAATTTCTTCTAGTTGCTAGTGCCATCATGTAGTAACTAAGGTAAGCAATTTTCTCTATTCTCTACTCTTTGCACCTTTGATTTTGGTGGGTTTCTGAATAACTTGCTTTAACAAAAGTAATGGAGTTAACTATAGGCTCAATACATTTGTAACATGGATGCGTATGTTTCAGGGGCTTCCTTTTAACTATTGTTAGAATTCTGTCCATAGATAATGTCCAAACCACTGCCTCCTGCGGCTCTGCTGCCTCCTGATGTCCAGGAATGTGAATAGCAGACAGTGTTTTCTGTGTCATTTAGCTTGTGTGTAACTCAAAGGCATACTTTGCTATCTCGATAGGCTACAACCAAACGAGACCCGGTCCATATCATTGTTTTCTTGTCACTCGTAAGGTTACATCCCTGTCCAACTTTGCAAGTGAATATGAACCCCTGCTGAAAAAAACACCTTGAGCTAGGTTTTGAAACACCTGGTTGACCAGTTAGACCAGCTCCATAGGCTAATGCCAGAATCCCAATGTGTCTAATCTGAACAAGGCCTACTGTAACAGTTTTATGTTCTTGGCCATTGTGAGTTGCATTTCACATAGGCTAATTTAGAAACATTTCTGTACATGCTATATGGCGCTTCCTATATCAGTTATCGCAAGTGTTCGCATTGATTAACAGTTATTTCCCACTGTAACAACTGTAACAAATGTGTTGGTAATAATTTGGAAATGGTTGGTTGAATAAATTCAAGACATTTCAACCTCAATTGTAAGGAATGGGGGACAGAGGAACCAATCACTAACTCAGTCTTTAATTTTAAAAAGTAACATATGACTGTAAGCAACTGTGACTACTTTTTACATAAAAAATTGATCATGGCTGTCTGAGATCAGAAGCAAGAAGCCAACCAAATTCTGCAGAAAACTGTTCTCCGACATGCTTGGAACAACCTCCCTGCTGATTGTCTTATAGAACTGCAGGACAGCGTTGGCCATCTCAGAGAAGTGATGCAGTTCTAACGCCGAAGGGTGGTCACAAATTGATTTGATTCAGTTTTTAACTATTCTGTCAAATTACTAAAATGTAATGTAAAATGTATAGTACGTTTATTTAGGACCTTTCATTTAATTATGTTTGAAAGAATCTTATCTGTACAGAATGTTATACAGGTGCCACAGTACTGTACAAGCTGAACACCAAGGTGAAGGTATGTCAGTTTCTGAGCATTTCTGAAAGTGAGCTCCATGGAAGAAGACCCAGGAGGACACCACTTTTGAAAGAAAAACATTAAAAAGCCAGACTGGAATGTGTTAAAATGCATATTGACAAGCCACAATCCTTCTGGGAGAATTTCCTTTGGGCAGATGAGTCTCAACTGGAGCTTTTTGGCAAGTCACATCAGTTCTATGTTCACAGACGAAAAAATGAAGCTTTCAAAGAAAAGAACACCATACCTACAGTGAAACGTGGAGGAGGCTTGGTTATGTTTTGGGGCTGCTTTGCTGCACCTGGCACAGGGTGTCTTGAATCTGTGCATGGCACAATGAAATCTCAGGACTATCAAGGCATTCTGGAGCCAAACATACTGCCCAGTGTCAGAAAGCTCTGTCTCAGTCGCAGATCATGGGTCCTCCAACAGGATAATGACCCAAAACACACACCGAAAACATTAGACTATTCTGAAATCTTCTATGAGTCCTGATCTGAATCCTTCAGATTGCCTCTAAAGGTTGTGCAACAAAATATAAGGTTATGGGTCCCATCATTTTTGTCCAAGCCATTTTCATTTGTTCTATTCTTTACAATATTATGTTGAATAAAAAATCGAAAGCAATGTCTGATTTCTATTAAATATGGAATAAACAATTGTGGATGCCAATTACTTTTGTCAGTTTCAAGTTATTTCAGAGAAACAAATTTGACCACGTTTGTAGTCAGCAGCTATTGAAATGATCTTGAGATCCCCAAATTCCCAAATCCTAACCTTAACCATTAGTAAATTTTAAAAAAACAACAGACACTCGATCACAACGAAAAGAAGTCAGACTTTCTTGTTTTTATCCTTTATCCTATTTTTAGCTGAAAACAAAAAAACTTAATATTCTCACCTAACCCTACAGACATTTCACCACATGCAGTGCGTGCCATATAATTCCAATGGACGAAAGAAGGGTGAAACTTATGTAGGATTAGATGGATGCATTTTAAAATATGGCAGGTGGTCTTTATTTTTTCCAAATTCTACATGTCCTGGAGCACCTGTTAAGACGTGATCATGAACACCACTACGTACCAAGATATTTCAATAACAAAACAATGCACCCCCCGGCCCAATGAGCTTACAAGATTTCCATTTTCATGTAAAGATTTTACTTTTGAATGCAATTCACTTACGATTATCTGCTTATATAAGTACACATATCATATAATGAAATATTCAAGTGTTTATAAACAAGTTTATACAGTTTAAAGCATTTTTAATGATGAAAAACTGGTTTAAGCAGGTGGGTTTAATGTTGGCTGATTGGTATATGTAACACACTATATTTACTGATTACAGACATCTTTATATGAGTGGTCACACTAATGCAGTATTCTGCATTATATACACAGGGTAAAAATTTAAATTGCAGATTCAAATTTATCTTCTGTTCCAAACAAGCAGATATTTCGAGGATAACTTTGCCGTATTAAAAGGTGCTGGTTTGAGAAGCTACAGCAACTGTGACTGACCCTGTGAAAATAATTGCTGCCACACATACAGATTGACCCTGTGGAAATAAGTGAATGTGTTTCTAAGCCGATCAGCTTCCGGCAGCTAACATGTGATGTAGTTGGTATCATAATATTTACATGGTCCTGGGTAGCAAATTTTAGAAAGTAAAGCACATGCATCTCTTTCATCTCTTCTGTTTTTGTACTTGCTTAGTGACCTAGCTAACTAGTTTGTTTAAAATAAACGTTACAAAAATCCACTTCCAATGGCAAAAACCAAATAGTAGCTGAAAGTTTTGCAAAATCAGCCATCGAAAACTATTTCAACTATTTCATTTTTGACTTGGTCCGGAAAAGGAGGAAAACAATGGTTCAAGGGCTCGTTGGCTACTTCATTGAAGCTCTTGCTGCTGTGACGTTCACATGTAAGGGCCATTATGTAGTTGATAGGTAACAGTCTTAATCTATTTACGGTTCTACCGTAAATCCTCAAATTGTGGCCGGGGTCTTTTATTTACTTAGGCTGCATAAAGCACAGGCCTTTATTTGGGGCAGGCTTGTATTTGAGGCAGGCCTTTATTTCTTATTAGGCTTCTGTTGTAGAATTTTATTCTTAGAAATAAAGTAAAAGGCTACACTTAAAGTGGGCCAACACTGTTCAACACTTCCTGTAACCATTCAGAAATCAATTAGTGTAGGCTAATCAGGAACACTGTTTGGTAAGTCATAGTGTCAGTCTTAATAGACTTAGTTTATTGCAAATATTCTCAAACACAATAAATCACATGCAAGTCCAGAATCCATAAAATAACAACTTGCCAGACACGCCTTCATGAACAATAACAAATTAGCGTAGATAACAGCAAGTTAAGGATCTTTTTTTATTGTGAGACATGCGTTTTATTGTGAGACATGCGTTTCTTTTGGAGCAGCATAGATTATAGGCTATCAAAAGATTTTCGCTTTGGTTAGGGATTTAATTTACTTTTGGACTGTTTGATTCTATTGCTAAATGTTGGGACTGATGGGCACTGAAATCTGGGGGGTATTTGATGGTTCACTGTTAAGTTTTATGTAGTTGAAAGAGTGTCAGGATTTCCACCCGTCTGTTTATTGCGAGCCAAGGCAGCCGCTTTCATTCATTCATTGAACGTGCGCTGTGCTGTAAATACATGGAAACCTTATTGCGTAGCCAAGTAGCCTAAATTGAGTTAATTTTTCATTTTGCCTGATTTACTTTTTATTAAATCCATAGGCTGGAATGCCTCGCGGCAACAATTGTGTGTAAATGTATACTGCTTCAGCCTTTGGCAAGCTACTCAGAAGGGGGCGGCAAGCGACTGGTAGCTTGAGAGCAACGTGTTGGAGACGCATGGTGTAGGACAACGACTTTTCATTGGCAACTGTATTAAACCAACCAACAATATAAAATATTAAGAAGAGCTTTTCCATTGAGTTAAATCGAAACAATATCTTCTAGTGCTCACGGACTGATAGCCCAACTGGTAGGCGATATTACCCCGGCTTGTATTTGGGGGCCGGCCTTTATTTGTCCGAATCGACCACGCCCCCGGCTATTATCCGAGGCCTGGCATCAAATAGAATCCCGGACACAATTTGAGGATTTACGGTATTTTATTTTATTTTTATTTTTTTTAAAGATATTTTTTAGGCCTTTTTCATCTTTATTGGACAGTATAGTATAGAGAGACAGGAAGAATGGGAGCGAGAGAGAGGGAAAGACATGCGACAAATGTCAGACGGTCGGATTCGAACCGCCGACGTCGCAGCTCGCAATGAGCATGCGGTCAGTGCTCTACAGGCTACGCCACCAAGACACCCGGTATTTTATTTTTAAATGGTCAAATACAAATTATATTAGTCATTAATAGTTCAAGTTATTATGGCAAAATTTGCCGAGTTTATTCAGAATGCAAGTGGACAGATTTTGAAAGGGCTAAATCTTCTGGAAACACAAGTAAAAAAAGTCTGGAAATTCAACCCAAAAACTATGTTTAAAGTAAGAGATAATGTCATAATGGTTGGCAAAAGCCGAAAAAGATGTTCAAGAAATTCACAGAAGCACCGAGAACATTATCTTGACCTATGCACTGACAAGGCTTCCAACACACAATGCATTAATACCTGCTATGGGTTCTGCAGCTATGGTGGTCTACGTCAAACAACATACCGTTGGGCAAGCTGCTGAGGATTCAATCAAATATTCTCTTTGAATCAACAACCAAATAGATTATTTTCTAGGAATGCAGGAGTTGATTAATTTCTAGAAATCAATTAGGTAAGTATTTCATTGCTATATGTACTTAAAATGTACCAATTATGTGTCTTGTTGCTTTCTAGTAATTAGTGCTCTGTAAAATAAACTAAAAGAGGTAATCACAACCAAATTCTCAATTATGAAACTGTAAGGCTATTATTACCACCAAGACTGATATTTGAAATTCAACGGCAATGTGGATAGTGGTGCTGATACGAATGGGCATGCTTATCCTTCTAAAATTGTTGATGCACGTACACACATTGTTTCATATAGACGGTTTTGATTTTGAATTAATATTAAGATTAACCAGATAAAGGTTGAATAGATTTACCTGGGTAACAGAGTGCAAAACTGTAGTAGTTGTGTTTCAGGTGAAAGTCTTTACAATGTACTTCGCAATGTAGTACGGGGGACTGTTTAAACGTCCCCACATCATCATTTCGTAGGTTGAACGGATACGGATACAGATACAGATAATGCCGTACTCCCTCACCCCTACTGTTTAGTGTGTTGTGGGGCATTCCAATTAATTACAATTTATTTGAATGACACGTAGGTCATCGACTAGAGTACAGTAACTACCATTTGAGCTTCGGTACAGCTTTTTAGAAGCTGGCATAACCATGTGCTAATTCTTGTCCACATTGACATGATTGAAATTTCTGTATTTATGTATGCAAAGAGAGGACAAATAAAGTTTATTGTTTTAATCGCTGGAGGTAACTTATTCCCTCACCACTAAATCGGAGGTGCTCATAAGCATTAAAAGGTCTTGGCGAAAATAACATATTCCCTTCTAAATGCTCTCCTTACAAAGATGGTTTGTTTGTCAACAAGAAGTTGGCTTAACAGCTGAGCTAATTACTGCTGTCTGAGTGTCATTTCACCAGGTAATTTATATAGACTATGAACATGTTATCCTCTGAAATTAACCTTAAACCTAGGTTTTTGCAGGTTTGTAGACGGGTTTGCACTGTTGTCCCAGCAGCAAGCCCGTCTATTTTCCACCAGTGTTGTCCGCATTCTGAGAAAAAGAGACACCCTTAACAAATAAATCCATGTTCAAAATTTTTTTTATCTGAGTTGTGTATAAATAGAAACAAAACATAACCATGTTTCAAATGTCTGTTTCCCTCTGGTGAGTATTTTGATACTGTTGGTTACTTTTCATATCTTTCATGATAATGAATGCTTCAGTGAAGAAAAAGGGCACTGCTGTCCCCCTACTGTAAGAACCTGCAGGTACGTCAGACAGCTGTGGATTAGTAAACTAACATATGCCACCTAGTGGTGGTTGTGCAAACAACAAGTCATTACTGTGAAAAAAAAATCTCCTGTTCACCGGCGGATCTCCCGAGGCAGAAGCACCAAATGAAACAGGAAACCACCATACAGAACAAAAGTGTTTTATTGAAGTACCGGAGTGCATGTTTACTTATTTTGGTGTGTTTGGCAAGGTGTGTTATGCTTTTTGAATAATGTCATTTGTTACTGTTCTAACATTTCACTTTGTTTGTTCATTAGCAGGGGGGAAATGATGAGGGGGCAATGGTGTCGTTCTTGTGATGTCCCTCTCTGCAGTGTGACAGACTGCATCTGCTTCACAAAGTGGCATGACCTTCACAGGAGACAGGCACTGTGAATGCAGCCCAGTGTCTTATGTAAGTAGTTTTCACATTTTAGAGTATTTATTTTACCTTTTACTGTTTTATTCCTCCAAGTCCAACCCCTTGTCCACACCATAGGAGTGTCTTCTTACAGGTTGATATTATAGTGGCATTCTCTTTTGTTAATCTCAAATACTTATTTGATGAGTAACCTTGCTTGCTAACAGGGCTCTGGTGAAATATTGAACAAAAAAACATTTTCTTCATGTTTGGGGAGCTTTTGGGCAGGTCTTTTGAACCCATAGAATATTTTAAGAGCCTATGTGGTTGATATTTTTGTAAAAGATTGTCGGAAAATATGTTTATTTTATGATTTACTGCAATGTACAATTTATCCAGTTGTATAGATTTGGAGAGACTAAGGGACACCAAGGTACACTGCTTACAT
The DNA here is from genome assembly GCF_963514075.1 of Conger conger. Taxonomy (NCBI): domain Eukaryota; kingdom Metazoa; phylum Chordata; class Actinopteri; order Anguilliformes; family Congridae; genus Conger; species Conger conger. The sequence continues at coordinate 50,385,124 of NC_083761.1, read as the reverse complement.
TTTGCTTCATAGATCTTTAATAGTTATATTTTTCACCTTCAGATTAGCCAAACTTGTAGTTAAGGAATTAATTAATGAATTAGTTAATTCAGGTAATGTATAGGTTTACCTTCTACTGTTCAACATTGTATTGTATTTGTATCATTTTATATCTAAATTATGAAAATAAAGTACATTCATTTGGTATTGTAAATGGCACAAGTGTCTTTATAATTTAAGCCAAGTCTTTATCAAGTCTCTGTGATGCTCATCTCTAGAGTTAAAAAGCCTCAAAGTAGAACACTGCAAAATGAGTGAGGGTTGCTGGATCTTGCGGGTTGCACAAAGGGGTTAATGATGTTCCATCATTCCAATCCAAATAGTTTATTTGGGTAAGCCCATGAGCCTCATAATTGCTTGCTAGGCGTCATTGACAAAAGTCTAGTCTTTATGTTGAGAAACACCAACAACAGGCTCCAAGGACAATCAAAAGCCAAGAATCAAGACTTCTGACAGGTCTCTTATACCTAAAGACGCTACTGATATCTGATGAAACATCGTCCAGAAACAGCTGAGAAGCCCACTGTCCAATTATTTTTGGTCCACTAGAATGGAGGGACTATGAATAAAAAGGGATGTAATTCCAACACGGAACCAATATGGATGTAATTACCCTCAAACTAAAGGTGACAGTCTGCACTTTAACTTCATATTTGTTTCATTTGTTGACATTGTCAAATATGCTGGAGTACATAGCCAAAATAAAATAAATTGTACCATTGTACAAATACTGCACAATAGAATATGATTGTTGATTTAGTGTTTTTCTCTCCCTCTCTCTCATTTTTGAAACCATGTTGTGTTTTAACCCAGTTTTTATATTGTGTTCCATTAATATGAGTTGAATTCGTTTTTTTGTGCTTTATATTGCTTTAATATTGCATTTTAATTGTATGCCTATATTTTTATATTCAGCACCCTGTCTGGAAATATAGACTTTCCAAAATGCTTCTCTTATAGTTTCCATTTTGATGGAATTTTATTTCATCATGCGTTCTTTGTAATAATTTCTAAAATACCAAAACTGTTTCGACCTGATAATCTCTTTCTCTGTTTAGCCAGAGACTTTGTCATTGGTGCTGACCCCAAACCCATGACAAAAGTGTTTATTATATAAACCCAAAGTTTGATTTCACAATATCAAGCTTCAAATCATGAGTGCAAGTGTGTTTACACAACAGTCTGTTACTGGACATTTAATTGCCATTTGAAACACACCTGTAGGACTGTGGAGGTGTCCCAGTCGTGATGTTTATATTTCTGTAGCACTATACATAAATATCCCACCATAACTATACAGGTACCATAACCATAAATCTCCCAACTGTCAGCTGGAAGTAAGCATTCATGGGAAACATGGAACAGCACTTTAAGCAAATCAGGGACTCATAGACCTTTGACAGACCTTGACCTGGGGGGGGGGGGGGGGGGTTAAGGTCATAGAACATAGGTTGGATTCACATAGGATCAGTTGTAAAGCCATGAACAAAAGTCTAGGTAGACAGGCCAAGTCTGTAAGTAATAAGGTCAGAAACTAGAGTACCGAGACAAAAACAAATTTAAAGGTCCTTACTTACTTAAAGTAAGTATGTAAGTAAGTAAGCAATATTTTATCTAAAGCTTTGGTTACAAAGTGCCTCACAATGAAAAAAAAAACAAAAAACAAACATCAGCAAACACAATAAAAACAAGATAAAGTAAGATGAAATACAAAGATAATCAAAACATAATAATAACACATACAGATAAAGGAATAACAAAGAATGGTCCAATAATCAATAATCAGGGAAAGCAAGGGAGTAAAAATGAGTTTTTAAAAGTCTCTTAAAAGTGCCAGTGGTGTCAGACAGTTTCATGGTAAGAGGGAGACTATTCCACAGTCTAACTGCAAGAACAGTGAAAGCGCAGTCTCCCTTGGTTGGAGGTCCTCAGGGACCTCATATGGGTGTAAGGAGACAGCAGCTTGGCTATATACTGTAGTCGGGAGCTTCTCCATGTAAAGCCCTGTATGTAATAGTGAGAACAGTGAAGGGAAGCAACCACAGTGGATAATAATCTTTTGGACCTAAAAATACAACATTTAAAGCACAAAATACAACAAGGGGCTAAAGATAGAGACAGGTGAAAAACAAGTCACAATAGATTAGGGGACTCCTGCAGAGTAGTCTAGGTACAGCATGAAGGTGAGTCTTCAGACTGTGGTAGAAACCTATTCTTTTCTGAGCCCCACAAAAGAAGATATAGGATTTATTTAATTCCAATTTGGTCTGCATGGTTTTACATCACACTGCACGCACCTAATTAAGCCTGGGTTATACTTTCCGCATGGATAGATTTTGATGTCAAACCGCAATGAACATGCATTTGGAGCATTTATAGCTGTCTCTAGTCCACAGCAGAAGGCTGTGCAGACCCTCGCAGTGTCAAGCATAAATCAAGCCTTTGGGCACAACAGTGGCGCCGGCAGCCGTAATCCTGTAAGCACCATGCGTATATTTGAAAAAATGATTCTGTTTGGTTTTTTTTGTTTCTTTTTTCCCCATTCTATCTTGAAAATAAAATTGTGACAACAGCAGATCCTGTCTTTGGATTCTTTTTTATTGAATAATGTGCGTGAGATGCATTTTTGGCTGCGTCCACTCTCTAAAGTTACCCTAAGCCAAGGAACACTCGAGCTGGTGTTAATGTCATATGTCATTGTAGGATCAACATTTCTGGTGCTTAATCGTGAAGTTGGCAATGTTGGATTTAGCTTACCAGTATCTTGTGTGTTAGCAAGCAAATAAGTAGCCTAGAAATGAGCAAATGAAATATTGGGTTAAGGTCTCGCCTGTAGTGTCAATCTAATTGCCGTTTGCGGACAGCAAAACATACCCATTCGGGGCCACACAGATGAGTGTAGTAATATTCAGGCGCTTCTGAAATATCGTGCTGAGGGAGATGAGTTATATAGACATTTATTTAATATAAATTAAATGAGACGGGTGCGTGGGAGTTGGACCCAAAATGCATGACTCAGAAACAATGGTTAGATAAAGTCCCGTCAGGGCTTTATTCGGGACGAATCCCAGGAGTGTAGTCAAAACAAGCAATGTCCATACACGTAGATCCAGCCAAACAAACACAAAACAAACAAAAAGCACGGTGCCGAGGGAAGAGGCAAACTCGTAGTCGGTAGACGTGCAGGAAGGTCCGGTAGCAGGAGAGCTGTCAGCGGGGCAGAAGTACAGGCGGACGGCAGGCAGGGTCGTAGTCGAGGGCGATGCGGAAGTCGAAACCATGAAACAATCAGCGAGGCAAAGGTACAAAAACGGTAGGCGAAGACGTGGTCAAAAAACAAACAATGGTCAACGAAACAGAAATCAATAAACGATGGTCGGTAAAACCGACCAAAAAAAAATAATGCTCAAGAGTTGCGTAGTAAACTAGAGGCAGACAATTTCGCAGTGAACAGTAGCGCGACTGGGATATAAATGCAGGTGTAGACAGGTGTAGACAATTAGTTAGAGCGTAGCAAGGAAATACAAAACAGGTGCGATGGATGACAAGTTTAACAAGGTAATTAGTAATCGTTAGTAATAAACCTATCCTGCCCTAGCATTAGTAAATTAGTAAATGACATTCACGAGAAACGTAAGGTAACATGAACACATGATTAGTTTGTTAGTTTCTGCCCAATCCTGATCTACTAACTAGCGTTAGTAGTTTTAGTAAATAGACAAATGGAAACAATTAGGGAGTGAATGACAGAAAGAGAGAGAGAGAAAAGGCGGAACGCAAGGTTTGCGGAAAGACATGTAAAAGTGTATGTTTAAACAGTAACCAGTCTACGTAACAATAAACATAAATCAAAACATAACACAAAACGAAACTAAGACGATAACCATTCAACATAACAAGGTAATATAATCGTAACGAAACATAACTAGACATGACGAGAAAATAAATCGTAACAAGAAATAAATTAAACAACATGACGAACCAAGACTAACATAGTCTTGTATTGTCTTATCATGTATTAAGACAAAATAAATAAACATAAAACATGGCGAGACAGACCTGAAACGTGACAGGACGACCCCCTTAACGACCGACTCCTGGCGGTCCTTTGAATTTGTCAGGGTGGTCACGATGGAAGTCTCTGATGAGCGAATTGTCCAGAATGAGACTGGGAGCAACCCAGGAACGCTCCTCAGGACCATAGCCCCCCCAGTCAACCAAGTATTGCACCCCACGGCCCCTCTTACGAATGTTCAAGAGTTTTTTAACAGTGAAAGCAGGGTGGTTGTCAATAATGCGGGGGGGAGGTGGTGGGGGATCCGGGGGACATATGGGGTGAGAGGATACAGGCTTAATACAAGAAACATGAAATGTGGGGTGAATCTTAAGTGAAGCAGGGAGTGACAATTTTACAGAGGAAGGTTTGATGATACTGTGAATCTTAAAGGGACCAATAAAGCGGGGTTGCAGTTTGTGGGAAGTGGCTTGGAGGGGACTGTCCTTAGTGGACAGCCAGACGGAGTCACCTGGTTTGTAGGCCGGAGCTGGAGTGCGGTGGCGATCAGCAAAACGCCGATTACGGCCTGCCGTGCTTAACAGCGCGGCCCTGGCATCCCTCCAAACCTTGGTGCACCGTTTCATGTGGATGGCGAGGGAGGGAACAGCGATCTCGGCCTCCTGGTCAGGGAACAGTGGAGGTTGGTAGCCCAGGGAGACCTCAAACGGCGATTTCCCGGTGGCGGCGCAGGCTAAGGTGTTGTGTGCGTACTCCACCCAGGTAAGCATCTTGCTCCATGCGGCAGGATTCTTGGCTGATACGCAGCGTAGAGTGGCCCCCAGGTCCGTTTGGCCATTGGATTGAGGGTGGTAGCCTGAAGAGAGGCTAGCTGTGGCCCTGAGGGCCACGCAGAATGCCTTCCACACTTGGGAGATGAATTGGGGGCCGCAGTCGGAAACGATGTCCGAGGGAAGTCCGTGGATTCGGAAAACCTCTCACAAGAACATCAGCGGTTTCTTGGGCAGTGGGCAATCCAGCCAGGGGGATGAAGTGTGCCGCCCTCGGAAAGGGGAAGTCCGGTCACGAAGTCCACTCCGATGTGGCTCCAGGGTCGGCTGGGCACCGGCAATGGTTGAAGCAGTCCAGCAGGGGCCTGGTGAGATGCTTTGCTTCTGGCGCATGTGGTGCAAGCCTTGATAAAGCGTCTGGTGTCGGGGATCATGGAAACCCACCAGAATTTCCTCTTCAGCACCGCCAAGGTGCGGGTAAAGCCGGGATGGCAAGAAAGGAGGGATGAATGGGCCCATTGCAGCACCTGTGTCCGAGCGGCTGAAGGTACGTATAGGCGTAATCTGGGGTTGGATCTGGGATCGGGTTCCTCCCGTAGAGCCCTCTGGATCACCGACTCGATCCTCCAAGTGACGGACCCCATGGTGCAGGAGGCCGGCAGGATGGTCTCCGGAACCTCACGCTCAACACAGGTGTTAAATTGGCGAGAAAGGGCGTCAGGTTTAACGTTCTTGGAACCAGGATGGTAGGTGAGAGAAAAGTTGAACCTCCCGAAGAACAGTGCCCATCTGGCCTGTCGGGAGTTCAGCCTCTTGGCTGTCTGGAGGTATGCCAGGTTTTTGTGGTCAGTCCAAACAATGAACGGCTTCTCTGCCCCCTCCAGCCAATGTCTCCACTCCTCCAACGCCAGTTTGATTGCCAGCAGTTCTCGATTACCAACGTCATAGTTCTCCGCCGGGGATAGCTTCTTGGAGAAGAAGGCGCAGGGGTGTAGTCGGTTGTCTGCGGCCGCCACCTGAGAGAGCACAGCTCCCACCCCCGTGTCGGAAGCATCCGTCTCAACCACAAACTGGCGGGTGGGGTCGGGGTGTACCAGGATGGGTGCGGAAAAGAACAGTCTCTTGACCTTGGTGAAGGCCGTCTCAGCTTCGGGGCCCCACCGGAATGGCACCGCAAGGGACGTGAGCTTGGTTAGAGGGGAGACCACTTGACTATAGGAACGGATGAATCTTCGGTAAAAGTTGGCGAATCCCAAGAAGCGCTGGAGTTGCTTACATGAGGTGGGTGTGGGCCAGTCGGTGACCGCCAGAATCTTCTTGGGATCCGCCCTGATCCGTCCTCTCTCAAGAATGAACCCAAGGAACTCAACTGTGTCGTAGTGGAAGACGCACTTCTCCGCCTTGACGAATGGTCTGTTCTCCAGGAGTCTCTGTAGCACTTGCCTGACGTGTTTCTCATGATCCTTGGCATTAGTCGAGTAGATTAGAATGCAGGTAGACGAACACATGGCGGCCCAACAGGTCCCGAAGAACATCATTCACCAGGGCCTGGAACACAGCAGGAACATTGGTGAGGCCGAATGGCATGACCAGGTATCCGAAGTGTCCGAGGGAGGTGTTGAAAGTGGTCTTCCATTCATCGCCCTCACGGATACGGACCAGGTGGTAGGCGTTGCGGAGATCAAACTTGGTGAAGATGGTGGCCTCGTGAAGAGGGTGGAACGCGGAGTCCATCAAGGGCAGAGGATACTTGTTCCTCACCGTGATGTTGTTCAGCTCCCTGTAGTCGATGCACGGGCATAGGGAGCCATCCTTCTTCTGTACGAAGAAGAATCCCGCACCGACGGGAGAGGAAGATGGGTGAATTAGTCCGTTAGCCAGGCAGTCACGGATGTATTTCTCCATAGCCTCCCTTTCTGGTCTGGAGACGTTGTATAGGCGACTTGAGGGGAGTGACGAACCGGGAAGGAGCTCAATGGCGCAGTCGTAGGGTCGATGAGGCGGTAGTGACTGAGCCTGTGTCTTGGAGAACACCGTGCCCAGGTCATGGTAAGGAGTGGGAACACTCTCCAGGGAGGGCTTGGGGGTCTGAGGTAGAGCTGGTACTCCCTCTGCTGGTGGTGGAGCGGAACGCAAGCAGGAGAGATGGCATTTTGGATCCCATGCTTGCACCTGGTTAGAACTCCAGTTGATCGTGGGGTTGTGTTTCTGGAGCCAGGGTAATCCTAAAATGAGTTGGTCATTGGGGGACTGGATGACGCGGAACTGGATCACCTCCCGATGGTTTCCAGAAATGACCAGTTGTATGGGAATGGTGATTTGTGTCATGCGGCAGAAGGTCCTTCCATCCAGCGACCGTGCGTTCACAGGGTGGGGTAGAGGGAGGGTGGGAATGTTCAGTTCGGACACCTAAACTTCATCGATGAGATTGGCGTCCGCTCCAGAATCCACCAACGCGTTAATCCGGGTTGTTCTGTCGGGAAGAATTAATAGCGTGGTGAGCATGGGGCGATGGTTGTCTCCGTTAGAACCCTCATCTCTGTCGACTGCTCTCACCTCCACTGGTCGCCTGGTCCTGAAGGGGCACCGATCCTGGGTGTGACCCGGCCTCCCACAGTAGTAGCACGAGCCGGTGGTTCTGCGGCGTGCTCGTTTCTCGGTAGAGACCCTCGTCCCGGTCTGGGACAGATCCATGGGTTCAGATCCCTCAGATTGTTACTCCTCTAGTCGAGGACTTGGCCCCTGCTTTGGGTACGGGTTGCCGGGAAGGATCGGTCTCTCCGACCGACGTTGTCTGGCACGGTTGTCCAGGCGGATTGTGGTGCGCACGAGTTGGTCGAACTGGGTGATAGGGACCAGTCGCGCCAACTCGTCCTGGAGCGTCTCGCTCAGGCTGGCCAGGAAGAGATTAGCCAACGCCGCATCGTTCCAACTAGTAGCCGCCGCGAGGGTGCGGAAGTTGATGGAGTGGTCTGCCGCAGTCTTCCGCCCCTGGCGCAGAGCAATCAGTCTCTGGGATGGCTCCTGGTCGCTGGATATGTGTTGGAAGACTTTCCGGATCTCTTTGGAAGAATCCCCGGACCACACCGCCGTAGCTCAGTCCAACGCCCTCCCCTTGAGTAGCCCCATCACATAGCCAATCTGACGGTCGTCGCTGTTGTAGGTCTGGGGCTGTTGCTTAAACACAAAGTCGCATTGGAGTAGGAACGCCTTGCATCTCTCGGGTTCTCCATCGAACCTCTCCGGAGGGGGTTGTTGGGGCTCCCGGAATTGCCAGGTTCCCGTGGGGTTGAACGCCGGGGATGCGGGTGGGTGGGTAGGCTCCTCCCGTGGTTGTGGCAGAACCGCGACGGCGAGCCTCTTCATCTCTGCACACAGTTCACAAATCTCCAGGTGAAGCTCGGAGATTCCTTGTGAATGCTGCCGGACGATGGCTCCTTGTTCCTGGAGGGCGTGGAACATGGCAGTAGAGTCAGCAGGGTCCATTGTGGCGAAATTGTTCTGAGATGGGTGCGTGGGAGTTGGACCCAAAATGCACGACTCAGAAACAATGGTTAGATAAAGTCCCGTCAGGGCTTTATTTGGGACGAATCCCAGGAGCGTAGTCAAAACAAGCAATGTCCATACACGTAGATCCAGCCAAACAAACACAAAACAAACAAAAAGCACGGTGCTGAGGGAAGAGGCAAACTCGTAGTCGGTAGACGTGCAGGAAGGTCCGGTAGCAGGAGAGCTGTCAGCGGGGCAGAAGTACAGGCGGACGGCAGGCAGGGTCGTAGTCGAAGTCGAAACCATGAAACAATCAGCGAGGCAAAGGTACAAAAACGGTAGGCGAAGACGTGGTCAAAAAAACAAACAATGGTCAACGAAACAGAAATCAATAAACGATGGTCGGTAAAACAGGCTTGGATCTTAACGTGAATCAATCAGTAATAATGCTCAAGAGTTGCGTAGCAAACTCGAGGCAAACAATTTCGCAGTGAACAGTAGTGCGACTGGGATATAAATGCAGGTGTAGACAGGTGTAGACAATTAGTTAGAGCGTAGCAAGGAAATGGAAAACAGGTGCGATGGATGACAAGTTTAACAAGGTAATTAGTAATCGTTAGTAATAAACCTATCCTGCCCTAGCATTAGTAAATTAGTAAATGACATGCACGAGAAACGCAAGGTAACATGAACACATGATTAGTTTGTTAGTTTCTACCCAATCCTGATCTAGCATTAGTAGTTTTAGTAAATAGACAAATGGAAACAATTAGGGAGTGAATGACAGAAAGAGAGAGAGAGAAAAGGCGGAACGCAAGGTTTGCGGAAAGACATGTAAAAGTTAATGTTTAAACAGTAACCAGTCTACGTAACAATAAACATAAATCTAAACATAACACAAAACGAAACTAAGACGATAACCATTCAACATAACAAGGTAATATAATCGTAACGAAACATAACTAGACATGACGAGAAAATAAATCGTAACAAGAAATAAACTAAACAACATGACGAACCTAGACTAACATAATACATAAGACAATACAAGACTAAGACAAAATGAATAAACATAAAACATGGCGACACAGACCTGAAACGTGACATTAAACATATTTAGTTTTGTGTTTTTATTATTTCATTCATATTTTATTTTGATTTTAAAAAGTAGCAAAATGATACATTTATTATGTCAAAATGTTTCTATCATATATAAATCTGGATTAAACATTAAAATGTGTCATGCTTCATTCAGGTAATCCTGATTAATTAATGCTTAATTGGAGTTGAATATAAATTCCATAAAACATGTTATTTTAATAGTGGAAGCTACAGAGAGAGCAACAAACTGAAAAGAACAAACTGAAGTCTTCAGTCTTCAACTGACGTCTTTACCCTCCACTCTCACAGGATTTGGGCTGAAAATAATAAACTAAAATAAGAAATTTAAAGAAAATAACAACTCGCACAGCTTTTCAGATGGTTTGTTTCTGTGGAAGGAAGCACACATTAAATCCTGGACTGATTCGTATCGCAGTCCAGGTGTGTGCTACTTAACCAGTAGGTGTGGTCCTCGTATTGCCCTGCTTCCTTCCCACAAACCGAGCAGAGCTGCCAAACACGTAAACGAGGTTTGCTGAAAATTGGAAGTCATAGCTCAGGCTTCGTTGCTATGGCTGACCCCTCTTTACATTACATTTACAGGCACATTTTATTTGAGGCTAGTGACACCACCTTCTGGCTCTGGGCAAGGGAAGGGAAAATAATTGCTGTCACCCTCGGGGGGATTTCAGACATTTCTCCTAAAATTTGGCCAATGCTTTGCTCCAGCGTGATGTGCTTCATTTATGTACGGGTTTTCTTTGCCTCCCGTATAATGTCAAACCATTTTTATCTTACCTGTTGTATAATGTGTGTAACCTGAGACAGAGTTTACCAGAGTTAACCTGAGACACAGCTATATCTCGGCATGCTTTACGGAATAAAAGATGTTTTTGGCTGGTACTTCCATTAATAGCACTTCACTCTCCAAGTTTTTTTATTTTGTCTTTATTTGCCTGCATCTCATACACGCTGTAGATTAGTGAAATGTAGCCTCTGCTATATGACGCATCATATGTCAGTTATTTCCCACTGTAACATCCGTAACAAATGTATTGGTAATAAATATGCTGTTTGTAAATGGTTGGTTGAATAAATGCATTCGTGCATGTTTATGTGGGCTACTTCAATAACTGTAGCTGCCCTGCTTGTTAACAGTCACACTGGTTTTATGTGGGCTACTTCAATAACTGTAGCTGCCCTGCTTGTTAAGTCACACTGGTTTTATGTGGGCTACTTCAATAACTGTAGCTGCCCTGCTTGTTAACAGTCACACTGGTTTTATGTGGGCTACTTCAATAACTGTAGCTGCCCTGCTTGTTAACAGTCACACTGGTTTTATGTGGGCTACTTCAATAACTGTAGCTGCCCTGCTTGTTAACAGTCACACTGGTTTTATGTGGGCTACTTCAATAACTGTAGCTGCCCTGCTTGTTAACAGTCACACTGGTTTTATGTAGGCTACAACCAGTGGCATAATTTTTAAAAGAACAGCATTTCTGGTCAATTTTAAGGGGAAAATATGATGGGTTAGTGAGATTACTGATCATTAATGCTGGGTGTTATATATAGCTGAAAGTGCTCGCTAAAGTGGCGGAGTAGTCACGCAAAGACGTTTTTGAAAGAGAATAAAATGATCAGATCTCATGTGTGTAATTAACAATAACAACTTGCATAACTGTAGCAACAGTAGGCTAACAAGTGCTTGAATTTTCAAATTGACCCGTTTTCACGCCCCCTTGCAAAAGAGATTTCGACCTCAATTGGATATTCCTCGGTAAATAAAGGTAGAAAAAAGAAAATAATTGCACAGCAGGTTGCTGACAGGGTGTCCGCTACGCCAGAGGCTACAACCAAATACATAAACCCACTTCCCTGTTTTAAATTGCTAGATTTCGTGGGTTGGGTTTTCATAGTAGCCTATGTGGGTGTGAGTATGATGAAGTCACTCAGGAATATGAAAAGACTTCCGCTGAAAGATACATCATTGTACACAATGCTGGGGGAGTGGAGGAGTGCGGAGTTTTAGCCGTTTCGTTCCTACACATCGAAAAATAGGACAGTGGAGGGAGGGAGTCCACAAAGATCGGTTTCCAGGGCACAGAGTGGAGAAGGGTGGTAGTGGAGTTAGAGTATGCACTTATGCACCCGTTGTAATGACAGTCTATTTCTGCCCACTTTCAAAATAGCAGTTAGCCCAGCTAACATTAGCTATTGATAGCTAGCTAGCTTGTTAGTTAATAGTAGCTAGTGATACAACTGTACAAAGCTATAATTAAGCTAGTCAACTTGCATGTGTATAAATATGCATGTGTTACCCCAACTAATATTTTACTTACCTAGCTACGTATCTATCTATCTATCTATACATCTATCTGTCTATCTATTTATCTATCTATCTATCCATAGCTACTTCAGGCTTGCTTTCAGATCTGTTTTCCTAAAATAACTAAAGAACATTATATCTGACCCTCAATGGGTAACATACTTTACACCACAGAAAACAGCATCTCTGGTTAGTCTATAGCTATTCTAGCCATCGAATGTCTATCGGTGTGTCTTGTTGGGATAGCTAGCTTGCTCTATGCTTCTATGCTTAGCTAGCTAGTCTATATTGGCTTGGTGGTAAAGTAATGTTAACTTTACTAGCTAATTGCGTTAGCTAGCTATGTAACGTTACATAAGTTAATTGCTTTAGCTGAGCATGGAGAACAGATTTCTTATGCCTTCTTCTGCAGGCAGAGACCCTTTTGGGTTGTGACACCAAATGAGCGGGACAGAGAGACATGTCAGTGTAAGAATCATGAAAATCTGCAGTTTATGGCAGATACACTGTACAGACATGGGCTCTCAAGAGTCAAAACACCTGGATGAAATGTCTGACAGCACTGTCCACAACAGCGTTGCAAAGTCATGTGCGTATGGTGAATGCCAAGAATGTAAACTCACCACGTATCCCCTCACCGATTCACCATCAAATGGTGCGGTAGATTTAAAACCCACTGGTGTCTAGAGAAGACTGACCATTCCAAAACAGGAGAAGAGTTTGCGAAGACAAGCACAATCACTGTCAAGAAAAATGTGCCACTAACAGAGGATGAGCTTGCTACCCAGGTTCAAGATAGGCTTAAAATTTTGCAGAGATATCCTCAACATCCGGTGGCAGTACAATGCTTGTTGTTGAAATGATATATTCATGTGATTATTTCATTATTAATTACTTATCATATTATTAATTTCTTATACTATTATTGGTTGCTTATGCTGGAATGATCCAGAGTATACACACTTATTAAAGTATCATAACTTGCTTTGTGCTACTCAATATTATTTTCTGTAACTGTGTGAGTGGAGATGTCTCTCCCTGTCTGTACCATGGGCCTCCAAGGCCACGGCCATTAACTGTGTGTACTGAATTATCTTGTCTTGGTGCCTGAGAGCCTGCAGAACCAAAAACATAATACCTCATGACGGAAGCTACTATGGAGATTATCTTCCTAGAAGTAGGGAGTTAAAACAAGATAAGATAGATTATTCTCAGACGCGCAGTTAATTGCACAGGCCCCTGCGTACACGTCATGCTTCAATGTTTTTGAGAACATGCATCTGCATGACGTACATTGAAGGGGGAGATATGAATAAACAATCTATAGTAAGGAGAAGAGCGGTGGATTGTCTTTGAATATTGATTATCAGAAATATTAATGAATACTAATAAAGGGGCGTACATTTGTTGCGCTCTGTGCCTACATATATCCAGACAAAGGTCCTGGAACCTTTGTCCTTGTTTTGGCATGTAACTTGGACCCTATGCGCATAGTAAAGATTGGATTTTATTTACTGTCTCTGTCTCTGAGCGTTTTCTTACAGGAATAAATTAAAATTCCCACCACAATGCTTACAGAAATATAAAAGAGAACCTGACCTCCAGGGACTGCCTTATACACATAGATTTAATCGAAAACTACACAGGGTCAGCTGGATGTGTGACTACAAGCTGTTGGTGTTGAATGTGCTCTTTAATGTGCCCCTCTTTGGTTTGGCAAATTTTGTACCATTATTACTGAAATTATATGAATTATATGAAATTACACTTTATTTAAATTAGTTCAATAATAAAATGGCAATAATAGTCAGTGGAAAGGTAATAATATCATTGAGTTGTTTGAAATAGTGAAGTCAATGGTATTATATTGTGTCACTGGTGTTACTGCATGTTTGTTCGGTGATATGATATTAAAGGTATCATTTTTGACTTCATAATAATTTTGTGTTTGTCGATTGTTGCTTTATTCATGAGTTGGCATTTTAAGGATAGTATCATTACATTTTGATGACTGTCCTTCAGTTATTGTTGATATTATAGCAAAAACATGATGGCGTAAATTAAAATAATGTCACATTATAACTTTACACATACCTGTAACGAGGAGGTGCGGAGAGCCAAGCGCGACTAAGGGTGATCCTAAATGAGCGAACACACAAAAGTGTCCGCCACCCAGACCCCGGGGAAATAGCAGAGACCAGGGTACAATCGGAGACAGCTCCGCACAAATAAGAGCCCCAAATAACGGCTCAAAAATTAAAGCTACCCATTAAAACCAGGGCGAAGAAATAACGAAAAACAGAGTGCATAAACGTGCGCACTCAACCCCCGAAACGGGGGGGGGGGGGGGGGGCCCAAAATAAACGTACAACCTAGTGTAAAATACTAGGCACAGAAAATAAAACACCAGGAGTCGCAGCTCCGGAAAAACTTAGAAATAAAAGTACATACCCGGGACACCGTCCCGTACCCACAGACTCACACGAGCCGAAAAATAAAAGTAAACCAAGAAACTCAATCCCTAGGAAGGTGTTTGAGTAAGGCACACTGCCAGCGAGCAGAACCCCTTCCTTACCTATATTAATAATTCTCTTTTTACGAATAGAACCAGGCTCAGAAAGAACCAAAACCCAACACAATACCTGACTCAATTACCAGAGTCTACCGTGTGCGTATACCAGCTTGGGTGACAGAGCGTAAGTGTACACCGAAGCAACGACTGAAGGGGAATGAGAGCTTAAATACTCTCCAGAGGTAGGTACCTGGCTGATACTAATGACTACCAGGTGAAGGTAATCAAGCACCCCCTTGGTGGTCACAGCCGGTACTCCTTCCCAACCCTGACAGGACCCCCCTACTAAGGGGCGGCCCCAGACGCACCTTTAGCCCCCCGCCTGCGGAACTCGTGAATGAGCTCCGGGTCCAAAATGTCCCTAGAGGGGACCCAGCAACGCTCCTCAGGGCCATAGCCCTCCCAGTCCACGAGGTACTGTTTGCCCCTGCCCACACGGCGCTCAGCCAAGATGCGATGCACCGTATAGGCTGGCCCCCCGTCAACTAGTCATGGAGGTGGCGGAGGGGTCTCCGCCGGGGCCAGCACGCTAGTGAGTACCGGTTTCAGGTGAGAAACGTGGAAGGTGAAAACATGATCGACCACCAACCGTGCGGTCTCAACTGCCGACGGTAATTTGGGTAGTGCCATAAAATGAGCTGCCTTTGAAAACCGGTCGACCACCACCAAGATCACTGTGTTGCCCTCCGACGGCGGCAACCCCGTAATAAAATCCAGGGCCACGTCACTCCAAGGGCGTCTCAGAACAGGCAATGGCTGTAATAGCCCTGAGGGAGGCTGGTGTGAACCCTTGCTGCGTGCGCAGACCGGACAGGCAGCCACAAACTCGCGGACGTCTCTTTCCATCCCGGGCCACCAGAACCGTCTGGACAGGAAATCCTTGGTGCGGTGAACCCCGGGATGCATGTCCCCACTGCAACACCTGGGACCGAACCCCTGCTGGCACGAAGAGACGATGCGGTGGACCCCCCCTGGGTTCGGCTCAAGAAGCAAAGCCCTCCGGACCGCTGACTCCACCTCCCAGATCACGGGTGCTACTATTTGTTCCCTCGGAATGATAGGTTGGGGAATGTGCTCCCCGTCAGTGTTGTCAAATATCCGAGAAAGGGCATCAGGTTTGGTGTTTTTCGACCTGGGACGGTAGGTCATGATAAAAGAAAAGCAAGTAAAAAACAGTGCCCAGCAGGCTTGGCGTGAGTTGTGTTTTGGCAGTCTGTATATACTCGAGATTTTTGTGGTCCGTCCACACGGTGAACGGATGCTCCGCCCCCTCCAACCAGTGACGCCACTCCTCTAGAGCTAACTTAACTGCCAGCAGTTCCCTGTCTCCCACATCGTAATTTCTCTCGGCCGGGGACAGTGACCGAGAAAAAAATGCACAGGGATGTACCTTTTGATCTAGGGGGGACCGTCGAGACAAAACAGCACCTACTCCCAGCTCAGAGGCATCGACCTCCACAATAAACGGCAGCGAGGGGTTGGGGTTTATTAAGATAGGTTCCATACAGAACCTTCTTTTTAACTCCATGAACGCCGCCTCTGCCCGGGGATTCCACCCAAAACGCGCTGAAGCAGTCTTCTTGGTCAGCACAGTGATGGGCGCGACCACCGTGCTAAAATTTCGAATGAACCGGCGGTACAAATTAGCGAATCCTAAGAACCTCTGCACCTGTTTTATAGATGCAGGAGTAGGCCAATCCCTGACGGCCGCTACTTTCGCAGGGTCCATCTCAACTCTTCCCCGAGACACAATGAATCCGAGGAACGAAACCGTGTCTGCGTGAAAAACACATTTCTCCGCCTTGACAAACAGGCGGGCTCCTAACAGACGCGTGAGGACTAGGTTAACGTGCCGCATGTGTTCAGAGAGATTGTTGGAGAATATTAAAATATCATCCAGATATAGGAACACAAATTTCTCCAACATTTCCCTGAGTACGTCATTTACCAGCGCCTGAAATACTGCAGGGGCATTAGTGAGACCAAACGGCATGACCCGATATTCATAATGCCCGGTGTGAGTATTAAATGCCGTTTTCCATTCATCGGCCTCACGTATGCGAACAAGATTGTACGCATTACGGAGGTCGAGTTTGGTAAACACGGATGCAGACTGCAGGCGCTCAAATGCGGAGTTCATCAGCGGCAGGGGGTATCTATTCTTGATGGTTATCGCATTTAGACCCCTATAATCAATGCAGGGTCTAAGACCCCCGTCCTTCTTTTTCACAAAAAAGAATCCTGCCCCTGCCGGTGACGTAGATGGTGTAATAAACCCGTTAGCCAAAGCGTCGCGAATATACTCATTCATGGTCTCGCTCTCAGGCGCCGACAACGAATATAGCGACCCCCTAGGCGGAGTGGTACCAGGGAATAGCTCAATGGCGCAGTCATATGAGCGGTGCGGAGGTAATGTAGTGGCCCGTTGCTTACTAAATACCTCCGCTACCTCCCTATATTCCCTGGGTACGTTAGAGGGAAGTGGAAATGTAATGGCCCCTATCATCCGACCCTCATCCCCACTGTCGGAAACGTATCTTTCGGAGTCCCGGTCAGTGACATCACTGCCATCCTCCTCGTCCACGGGCGGGTACCAATCGCAGGTAGAATCCCATTCCAGACTCTCCACCTGCTCCGCCGTGTCCCGAGGACTAATCTGAGAGCTGGGGAACCCCCTAGCCTCCCCCTCGTCTACCTCGGAGCCTATGTCAGTCTCTACAGGGGGACCTGCGGGGGTGTGCGTTTGTTCTGAGTGGTTGGTGCAATACGGACCCCACCGGGACACCGGATGACTCCAGTCTCCCCAGTTTATACAGGGTTGGTGTTTAGCTAACCACCTGTGGCCTAAGATGATCGGGTACGCTGGAGACTCCACCAAAAAAAAAAAAAATGCGTTCCCGGTGCCCCCGAAACGGAATCCGCATAACCACCCACTCAGTCATCTGACGAACAACCCCGGACCCCAGCGGACGCCCGTCAAGCGCCGTGATGGCCTGGGGCTGTGGCAGGGCCCGGACCGGCAGTCTCTGCTGTTGAACCCACTGACGGTCAATGAAATTATCAACCGCCCCGGAATCAATAAAAGCGTCTGCCCTAGCCCCACCTCCCCTCCACATTAGGTGGACGGGAAGAAACGCCCGCTCTCTCCCTCTCTCGTTCCCGGACCCGGTTATCTATGCGGATAGCCGCCGATATCAGAGAGCCTAAACTCCCCGGTGACTCCATGGTGGCCAGAGCATCCCTGACCGGGTCTGATAACGCGCTCGAGAACAGTGTAATAAGCGGTTCGTCCACCCAGCCAGTCTCCCCTGCCAGGGCCTGGAACTCCACAGAGAACTCGGCAACACTCCGAGTACCCTGTTTGATCCAAGTTAAACGAGAAGCCGCCTCCCTGCCAGTGACATCATGGTCGAACACTCGCGTCATTTCTTGCATGAGGAGCTGCGAGTTGTTCATAAGGGGAGCCTGCCCTCGGATCAGTGGTTCCGCCCAGGTCAGAGCTGTCCCAGTCAGCAGGGATAAAATAAAAGCGACTCGCGAATCCTCCGTAGCGAAACGTGAGGGTTGGGACTTAAAAAAAATGAGGCACTGAGCTAGAAACTCCCTACATTTCCCTGCCTCTCCTCCATACCGTAGGGGAAGCTGTAGCTTGGGCTCCCTAACCATCGGCGTAGTAAGTTGGTGAGTGACTGTTTGGAGAGGGATGGGCGGTGGAGAGGTGTCAGTGGCTTGTGCTTGGGACGAATGAAACTCACTAGCTAGTTGCCGGAACGTCTCGGCGAGCCCTAACAACACATTCTGCTGCTGATCTAACCTGGACAGGATTTCGTCCAGGCGCTGAAATACCAGGGTCTGTCTCTCGGCAGCGGCAGTCTGTTGTACCCGCAATACCTGCAACTCCTGCTCCTGCCTGACCAGAGCAGCCTGCTGGGCGGCTACGACCGCCTCCAGCGGAGAATCCCCTATTGCACTAGTCGCTGGTCTCTCCATGTTGGCTTCGGTGTTCTGTAACGAGGAGGTGCGGAGAGCCAAGCGCGACTAAGGGTGATCCTAAATGAGTGAACGCACAAAAGTGTCTGCCACCCAGACCCCGGGGAAATAGCAGAGACCGGGGTACAATCGGAGACAGCTCCGCACAAATAAGAGCCCCAAATAACAGCTCAAAAATTAAAGCTACCCATTAAAACCAAGGCGAAGAAATAACAAAAAACAGAGTGCATAAACGTGCGCACTCAACCCCCGAAACGGGGGGCAGGGAACCCAAAATAAACGTACAACCTAGTGTAAAATACTAGGCACAGAGTCGCAGCTCCGGAAAAACTTAGAAATAAAAGTACATACCCGGGACACCGTCCCGTACCCACAGACTCACACGAGCCGAAAAATAAAAGTAAACCAAGAAACTCAATCCCTAGGAAGGTGTTCGAGTAAGGCACACTGCCTTATTTAAATTTGTTTGATCTGAAACATTTAAGTGTGACAAACATGCAAAAAAATAAGAAATCAGGAAGGGGGCAAACAGTTTTTCACACCACTGTATATTATCCCTCTCCTCCCGACGCTCCTCCTGACACTCCCTCTCCCTCTCTCGCTCTCTTTCCTCCTTCCTCTGAAGGTAATTTTCTAGGAATGTGTTTCTAGCGGGGGTTACATGCCTATGCTTAGGAGGGTTAGGAGGCTGGATCTCCTGGCTCTCTGCCCTGTCTCCCTCTTCTTCCTCATCACCCCCAACTACTTCATCTGCTCCCTCTTCATTGTTAATATTACTTGAAACCCTGTGTCAACAGTTACATACAGTTCAGCTGAAAACATACCTCTCGTCATTCACCTCGTGATGGCACAGCCATGTTGTATGATAGCAAGTTGGATCTTGTCGCTTTGTGATTTTAACAGCGCCTCAAGTAGCCCTCCCATTCAAAATGAATGGGATTGTACGGATTCAAATGAAAGAAGTGCACAACTAATACATTTTGGTCTGCATTGTTGAAGGGAAACCAAAACCACCAAAACTATATGTTTCCTGATATATTTCCTGAAAGCATACGCCCTCTAGATGTCATTTAATATGAGTTAAGAAAATATATAGTTTATGTGGTTTTATCAGTTTTCCTTCAATTACACAGACCAAAATGTATTAGTTGTGCACTAATGGCATACAATCCCATTCATTTTGATAAACTGCCTGCCACCTAGTGGTCGTTAATGAAAATAGGCGAGCACGTATTACATATTAGATTAGGCTACCTCCTGTGTTTGCGTGTGTGATCAATGAAGGACATGGCATCCATGAACTTCCACTTCTTCTTCCTTCGTCCTCCTGCCTGTCCACTTGTCCCCTGACTCTCCTTTTTACACTTGATGTAAGTGTCCTTCAGATTCTTCCACTGGCCCTGCACTGTAGTCACTGAACACAGAATGCAAAATTAGCCTACAGTATGCTAGTTGTTTCGCCCCCCCTATATACACACTTTAACCATAGCTGCCAACTCTCACGCTTTCGGCGTGAGACACGCATTTGCCTGTTTTCACACGCACATGCAAATGCGTGTGTCTCACGCCGAAAGCGTGAGAGTTGGCAGCTATGCAACCATTACCACTTTTCCGGAGTTGTCGAGCTATCCCAGCCCATATATTGTCCTTCAGCTCGGTGTCGATATAATCTTGCCGACTATTGTCGTATAAGGCCGGGTATTGGCTGCTCACCCATTTTTGCCGAGTTTTTTCCCCTCTGCTTTGCGTTCTATAATATCATAGCAGAACACAATTAAATCCATATCTGATTGGTCAGGCACATTTTTCCGCATGCAAAATTTCGCATCAAAACGGACTGATCCGATGCAAATTCCGTGCACAGACTCATTAGAACACGTGTTCGTTAATCTGCAAAATTCCATGCGGAAAATCCGCCTTGGTGTGGAAGGGCCTTTACTAACAACTACTATTTTAAATATTGTACAGTACTAATCATATTAATACACTTACTGTCTGTCTAACTAACAAACTAACAGTCACTTAATTTGGGTAGTTTAGATTTAACTAACTTACTAACGCATCTCCAGTTTCAATTCTGTTTTGTAACTCCGCCTCCCTATTCTATCACTGATTACTTGCTAAGTTTCAGCGAAGTATTTGCATCTGTCTCTTGTACCACTACATCTCCTGATTCTGTGCAATCGTCAACTCCCTTGTCCAGAGCCGTTTGTATTACACGTGTGTCTTTGTGAATCCAGTCCGCATTTTCATTTCCCCCTCGTTATTGTATTATTACCATTTCATGTGTCTTACCTGATGTTTATTTGTTAGACCGCCCTCACTCCCATGCCTTGACTCATTCCCCTGTGTATTTATACCTGTCCTTTTCAGTTGCACCTTGCTATTTCGTCTTGTCATGTGTTTGAGTTCCGAGCCCTTGTTCTAGCCTCCTCATTCTCCTCATTCTGTCCTGGTTTTTCCTGTTGGTTTTTGTTTTGTTTCTGAATTTCTTGTTTATGACCCCTGCCTGCTCTTTTGACTATTCTCGTTGGATCACGCTTTTGGACCTCTGCCTTGTTTGGACTGACCTCCCGGTTTTTTAACTTTGCCTGTTCTTGATTACATTCTGTCTGCCCCTTCATCCATTTTCTAACATCCCAAGATAGCACAAGCAATCTTTGAGTGTATGAAAATAATTAAAATACAGTAAGCTTTCATTTTTGTGGTTTGTTAAAGGTAAGAAGTTAATTAATATTGTGCAATATGGTTTGATTAAGTAAAATGAAATACATTTCAAGACATTTGCAATTCCAACTGCCACCAGTTCTGTAGAATGACCCAAATCAGTGGTCACAATAATGCAGTATTCTGCATTATATACGCAGGTGAAAAAAAAAATGCAGATTCAAATTTATCTTGTGTTCCAAACAAGCAGATATTTTGAGGATAACTTTGTCGTATTAAAAGGTGCTGATTTGAGAAGCTACAGCAACTGCGACTGACCCTGTGGAAATAATTGCTCCCAGACACATATACACACACACAGACTGACCCTGTGGACATACCTGAATGTGTTTCTAAGCCGATCAGCTTTCAGCAGCTTGCATGTGTTGTAGTTAGTATCATAATATTTACATTGTCCTGGGTAGCAAGTTATAGAAAGTAAAGTGCATGCATCTGTTTCATCTCTTCTCTTTTTGTGCCAGCTCAGTGACCTAGCTAACTAGTAACTTTAAAACAAACCAAAAAAAAAATCCACTTGCAATGGCACAAGCCAAACAGTAGCTGAAAGTTTTGCTAAATCAGCCATCGCAATGTTTCCGGACAATTACCTTCAACTATTTCATTTTAGACTCCGTTCTCTTTTGCTTATAGATGGTCAAATACAAATTATATTAGTCATTATTAAAGTTATTATGGCAGAATTAGCAGAGTTTATTCAGAAAGAAAGTGGAATATTGTAAAACGCAGATTTGGAAATGGTTTACTTTCTGAAAACGATATCATCGGTCAGGGCAACCACCGTTTTTTATAAATATGATTACAAAGTCTGGACATTCAACCCAAAAAATATGTTTAAATTGAGAGATAATCATAATCATCATAATAATTTGGCAAAAGCCAAAAAAGAGAGAAATAAACCTGTCTGGCACAAAATCTAAAGACCATAACTTAATAATAATTAAATTCCTGTCTAAAAAAAAATATAACAATGAAAACACAAATGCTTAAACTCTAAGAAGCTCTATGGATAAGATATCGGTACAATTCTTGGCTAGAAGGAAGGAAAAATAGACACAGATTTCCAAAACAAGCTGCCTAGACAACCACTCAAGCCTACATAAACGCCAGAGCTACCATTTGAAGAGGTGTCATCAGATCTTTCTTTCAGTTCATCTCCTTTGATTAATTTTGAGTAGTAATCCACAAGTAGGACCTTCAAACTCAAACAGATCGGATGCCACGTCTTCAAATGGTAGCTCTGGCGTTTCTGTAGGCCTGGGAGGTTGTCTGGGCAGCGTGTTTTTGAAATCAGCACACTTGCTAAAGTTTCTGACCAATTATTCAATGTCTGCACTCATACCTGGCCAGCATAGGACTTCACGGCAGTGATGGTCAAAAAGGTGGTGCAGCAGGTGCAGTTGCACCTGGGCCCCTGGTTTTGGCGGGCCCAGCCCATGGGGCCCCTGATCTAGGAGGGCCCATGTCTCTACGTGTCTTATATCAGTACGTCCATTTTAACCACTCACCGGAAAATAACACGACTACATATGCTTTATGTGTGAGTTTATATATCCTTAAATAAGCAAACTCGTCTCCGTTATGGTTATTACAATTACATGGATATTTCCTTGTACAATATGTGATCATGCTAAATTCATACCATGAGTCTATTTGAGAGAAAAAAAGGCTATAATGTATAAACTATTCAATGAAACTTGTGGCAGGCTAATTCATTTGGTGTTATTTTCTGATATGCCAAGAGTTTTCCAATATGAATGGTCTTGAACATGTGTTGATATTAGTCTAGTGCGTAAAATATTGAGCGCCATTTAGCTGGCTGGTGTGAAAATTCCCTTGAAGCACAAACGTTGGTCCCAGAAAAGAAAGGATGAAAAAGGACCAAAAGGAAAAGGTAGCAAAACTACCTGGAAAAATAATCGCTGAACTGCTACCCTGTTCCCAGTAGCAGTTGCCCATCGCAATCACTGCACCCGGCGGTGGCAAAACCTAGCAGGTTGGATAGCAAGCTAGATATTACGTTAGCCGACTGTACTTTTTCAGGAGAAAATTTGGCTACATTTGGCTGAAAAGTTAAAGTTTTCTAGCAACTTGGACGCAGCCATGCTTTATCCAGGTAAACCCTGAGCTGTATTGGCAGGGCGGCCTGTAGCGTAGTGGTTAAGGTAAATGACTGGCATGCACAAGGTTGGTGGTTCCAATCCCGGTGTAGCCATAATAAGATCCACATAGCCGTTGGGCCCTTGAGCAAGGCCCTTATCCCTGCATTGCTCCATGGTATAGAAAGTATAAATTGTATTGCTTTACAAAGAGGAAGCGACCAAATAGGTTCATTTAGTTTTATCAACTGGAGGAGTTATGTCCATAATAAGAATAAGTACCTGCAATAAATATAAATATACTGTTAATTTTTAAAATAATAATGACAAGTTGAAAGATGAAACAAAAGCTAAGTAAATAAATGATTTTCATTTATAAATTCAGAGACTTAGGCATAAGAAATATGCAAAATACACATTCAGTTAATTTATTGTGTTGTACTTTTCCTCTGATACTCATACGAGTAGCATAGGCCTACGCTTTAGTTATGTAAACATCATTAGTTGATCTGACTTGATTAATACAAATGTTCTGAAGTATAGCAAACGATGTGTCCCAATAACCAAAGTTACTCATGAGCCAAATAAAATCCAAAGTATTGTCTTTAAAATATCTGTCAAATTTTTTGTCAGAGGAAGGGCCCATAAAAAAAAAAATGCACCAGGGCCCATCCTAAATAGCTGCTGCCACTGCTTCACAGGCTCGCTGTTTGCTTTTCACAATCCATAAGTGGGATTGGTGTATAAGCCTTAGCATGTGCTTTCGCATGGTGGGGGGTACTACTATGCAAAGTCCTTTGTAGACAATTCCATCTGATAAAATGAGCTGGCTTCTCGAACCCCATTATGGCTGAACAGGAATAGGGACTTTTGGTCATTGTATATTGTGACATGCGCTCCAAATATGTAGTTATGAAACTTGATGCAGGCATGCACAATGGAGAGCATCTCCTTCTCTATTTGCGCATAGCACGTTTCTGCATCAGTCAGTGATCTTGACGAGAAGGCAACAGGCTGACTATCCTACAGCAGGACAGCTCCTAGCCCACTGCTGCTTGCATCGCCGAATATCTCAACAAGCTTTGCAGGATCAAAAAATTTCAGCACTGGAGGATGCGTGCAGAATGCTTACAAAAGCTTGGTGTTGTGCAGGCTGCCACACAAACTCTGCATCACACTTAAGGAGCTGACGCAACGGAGCATCCACTTCACTGAGGTTTGGTGTGAACTTCGACAGGTAAGTTACGAAGCCTAAAAAGCAACAGACGCCATCTTTGTCTGATGGCTGCAACATGCACTTTATTGCTTCAACTTTCGCTGGATCTGGTTTCAAACCATCAGCTGTTATTAGATGTCCCACGCATTGCACTGTTGCTTGACGAATGTGACATTTGTTGAAGTTGAGCCTCAAATTGTAGCTTGTTGCTCTCTCGACTACTCTGGATTGCATCGTGCTCCTCCACCGTGGGGGCCACTACGAGGATATCATCCATTACACTTATTGCTCCTGCAATGCCCTCAAGCATTTTATCCATTATACGATTTCCGGTGCTCACTTTAATCCAAATGGGAGTCTCTGCCACTTGTACCTTCCATTCTGAGTTTTGAAAGTCATGAAAAAGGATGATGCTTCATCCAACTCAATCTGTAGAAACCCTGACTTCACATCCAGGATTGAATATACTTTGGCACCAGGCATTGTGGAAACAACCTCCTCTATGGTGCACATTGGATGGTGCTCCCTTTTTATGACTTTATTTAAGTCACTTGGATCTATGTAGATTCCTATCTTGCCATTACGCACTGCAGCTACCATAGAACTCACCCACTCTGTAGGCTGTTCAACTTTGGAGATGTAACCTTCTTTTTCCATCACCTGTAGCTTTTCCACAATTTTCTCTTTAAGTGCGGCTGGTTGACAGCAGACAGGATGGACCACACCCTTGGCATCTGGATCCATTTTAATCGTGTATGCACCTGGCAGTGTTCCAGTGGCGCATGGCACACTCTGTGCTTGAGTGACATCACCAGTACTGCTTTTTTCAGCAGAATGTTGCAGTGAGTCAAGACGAACAATCAGGCCTAAGGCCTAAAGCTGAAGGACCACTGAGCACATTCTCCTGTGCAATGTACACTATTTCAAACTCTGCAGTCATTTCATTACATTACATTACATTAATGGCATTTGGCAGATGCTCTTATCCAGAGCGACGTACAACAAATTGCAAAGTGCATACCCATAACCAGGGATAAGTGCTTTTTATCTGAAGGTCTACTGCAGCGACAGGTTTTAGCTTGTGGTTGGAATAGCTGCGGAGTATTATACTGGAGCGTTTTAGCTCACCTGCATGTAGAAAATCTGAGACAGAATTTCCAAGTTTACTGTCCACTTATCATCTGTAGGATCAGTCTGTGTCAGATTCATATTCAGAATTTCATCATCTGGAGAATCCTGATTTAGCTCACCCTTCACAAATTTATCAAAACTGACACTTGGCCCTTTGTTTGAAACAATGCCTGGATATTCGCTTATTTTTCCTAGGCCTGATGTAGCTGGAAAACGTATTCAGTACTTTAGAAGGATCTTCTTTTTTCCCTCAGCCCAGTCTAATGTCTTATACATTTCTCTACCTTGCTCGCCGATCCATGTACCGAGCCAACCTGCTCGTTGTTTAGCCGTTAGCTCCAAGAGAGGGCCATCGAAGACGAACGTGATATGACTTCGGAATCTCTCAAACTCCTCATATAAATCTGGAGCATCCCAGTCGATCTTGGGGTGTTCAAATTGCGAAAATGCCATTATTACAATGCCATTGTTCTTGACAGTCTTCTGACACCGTATAATGTACCGGACAGTGACTACACAACTCAGTTTGGAATCATCCTGTTTATTGTGCTACGCAGTTAATAGAGCTACGGGCACACCCAAGGTACATAACAGATTGCAGTTACGAAAAGCGAAGCACTATATGAACTAGTGCGATTAAACACAATATGTTACAAATACAACTGTGGATGAGAACCAGTTTGATTTTACCATTTTTACTGACTAGAAAAAACATATTCTTTCTATAGGCTGTGCCTTTGACATTCACTGCATAGGTACCAACAGTGTCCAGAGGCTGAAAATTCTGGCATTCTACTGATTCTCAAATCAGTTCATTGTAATCAGCTGCAAAAAATCTGACCCCTTTTCAGCCTTAATGTCTGATGGAAAGACACAGCCGGCACTTATAGTACTGTGCAAAAGCAAAAGTGAAGAAATGCTGCAAAATAAGAATGCCTCCCTGATGGTATTGCATGATGGATAAGTATTTTTGAAAGCATTTTTATTTTACAGCTAGTTAACTGTGCACGAAAACACAGGAACTGGGGTGCAGAAAAATGGCAGCAGGTTCTCTGGCCTGATGAGTCAAAATGAAATTTGAAATATTGAAGAGAATATTGAAATATTTGGCTGTAGGCAGTTTGTTCACTGAAGGGCTGGAGAGCGGTACAAGAATGTGTGTCTACAGGCAACAGTGAAGCATGGTGGAGGTTCCTTGCATGTTTGGGGCTGCATTTCTGCAAACGCAGTTGGGGATTTGGTCAGAATTAATCGTCTCCTCAATGCTGAGAAGTACATGCAGAGATTTATCCATCATGCAATGCCATCAGGGAGGCATCTAATTGGCCCCAAATTTATTCTGCAACAGGACAACAACCTCAAACATACGGCCAATGTCATTAAGAACTATCTTCAGCGTCAAGAAGAACAAGGAGTCCTGGAAGTGATGGTATAGCCCCCACAGAGCCCTGTTCTCAACATCATCGAGTCTGTCTGGGATTAAATGAAGAGACCGAAGCATTTGAGGCTGCCTAAATCCACAGAAGAACTGTGGCTAATTTTTCAAGATGTTTGGAATAACCTACCTGCCGAGTTCCTTCAAAAACTGCAAGTATACCTAGAAGAATTGATGCTGTTTTCAAGGCAAAGGGTGGTCACACCAAATATTGATTGGATTTAGATTTTTCTTCTTTTCATTCACTTCTTCTGTTCATGCATTTTGGTAATTGATAAAAAGAAACTATTAACATTTCTATTTTTGAAAGCATTTTTATTTTACAGCATTTTTTCCACACCTGTCTAAAACTTTTGCACAGTACTGCATTTTTTCTTGGCACACTTTTATTCCACATCTGGCCACCATATTTCCAGTTTGGTAGAAATATATCGGCCCTGCAAGCAGGGTGTCTGAACTGGAACAGAGACGTGAGGTGTGTTATGCATATATAATACATTTCATCATTGGATTTATTTATTTATTTTTTGCTTATTTTTCATATTTTTTAAAATCTTTTTGGGAAAGTAGCAGTGGTCTGTAAAACTGTGTGTGCATGAGTCTATGTTGGTTTGGTTGTCCTGGTTGCAGGTGTCTTTTCTGGGAACAGAACAGCAATGGCTGCTATTGGGTTGAAGGCTACACAGTCTACCTCTGGTCGGAACCTAGGCCTCTAATGATTATTCTTTGGTAAGTGTATTTTCCTTGTACATTATGGAGGAGGAATTGCAACAGCTCAGAGAATTGATTGGGCGGCCTGTAGCGTAGTGGTTAAGGTAAATGACTGGGACACACAAGGTTGGTGGTTCTAATCCCGGTGTAGCCACAATAAGGTCCGCACAGCCGTTGGGCCCTTGAGCAAGGCCCTTAACCCTGCTCCAGGGGAGGATCGTCTCCTGCTTAGTCTAATCAACTGTACGTCGCTCTGGATAAGAGCGTCTGCCAAATGCCAATAATGTAATGTAATGTAATGATTGTACAACTAAAGGCCGATAATGAAAAGCTGCGTCAAGAATGTTCACCCGCAGGGCCTTCTCCTGTAAATCCGCCTAGTGGCAACCTACAGCCACCAACTGTCAATCCCCCGGTCACAGAGAGGCTTGTGTTTGTGCCAAGAGACCGCAAGTGTTCTCCCTTCAGTGGGAAGTCTGGCATCAGTGTAGATGAGTGGGTGGAGGAAGCACAGGCATGTATGCGTGCCCGGCACCTGACCACCGTTGACCAGGCCTTTTTCCTATTTGATCATCTAGTGGGGGAGGCAAGAGATGAGATTAAATTTCGTACTAGTGTAGAGCGTAAGGACCCAGACAAAATCATTGCTATTTTGAGAGAGTTATACGGGTGTTTGAAATCATATGTCACCCTGCAAGAGGCATTTTGCTCTAGGAAACAGCAGGAGGGAGAGACCCTCCAGGAATTCTCTCTGGCGCTAATGAGCTTAATGGACAAGGTTAAGCAGTCGGCCCCTGACGCTGTTCCAAATGCAGAGGTTTTATTGCGGGACAAATTCACAGAGCATGTCCTAGAGGGGCCAGTCGAGCACAAGATCCTGAATTTGGTGAGCTGAAAGAGATCTTAAAATGACAGCAAGAGCAGTTAAACCAATTAACTCAGGGCATTTATTTGATGCAAGGAGCTCCGCAGTCTCTCTGTCCTTACCGCAGCTAGACTTTGATTTGTCGCAGGTGCCAACGCCCTGGGCATTTTGCACGGGAATGCGATGGAGAGCGTGTCCAGTTTCAACCTCAGCCAGTTGCTCCTACTGCCCGAGCATCCAGCGACAGCCAACAGTCTTCTGCCGCGGCAGAAAACTAGCTCCCACCAAACTGCAGATCCACAGTTTGGGAGGGAAATCTTTCGGCTCAGAAGAGTCTGGTTGTAGGTCCGGGGCGATTTCCAGCTTGATGTCCTCATGTCCTCACTTGAATGTATGTATTGGGGGCGTCCGTGTCCCTTGTTTGATAGACACCGGGTCTATGGTGTCCACGATCACGGAGACATTTTTTAATGAGCAATTTCAGCCACTCGGGCGCAACGGCATTCAGCCATGCCACTGGCTTCAGTTACGGGTGGCCAATGGGCTGGCTATCCCCTATGTTGGTCTGACGTGGAGCTTTGTGGTAAGCTTATGCCAATCTTAATCGTTAAGGATCCCCCTAGTGGGTTGAGTTTGAAGGTCCCTGGGGTGCTGGGAATGAATGTCTTCAGTAAGTGCTACCGGGAATTTTTTGAACAATACGGCCAGTCATTGTTTGAAGTGCCATCACTCACTCAACCCCCTACATCCCTCCTGCAGGCTTTCCAACGCTGCCATCAAGTGGAGACCCAGCGCTCTTCTAACCTGGGCCTGGTGAAGGTAAGAGGCAGGAGAGCCTGGCGTGTCCCTGGGGGTTCAATGATATTGGTTCCATCGACCTGTTCTGCTCAGTATGCCAGTGGCATTGTTCTGTTTGAGCCCTCAGAGTCGGGCCTGCCTCCGGGGCTTCTGGCCTCACCGTCCTTGATTAAGGTTGTCAATGGTACAGCCATCCCAGTAGTTAATGTAGGCAACACGGATGTTTTGCTGTATCCACACACTTCACTGGGTACATTGCAGTGTGTCCATGTAGTCAGTTTGCCTGCTGGAGTGAAAGAAGTCCTGCTGGTTACCGCTACGGTTGCATCCCATGCAGCCCAAGTAGCCAAACCTACCATCCAACAGCAGATTGATGTAATCGAGTTACCTTTGTTGGCTAAGGCAGAGCAGGAACAGGTTCAGGATCTGCTTGGGAGATATCATACAGTGTTCTCAGCCCATGAGGGAGACCTGGGCTGCACTAGCCTGTTGTCTCATGACATTCCTTTGTTGGATGAGGTGCCGGTCAGACAGAGGTATCGTTGGATACCACCGTCCGACTATGAGATGGTAAAGTCTCATATTAATCAATTACTTGAATCCCAAGTCATCAGGGAAAGCTGCAGCCTATATGTGTCACCGATCGTCTTAGTTAGAAAGAAAGATGGCTCTTTACGGCTATGTGTTGATTATCGTCAACTTAATTCTAAGACACGGAAGGATGCGTTTCCCACACCTCGCATCGAGGAGTCACTGGATGCCTTGACTGGGGCCAGTTGGTTTTCCACTATGGACTTGACCAGTGGATATAACCAAGTACCAGTCATGGAGAGGGACAAGGCTAAGACCGCCTTTTGCACCCCATTTGGTTTGTTCGAGTGGAACCGAATGCCATTTGGGCGCTGCAATGCTCCCCCAACATTCTGCATCTTATGCAACGGCTTTTTGGGGATCAGCAGTGCCAGTCTTTATTGCTGTATCTGGACGATATTGTCATATTTTCCACCACGGTGCAACAACATGTAGAGCGATTGGACCTGGTGTTGAGTCGGCTGCAGAATGAGGGCCTTAAAGCCAAACTGAGCAAGTCAGTGGAGGCTCCTCCATAGAGGTGGAGGAGGCCTGGCCTCCCCAATAATTTGAGAGAAGAGAGAGATTTAAAAAAAACAATAAATATATTTCTTTTATTTATTTATTTTAACAAAAAACATATTTTTTATTTTTTATATTCATATTATTTTAGTTTTGTTCATAAATCTAAATTTTCCCATGGCTAAAACCCAATATTGCAATTGTAAAGCAACAGGCCAGATTTCCCTATCAGTTTGTATTAAGGGAGGCCAGGCCTCCCCTAGGAAATTAGCTTTTCATAGAAGTCAATGTAATGCATTTTTTTTCATGCCAATATGTGATTGGCCAGATCACTGAAAATGGGTGGGCAACGGAGGCCTGGCCTCACCATGCATTGTGTCCAGGGCTGAAAGATTGACATTTTGTTCGTCCAATCACATGCTACTGGTTCATTTGGAATCAACTATCCTTTCCTTTCCTATTCAACACAGAAGCCATTTTGAGAATTCGCTAGTCACTTCTGTCAAACAAACACTCGCCATAGTGGCTACGAGTGTCCTATCAACTTGTGCTTTTCAGGAAATTTAGAGAACACCCCTGGCTATCATCCCTGGAGTTTATAGCTCATCAAACACTTTTGCTTAAAACTACCTCGGAAGTCGGCGAGATTCTAGCGCAATTTGAGATCTTGGGCTGGAGATATGCAGATTCCAGATACTAGGGAGTGAGAATGACATTCAATAGGTCATGTTAGACACCATTTGGGATTTATTGAACAGTTTTATTTTTAATGTAGTCCATTTCGTTTTATTACAAGTCAATTTAATAATCTTCCATATCAAATTACTGAATTGTTGCTCTGTGAGGAAATTCACTCTAAATACGAATAGAGTGCTGCCCTCTAGTGGATAACGTTAACGTTAGATAAAGCCAACTGGAACCATATTTTTACATATTTTATATTAAATATATTGAATAAAACTACATATGATAAAGAAAGTGTTATCTTATCTTTTTTATATGCTAAACTTGATTAAATTGGTGATTACATGTTGAAGCTGTAGAAGAATGAAAAATGTAAGCTAAACAAAATTGTTTTTAACTACATAATTAAAATTCCTGCCTTTTACACATGTTCACTTGGCATTTATATTACATCCAAATGTCATTTCTCAGCTTAATTATCAGGCAGGCTCATAGACTTACAGCAATGTCATTTCTTCAGGAAGGCACAAGGCTAAGCTCTGCACAATGAATTTCACCAGCCAGAACTTTCTGACTGTAGCTTACACTCCAAATAGTATGCCTTTGGCCAGCACAAAGACAGATAAGAGAACAGGGAACATTCCATCGCGAGTGAAGTGAGCAAGCGGAAAAAAATGGCCTCCTCAATTCTGGAAGTCACCAGCCTCCACTGGAGCAAGTGTACCTTCTTTCAAAGAAGGGTGAAGTACCTTGGCCACATTGTGCCTGATCAGGGTGTTGCCACGGACCCAAGTAAGATTGAGGTGGTGGCTCAGTGGCGTCATCCTAACACTGTCTCAGAGCTGCGATCATTTCTCAGGTTTGCCAGTTATTATCGACGGTTTGTGGAGGGATTTGCCAAATTGGCAGCCCCTTTACACAAACTAGTGGCTGAACACACAGGCCCTAAGGGAAGACCTATAAGGACAGGACAGGCTGACCGCAACTTTGCCAGGTCCTGGACCGATGTTTGTCAGGCAAGCTTGGAGGCCTTGAAAGGTAAGCTAGTTGCTGCTCCTGTACTCGCCAACGCAGATTTCTCCCTGCCTTTTATCCTGGAGGTGGACGCCAGCCACGGGGGACTGGGGGCCGTCCTTTCGCAGGAACAAAGAGGTAAGGTTCAGCCAATTGCTTATGCAAGCCGTGGTCTCCGGCCCACTGAGCGCAATATGACCAATTACAGTTCAATGAAATTGGAATTTTTGGCGCTCAAGTGGGCCGTGACTGAGAAATGTAGGGAGTATTTGTGGGGAAATAGGTGTGTAGTGTACACTGACAACAACCCCCTCAGCCATCTCACATCAGCCAAGCTAGGGGCTACCGAGCACCGATGGGCAGCAGAACTGGCGTCTTTTGACTTCGAGCTCCGATACCGGTCAGGAAGGAGCAACCGAAATGCCGATGCCCTTTCACGACAGAACCCAGCAGATTTTGGGGTGAACAGCTTGATTCCGGCTACTACAATTCCAGCCTCCCTAACACAGGTTATAGCGCAGCACTCTACCATGTTGGTGACTCAAGATCTTATATCAGTCCTCCCCAGTCACACTCCTGCAGACATGCGTTCCCTGCAGCAATCTGACCCTGCTGTAAGCAAGGCCCTTGTGTTTTGGAGACGGCAAGTGCGGCCTGGTCCAGAGGAGCGTCGCCAGCTTCCTAAAGAGGCCTTGACACTGCTTGGCCAATGGAACCGGTTGACTGAGCAGGATGGAGTGCTCTACCGGCAGGTGTATCGCAAGGATACACGGCCAGCAACACAGAGTTTCATGGGCCATTTGTTGGCTGCTCGCCCAAATGAGATTTTGGCTGTTGATTTTACAGTATTGGAGCCTTCGGTGTCAGGTCATGAGAACATCTTGGTAATGACTGACGTGTTCACTAAGTACACCTTGGCTGTACCAACTAGGGACCAGTGGGCTGCTACGGTTGCGAGGGTTATCGTAGGGGAATGGTTCTGCAAGTTTGGGGTGCCTCATCGGATTCATTCAGACCAGGGAAGGAGCTTTGAATCATTACTCATCCAACAATTCTGTAGTCTTTACGGAGTGCAAAAGTCTCGCCCCACTCCGTACCATCCGGCCGGTAACGGCCAGTGCGAGCGCTTCAATCGCACCCTCCATAATCTGCTGCGAACTCTGCCGGTGACTGCAAAACGGGATTGGGCAACATGGCTCCCTCAGGTCTTGTTTTGCTATAACAGTACCCCTACCAGGTATCCCGGGGAATCCCCACACTTCTTTATGTTCGGCCAGGAACCGAGACTCCCTATCGATTTTCTGCTTGGCCGTGTAACAGAACCAACTTTTGGGAATGTACACGATTGGGTCCTGGAACACCAAACTCGGCTGCGAGTAGCTAATGAAGGGGTACGTGAACGCCTACAGGTAGCAGCTGACCGTCGTAAGGCCCAGCATGACATGAACGTGCGTGACGCACCACTGGGGGAGGGTCAAGGGGTCTATCTCCGGGATCTAACGGTGCGGGGCAGGCATAAGATCCATGACCTGTGGAGTCCAGTGGTATATCAGGTAGTGAGAGCACCCCCAGATGGAGGCTAGGTTTATGCTATAGCACCGGTGAAAGATCTACAGCAAGTAAAACATGTCCATCGGACACTGCTAAAGGCTTGTGTGGAGATGGCACCTCCAGCTGCCAGCCCTCCCAGTCATTCACAGACTTTCACTGTCCCTCCTTCAAACAGTGGTGAATCTGAGGACGAGGACTTGCTGGCCCTAGTCCCTGAACCGCCACAGGGTTTGAGCATGCCAGCAGTAGACGAGTGGGAGCTGATCAACATTCAAACCTTCACCGACTCCCACGTGTCATTGTCGGGAGAGTGGAGGAAACCTTGCCCTCTCAGACCTTGTAGATGGTTTCAAGGTTTCAGTAAATGCTCTTTGGCTGCCTGTAAATTCCATTATCAGCGATCGGTCGTCGGACGATGACACAAAATGAGGTGGAAAATTGTAACAGTTCTCACCTGCACTGGTGGCTTGAATCTCTCTTCCCTGCCCCGCCTATTCCATAAATAGGGCGCAGGGTTGCACGGGAGACATCTGCCTTTTTCCGGGACGGCTTTGTCGCGACCTCTTGTCCCTCTTTTCAATCTTCCGTACCGGTTGCCATCGGGTTACAGGTATGCACATTTATCCATCTTGTTACGCTTTTGGTTCTCTGAGTCGGATAATTTAGAATGTCCTGTTTATATTCTAGCCACCGTGGCGTGCTGCATTTCCTGGATCCTATTGCTGGGTTGCCTCGTTACTTTCGTGCTCGTCAACTTTGTTGCTTGTATGCTCGACAATCTTGCATTCAGGTAGGCTGTTTACCTTTTCCTCCTTTCTACCGTACACGGGTTAATTGGCAAGGTAACTCGACTTAAAATTACATTGTTGTTTATAGTATTCGTAACGCAGTGGTCCTCTGTCTGGGTTCCTGGCGTCTCTCTAGCTGTCGCACGGTCGGTGTTCCGTCAATTCAGTCAATTACTATTGTTGTACTGATTATGCACTCTTTGCAGTCTGTGTGGCGTTTGTGGCTGTTGCTGTTCTGTTCCTATTGTCCGCTGTGTGGCCCGCTCTCCTCGCTGGCTAGAGGTTGCATCTCCCCTTCCTGCCTGTTAGCCGTAACTCAGATAGCTGGAAGTGGCTACTAGCCATCGCTATGTTCTTTTGTTTATTAGTGCGTGGCTGTAAGTAATTGTTGGTGGCCTTTTTGCTTGCTGGCTTCCCTTTGCTGGTGGCGGGACTTATCCCCCCTCGAGTGGTGTTTTATTTCCCTTATTTGCATGGGTGTGCTGTGTTATTTTCTTTAGTTTGGTTAAGTTTACTTTTGTTTGGTTTGCTGTGTAAAAGAGGCTGTTGCTGTGGTCAAGGAGCCAGGAGGAGACCAGTCGTGACTAAAAAAGCCTACCCTGGATCCCTCCATCATCCAGAACTACCGCCCGGTATCTCTTCTTCCTTTCCTTTCTAAAACTATAGAACGAGCCGCTTCTACTCAACTTTCTTCCTTCTTTTCTAACAACAACCTGCTAGACCCCCATCAGTCTGGCTTCAGATCGGGCCACTCGACAGAGACTGCGCTCCTCTCCGTCAGTGAGTCACTTCATGCCGCACGAGCAGCCTCCCTCTCCTCTGTCCTCATTCTTCTAGATCTCTCTGCTGCCTTCGATACTGTGGATCACTCCATCCTCCTGTCTGCCCTGTCAGCAACGGGCATCTGTGGCACAGCCCTGGACTGGATTGAGTCCTACCTCTCTGGTCGCTCCTTCCAGGTTGCCTGGGCTGGTTCGGTATCGACACCTCGGCCCCTCGCCACAGGAGTTCCCCAGGGCTCAGTCCTTGGCCCGCTTCTTTTTTCTCTCTACACTCGCTCCCTTGGCCCTGTGATCACTGCACATGGGCTATCCTACCACTGCTATGCGGACGATACCCAACTCTTCGTCTCGTTCCCGCCGTCTGATACGCAGGTTTCAGCCCGTATCTCTGCTTGCCTGAGGGACATCCAGAGCTGGATGGACAACCACCATCTAAAGCTCAACCCAGGTAAAACTGAAATGATATTCATCCCTGCTAATACCTCTCCCCATCTGGATCTCTCCATTTCCCTCGGGGATACCACACTCACGCCGTCACCCAGTGCAAGGAACCTCGGCGTGGTGATGGACAGCAGACTGTCCCTTTCCGAGAACATTGCGGCGGTGACCCGGTCTTGCAGGTTCTTCCTATACAACATACGGAGAATCCGCCCCTTTCTCACCCCCTACTCGACCCAGCTCCTGGTCCAAGCGATGGTTCTGTCCCGCCTGGACTACTGCAATTCCCTCTTGGCTGGCCTCCCAGCGTCTGCCATCAGACCCCTCCAACTCATCCAGAATGCAGCAGCTCGTCTGGTCTTCAACCTTCCCAAATACTCACACGTCACCCCCCTGCTTACTTCCCTCCACTGGCTGCCTGTCATGGCTCGCATCAAATTCAAAACATTGGTGCTAGCCTTCCAAGCAGTTAAAGGGTCTTCCCCAGCTTATCTGCAAAAAATCATCAGACCCTACACCCCTGCCAGACCTCTTCGTTCAGCCTCCACAGGCCGCTTGGCACCTCCCCCTCTCAGAACCTCCACCTCACGCTCACGACTACTGTCTGTTCTGGCTCCAC
The DNA here is from genome assembly GCF_963514075.1 of Conger conger. NCBI lineage: Eukaryota > Metazoa > Chordata > Actinopteri > Anguilliformes > Congridae > Conger > Conger conger. The sequence continues at coordinate 50,348,875 of NC_083761.1, read as the reverse complement.
GGTGGTGGAACGAACTCCCCGTTGAGGTCAGAACTATAGAATCCCTCCCCACCTTCAAGCGCAAGCTGAAGACACACCTCTTCAAACAGCACCTCTCCCCATCCCTCCCTACCTCCCTGTGAACCTTAATTGTTGTCTCTGTGACTTGTGTATCAGTATTTTAGTTGGCTAGGTAAGCAGTGTTTGGATAGTTAACTTTGGTGACTTTTGCTCTGTTTGTTTGTTTGTTCAAAAAAAAAAAAAAAAAAAAAAAAAAAAATGGCCCTTGTCCTTATCTTTGTTGTACAGGTAGCAGTTGAAATTCTACTTACCTCTAGGGTCTTTCAGCGAACTTATCCCTGGTTATGGGTATGCACTTTGTTGTACGTCGCTCTGGATAAGAGCGTCTGCCAAATGCCAATAATGTAATGTAATGACTCTTCTGGGATGTATCACACCGGAGCACTTCCCTGGAGGCGTCTACCTTCGGCGCGCTGCACCAGCAAATAGACTCTCATACTGTCTGGCCTACAATGCATAGTATAGACATACATTAACCTATGATTCTCTATCTTAGATTGCATAGTATAGACTTACATTAACCTATGATTGTCTAGCTACATTGCATAGTATAGAAATAAAATATCCTATGATTGTCATATTATATTATGTTGCCCACTCAGCATCCATTGCAGCCTGGTTGTCCTGGAAGGGGGACTCCGTCATCTGTGGTCCCTTCTCAAGGTTTCTTCCTGTTTTTTCCCCCAAGGGGTTGTTGTTCAGGGAGTTGTTCCTTGCCCGGGTGAGGGTTCAGACTAGGTTTCTCTGTGAAATGTGGGTTTGTGAGCCCTTTGAGACTGTAGTGTGATTAAGGGATATACAAATAAACGTGACTTGACTAGTTTAACTACATTCAAATCCCAGTATATTTTTCAATAGTTAACTAATTTTGGTCATGTAGTTTAGATATTATCTCCCTAGAAATTTAGCATTTTCCTTATTCCACCTCAACAACTGAACCCTGTCTACTCCTTAAAACACACACACATGGACATGCCTGAGTGAGTCACAAAGTCAAACACATCCACACTTGTCAGTTCAGTTGTGTTAGTGACATTCATTTTGCAACTGAATATACAACACTTTCCTCGAACAAATGTGTAGAAACATTGAAGTGCAGTTTTGCTTAGCTGTGCATTGTGTTGTCACCCTTGCTCCTCAGCAACACATACATACACATTTAAACCAAATAACATTGTTGAACACAACACAGCTTAACAGTCATGTGTGCCTTCAGCTTTAGACTGTCTATGGTGTGATGACGAGAAAATTCTATGTTCAAATGTAATTTACATCCCAGAAGAGTCACGACTGGTCTCCTCCTGGCTCCTTGACCACAGCAACAGCCTCTTTACACTGCAGACTAACCCCCCCTCTCTCAGCAGGGCGGGGGGGAGGACTACTACTAACGAATGTTGTAGCGGCGGTACACTAGTAAAGAAAGTTTGAGAACCACTGCTTTATGTCACCAGTAACACAATGTAATAATAGGAATGCAACAGAGTAAAGTCCATTATTACGAACCCTTGGCTGTATAGTCTAGGGGACAGACAGGTGGGAAGCGCAACATATTACAGTATACCAATGTGTTGACAATAGTGAAACGGTGTGAACAAATGACAATGACCACAAAATAAAATGATGGGTGTTTATTTGGCTACAAAGTTACCAGACTAAGGAGAAAAGGGGGAGAACAGTGCCAAAGAAAATAAACAATTATAAACATTCCCTAACTTAATCTACCAAAATCTGGACCATAGCCGTAATGCTAGCTAGCTAAACTAGCCAAAAACTACAGTGATGGCATGTCCCCAATTTAGCTAGTGTGTGTTGACAAGGAAAACCCCTACATGTAAGTATGTACGCCCATGGGCAGCTCTTACCTATACCCCTTTTCTCCTGCTAACTTTTCCCATAACAAAAACTATACAAAGAGCAAACAAAAAGCAGGTCTGAAGAGCAAACATTTTCAGCATGCTCTCTTGCAAAAACAGAAAGGTGAAAATAACTGAGGTGTGGTTGAACAGCAGGGCTCTTGAGGATTTTGGAACACCCTCTGATTGGTTGTGGGCTGATTGGCAAGGTCCGACAGCTGGCATGAATCAGGGACCTGGGAGAGTGACAGAGGAGAGGGACAACAGACAAAACAACAGGACACACCCAAACAAACCCTGACCGTAACATCCATCTTTAAATATTTTGCAGTATCACTGTTCTAAGTGAGGTGTACAGTTCTGCAGCATCAAATGCATCTGTAGGAGCATCCCATCCATTCTCCTGCATTAGTAGTACACAGAGCTCGAAAACAGTCTCATCACAAGGGAGCTGACTCTTGGGTGTGCACTCGTCCTTGCACACAACCACCTCCTCAAGGTCCACTGTTTTGAGCTTGTCCTCAGCACCGTACACCTGTGGGACTGTGTACATGATGACTGGACGACCTCCATGCACATCTTGACCTGGCCTGGCTCTGATCTTGTGGGTGTTCCATGTTCGCACCACTTCATCCACTTCTTTCTGCAAGAATATACATTACAGGACAATTACACTTGAGGTGGTGTATAGCCTAGGTATTGCATTATTGTCACTCACTTATAGATCAGGCCATAGGTTACTTTAATATTGCGCTTGACTTACAGTCCTAGCCCATATAGGCTAGGACTGGTTAGACTAATACTAAACATTTCATTTTCACTGAATAAAATTAAGTGTTCTGTGTGACATTATCTGATCCTATTATTAATAATAGGTCGTTTGTACAGTTTTCATCTGGATCGTTCTCTGATGCGCTGATGATGTGGAGACTGCATACAGTGTACAGTGTGTGCGCGTGCTGTTTTGAGCTACAGTCTGATTATGCTGTACTTTGTTTTTTGTGTGTACAGCCTGCGCGTGAAATTCACTGACTACCTGCATGGAATTGACTGTGTGCGTAATACGCAGCTGGAAAGCTCCAATCGTTAATTGTATCAGCTACATCAGGCGCACTGTGTGTCATATTATCAATCATGATGTTCTTTCTCCATAAATGAGCGCGTTCCATAGACTGTAAGTGCGTTCATAACTGTGACCTTCAAACCCGATGCAGGTGTCACGAACTTTAAATGTATTATTTACATAGGCCTATATTAACACACGTGTATGCTGAGAGAAAGAGAGAGAGAAGGAAAACAAACGTTCAGTGTTTCTTTTACTTTCTATTTTTGTGCAAAATGAATATTCATATTAATAGTGTCATTAATGTAATGATGTCTTACCTGAACGAGGTTGAGGAAACAGAACTGGATTAGGCTTTTATCCAAAAAGTCTCCAGAGAAGTGGCCATTGTCTTGGTGAGCTTTGAACATGATTCTGAACTGAACGCTTTGTTTGCGCAGTATTCCCCACCAGGATTCAATACGTTGATTGCCCGTACTGCGTCCATAAATAAAACTATTCTCTTTGGCGAAGGTGTCGGTGTGGTTTCTCCTCAGAAACACCTGCATGTTAGCGACATGTCCATTTTCAGTGCCATTGTCCGCACGAATCCTCTCTGGACACCCACCCAAGCGCGTAACGCATTTCATATAATAGTCAGCTATAACCTTGGGGTCGTTGTTTGTTGTGTAAGCTTCCATCCAAACAACAAAAAGACTGAAACCATCTATGCATCCGTTAATCCCTATACCATATGGCTTCAATTTGTCATAGGAGTCCATGTGCCAAAGAGCATTAGGCCCTTTATTGTTGTACTGCCTGCGCCTAAGACGCTGCGCTCTTCTAAGATCCACACCTTGAGGATCAATTAATTTGATGATCTGTCGTATTGTGTCCTGCTGTACCACAAATCCCATTTGAATTGCCCGTAGATGTAACCAGCGATATCCTTGCATCTGTCCATTGTGTTGTTTTCTTCTGAATAGACCCAGTTTACGGCAATGTCTCTTCAAAATCCGGATGCTTATGATAATATGGTGATTCTGGGCTAAGATCAAGAGTATTTCCTTATTGCTAAATCAGATTGCAAAGTATAACTTGATTAGGTCATCCATTGCAAGTGGAAGCGGTGGCGGTGTGATCCAAGTTGCAAAGTGAAGGGATGTGGTTAAAAAGCACAATTTCTTTTTTTCCTCGTAAATTTGCGAGATTATAAAGTGGCAAATTTGTGACTTTATAAAGTGGCAAATTTGCGACTTTATAAAGTGGCAAATTTGCTACTTTAAACTCCGAGAATTCTGAGTTTAATCTCAGAATATTACCCCCCTCCCCCCACTCCGTATTTTTTTTTTTTTACCGACAATGGCCCTAATACGCCGTCGTACGTTTCAGGTCTGTCTTGCCATGTTTTATATTTATTAATTTTGTCTTAGTCACGTATTGTCTTATCATGTATTATGTTAGTCTAGGTTCGTCATGTTGTTTAGTTTGTTTCTTGTTACGATTTTTTTTTCGTCATGTCTAGATATGTTTCGTTACGATTATTTTACCTTGTTATGTTGAGTGGTTATCGTCTTAGTTCGTTTAGTGTGATGTTTTGATTTATGTTTATTGTTACGCTGACTGGTCATTGTTTAAACATACACTTTTACATGTCTTTCCGCAAACCTTGCGTTCCGCCTTTCTCTCTCTCTCTTTCTGTCATTCACACCCTAATTACCCTACTAACGCTAGATCAAGATTGGGTAGAACTAACAAACGAATCATGTGTTCATGTTACCTTACGTTTCTCGTGCATGTCATTTACTAATTTACTAATGCTAGGGCAGGATAGGTTTATTACTAACGATTACTAATTACCTTGTTAAACTTGTCATCCATTGCACCTGTTTTTCACTTCCTTGCTGCTCTCTAACTAATTGTCTACACCTGTCTACACCTGCATTTATAGCCCAGTCGCACTACTATTCTTCGCGAAATTGTCTGCCTCTTGTACGTCAAAGCAACGCTTGAGCATTACTGTCATAGATTACACGTTACGATCCATGCCTGTTTACCGACAATCGATTATTGATTTCTGTTTTGTTGACCATCGCTTGTTTTTGACCACATCCTCGCCTACTGATTTTGTACCTTTGCTTCGCAGTTTGTTTTATGGTTCCGACTTCTGCATCGCCCTCGACTACGACCCTGCCTGCCGTCCGCCTGTACTTCTGCCCCGCTGACCTCCCTGCACGTCTACCGACTACGAGTTTGCCTCTTCCCTCGGCACCGTGCTTTTTGTTTGTTTATTGTTTGTCTGGCTGGATCTACGTGTATGGACTTTGCTTGTTTTGACTACGCTCCTGGGATTCGTCCCGAAATAAGCCCTGACGGTACTTTATCAAAGCGAATATAGAAACACCGATTCAAAATAAGTTAAGACTAAGCTAACACTGGCTATGCCTGCTGCTTGTTTAGTCTTACTGAGTCCATACGCATTGCTGGATCCAAAAGATGTGCTGTCCTTATAGGAGCCGCGATGGTGCTGTGAATGCGTGTCCTGGAGAGGTGCGGCTGGGGCGTTCCCGTCTTAGCCGCGCGTTGTCTGGTCCGCACGGTTGCTGGAAGGATGTTCGTTGGTCCCTTTTCCGGCAGGAAAAGTTTGTTGCTGTTTGGTGAGCTTTGCAGGGGTAAATTTAGCATTTTTGTCCAAGGTATCAAATGAGCTCAAACCATCATGATGTTGCCAGATATGCAGTAGATGCTACAATAATTATATCTCCTGACAAATTCATGGAAAAAATATTAAGGAGAAACAATTCTTGTATCTACTGCATATCTGACAGTTTTAGTAAAAAAATAAATAAAAGCAGAATGTGGCAACGAAGTGGTAACGACTTATATTTCATATGAAACTAAAAGATCAGAGCTACAAAATTCTGTTGGGATTGACCAACCTGTTAAATATGTGTATCTGACAGAAGTGGTTTTGAGAATGTTGTGGGCTTTTGTTGCAGATTCTCACCTAGAAGTGATCTAGGTGTAAGAACTGGCCCATCCGCCGCTGTTAAGAGGTTTGAGTAGTTGTAGTTGGCAGAACAATAGGTCTGGGGGTGTCAACGAGCTGCATAATGTCTGCATGAGCTTTAGCTGGTAGGTATAAGAGTTATGTGGCTTAAGAATGCAGTGTTTTCTTTAAAACCTCCTATTGGCGATATAATGTCTAGCATTATCGCATCAATGTCTGCACGCTTTGTAACCTATAATTTAATTTAAAGGACATGGAATACAGTTTTTCCCCTACGACAGGGGTCGGCAACCCTAGTCCTGGAGAGCCGCAGGGTGTGCTGGCTTTCGTTGTTACTTGGCATTAATTGATCAATGAAAGCCGTTGATTAGTTAACTCACCTCACCTGGTTTCTTGGGTCTGAATCGGTTGCTTATTTTAAGGTGGAGACGAAAGCCAGCACACCCTGCGGCTCTCCAGGACCAGGGTTGCTGACCCCTGCCCTACGATTTTCTTCCAGCAGCGGCGCATGGGTTAAAACATACTAAGACAATGCAACCCCAGGTCACTGGCAGGTTATTCTCAGGGTTATGTTCCTGTGTTCTGTCTGTTAGTTTATCATTGTTTATTTTCATATTCATGTCTGGTGTTCTGTTTATAGTCATTCGTCTTTGCACTTATCTTCCCCTGTGATATCTGAGTCTGAATGTTTACTAGCCCAGTCACTCCATTGTCTGTGGTCCATTATTCAGGTGTTTACAGTAGTTCTGGGGTTCAACCTTCCTTCCAATCTTGCATTCCTTACTTCCTGCTTTCTCTCCATCATGTTTGTACATGGCACTAATGTACTAATCTCAACTAACTTAGAAATTGTACAGTACTAATTATACTAACACACTAATGTTTGTCAAACTGACAAACTAACATTCACTAGTTTTGGGTTTGTAATTTAGATTTAACTTAACGCATCTCCAGTTTCAGTTCTGTTCTGTAACTCCGCCTCCCTATTCTATCACTGATTACTTGCTTAGTTTCAGCAAAGTATTTGCACCTGTCTCTCCTTATCTCTGCATCTCCTGATTCTCTACAATTATCTACTCTCTAGTCTGGAGCTGTTTGTAATACAAGTCTTTGTGAATCCAGTCTGTTTTCGTTTCCCCCTCGTTATTGTCCTATCACCCTTTCATGGGTCTCACCTGATGTTGATTTTAGACCGCCCTCACTCCCATGCCCCGCCTAGTTTGTCTCATTCCCCTGTATATTTATACCTGTCAGTTGCACGCCGCCTTGATTCCTCCCCCCCCCCCCCCCCCCAGTTCTAGCCGCCTTGTTTCCTTGCCCTTGTTCCTGAGTCCTTGCCCTTGTCCTTGTTTATCTGGATTTCCAGTTCTGACCCCTGCCTGCTTCTCTGAACTCTTTGCTTTGTGGATATCTGTACCTCTGCTTTGTTGGACTGACCCCCTGGTTTTTGACCCTGGCCTGTTTTTTTGACTCCGCTCTGTCTGCCCCTTTTGGAATTAAACCTGCCATTTTTCTGCACCCCTGTCTGCTTTTGGTTCCTCTGTTCCCCCCGGCATAACACTCAGGCTATTGGCTTGAAACGTATAAAAGCACAGCCCTTTGATTAATCAACTCCTTGGAAATGATCTCTCCTGGACACTCCCGAAGAGCTTGGGGGTTTTCTCACTGGGCAAAGACCAAATTAATCGGCTGGCTTAATCATGGTTAAAGTTACACTACACAGAAAATGTAAACTAGATTATCCATGGAGAGACTACAATAGCCAACATAATGCAAGGTTCTATCTACTATCTACTTCCCTTAATTATAAAATTCTTTGAGTTTAAGAATAAACCTTTGGGGCAGCCTGTAGCATAGTGGTTAAGGTACGTGACTGGGGTCAGTGGTTTGATCCCTGGTGCAGCCACAAAAAGATCTGCACAGCAATTGGGCCGTTGAGCAAGGCCCTTAACCCTGCATTGCTCCAGGGGAGGATTGTCTCCTGCTTAGTCTAATCAACTGTACTTTGCTATGGCTAAGAGGATCTGCCAAATGCCATTAATGTAATGTAATACCTGCTTGATAGCTAACTAGAATCCTGCAGAGAACAGTGTAACAAATGATTAATGTAAAATGAATGAAGGAGATGTATGCATGAACCGGACTTTAGTTTGCCTGTACAATACAAAGCTTACTCGGCATTGAGTGTTCACACTGATCGTTGAACATGAAATAAATCCTAGATCTTATGTGGGGCTCAGAAAAAGGTTGCTGGAGAGTAATTAGTTCAGTGTGAAGAAATTTTTGCACAGTCCAAAATAATATAATTCGGCCAGGGTAAATTCATAGTTTTAAATGGACTTCAGTGGGGAAATTAGGTTTTTGGCACTGGAGGCTTATAAAACTGCAATACCTTGAAAAACTACTGGAGCTTATGAGCTTCTCAGAGAATGCCAAACCCTGGACCCCTGGGTTTACTGGATTATAGGCTATGAGAGTGTAATTAACAGAAGGTTGGCTAATGCACCTTAAAAGGACAATAGGTAAGATTTTTGTGTTAAAGCGTTGTTATAAGACCATTGAAAATCCCTTCCTATATCATTGAAAAAGGCTCACTGACATGTTGACTCATCCTCTGCCTGTGTTTATAGGCCTTAAATTCTGGTTTCAAAATATACAGTTGACGGGCCGTCACTGTACGAAAACATTGCACAGCTGATTCAACACAACGAAATAAAAGGAATATGTAGCTGCACACTAAAGTCAACATTTCATAAAGTCACCTGTTCAAACATTTTCTTGCTAGAACACTACGAAAAGACGGCAGGCTCTGTCACCTTTGTCACTGTTAACTTTCCTAAACAGTGCATGATGTGGTTTGAGGGTGTTTGTTGCTGCAATTCCTATCTCGACCGTTAGGAGTCCGAAATTACCTATTGTACCTTTAAGAATGTCAACCGTCATCAGACTGCAGAGAAGAGATGGCAGGTATTTGTCATTTCACTTGTGGGGTCAGACGTTAAAAATGTCTCAAGACGTCAGATTTCAACACATCAGAATTTGACACCTTGACAGGTTTATTTTCTTCATCTAAAGAGCTGTAGGGGCCGCCTGTAGCGTAGTGGTTAAGGTACGTGACTGGGACTGGGACACGCAAGGTTGGTGGTTTGATCCCCGGTGTAGCCACAATGAGATCCGCTCAGCCCTTAACCCTGCATTGCTCCAGGGGAGGATTGTCTCCTCCTTAGTCCAATCAACTGTACATCACTCTGGATAAGAATGCCATTAATGTAATGTAATGTAAGAACTGCAGTTTGCCAAGTTAACACAGCATTTTGCCTTGTCATGAGGTAAAATTATAACAAGTAAAAAATGAATGTCTCAAGAGGTCAAAATACAACACGTCAGAATTTGACGTCTTGGCAGGTTCATTTCATGCGTTTAAAGAGGTTCCATGTTAACTGGCCAAAAACGACCGCGATTAGGCGTATTTTGCAAGATGTTTTGGCACCGTTGCCGTTCCATACTTATGGAAAGCCGTTGGGGCCAAAACCGTCTGGGAAAATACGCCCTAACAAGGCAAAATAGACCACGTTAAAAATAAACGCGTTCAAAATACCCACGTTAACACGGAAGTAATGGCCGCGTTTAGACGGCCAAAATGAACGCCTACTTACACAGCCAATAATACTTGTATCAGAGATTGGGGTGGTGGAGACGAGGGTAGAACAGAACTGGGAATACCTGGCGTTTGTTGGCGGGTTGACTTCGCAGTTTTGTGTTTCTCACTGCCTTGAAACCCATCATGCAGAGTTTGAAGCCAATTTGCCCAGGTTGTCGCTAGCTAGCAGAGACAGTGCATCTTCTCTGAGCATCCCGGCCGTAAACAATGTGTTGTTGGTTCCGCTATCCTGATCTGCGTGACGTTAATGCGAGAGGCATACGGTAAATTTAAAAAATAGATGTTACCAATGACATTTTAATTTGCAATGTCAAAAAAAACTATTCACAAAATCCTACTTCCCATGTCTTTAACATTTTTAAGACTTGAAAGATTGTAAGACATTTTAATACCAATTAAAGCCTTTAGATTAATTCAATGCCTTTTAAGGATCCGCGGGAACCCTGTACCTTGTTTTCAGCCAAACACATGCACTGACTTATATGGCTTTACTGCTTATTATGCTACATACAAAGACCAAGATCTGACTGGTGTGTAGTGTATAGTATCTCAAAGGTGACAGCCTTGACTTCAAGGTTCAACACTAACACCCTACACCCCTGCCAGACCTCTTCGTTCAGCCTCCACAGGCCGCTTGGCACCTCCCCCTCTCAGAACCTCCACCTCACGCTCACGACTACTGTCTGTTCTGGCTCCACGGTGGTGGAACGAACTCCCCGTTGAGGTCAGAACTATAGAATCCCTCCCCACCTTCAAGCGCAAGCTGAAGACACACCTCTTCAAACAGCACCTCTCCCCATCCCTCCCTACCTCCCTGTGAACCTTAATTGTTGTCTCTGTGACTTGTGTATCAGTATTTTAGTTGGCTAGGTAAGCAGTGTTTGGATAGTTAACTTTGGTGACTTTTGCTCTGTTTGTTTGTTTGTTCAAAAAAAAAAAAAAAAAAAAAAAAAAAAATGGCCCTGTTCCTTATCTTTGTTGTACAGGTAGCAGTTGAAATTGTACTTACCTCTAGGGTCTTTCAGCGAACTTATCCCTGGTTATGGGTATGCACTTTGTTGTACGTCGCTCTGGATAAGAGCGTCTGCCAAATGCCAGTAATGTAATGTAATGTAACATTACTAATATAATGTAACGGCCATTACTTCCGTGTTAACGCGGGTATTTTGAACGCGTTTATTTTTTACGTGGTCTATTTTGCCTTGTTAGGGCGTATTTTCCCAGGCGGTTTTGGCCCCAACGACTTTCCATACATACTAGTTGGCCGACAAAAACACGTCGTCTGTGAAACTGTGACCTAGGCGCAGATTCAGGTTAGGTTCAACCAAAGATGGTTAAGGGAAAGAATGATAATCTCAACAATCAGACCCCCGCCTTATCCTAGCCGTACGTTAAGTGCCATGAGCATGCGTAGTTAGCTACGTAAGTCCACCGTGCCTCCCTGAGCTGTTCAATGGAAAAGCCAGAGAAAAACTCAATTCCAAGACACTGCGCATGTGCGACGGTGAACAACTACGAAGCTTTTTATCTGCGTTGACGCCATATTTCGACCAAATAAACCTTCTGTTTCGTACTTAAAGATCTAGGCTATCCAACGACTTGTGCGAACCCAATACGGACTCTAAAACGAATCAACGAATCAACAGTTCAGCGCAAGACTCATTGTAGAAACAGCGCTGACGTTTGCATAAGCAGATTTCAGCGTGGAACAATTTAGCCTCTGGGTGGGAGCTCTCTGCGTCAACCGCAGAGCGTGTGTTGTGAACGCAGCTAAATTTAAAAAAAAAAAACAAAGATGACTGCTGTAGCAATGTCTGTTTCGTCGGATTGTCGAACAGCTTATGAAAACTGCGCCACTGCAGATCCAATGGCTGTAGACGCTGAATTGTCAAGACACTCCTCAGCGGACCAGGCAGATTTGGAGTCTGGAACTCGGGCAGCCTGTTCGTCGAATGGTAGTGGCGGGGAGGATGAAGAGTCGGAGGCCGATAGGGAGGGAGGAGCCGGGGGCTCGAGTACACAGCGAGCTTTGGAGGGAACGGGGCTTGCCGGTGGGAGGGAGCAGGAGGTCTCGGTTGAAATAGGCGAGACGTATCTCTGTCAGCGAGCCGACAAAACTTGGCGTAAGTTACGGTTCATGTTTATCCCCTGTTGAGTACGGTTGACAAAAAACAGGCAGCAACAACAAAGCAAAGAAATAATCTATAGGTAGACTAACGTTACGTGAGATAAGTGACGCTTATCGATGTTTGACAAGTTCGTTAACTTTAGTTACTTTAACACGTACCTCATACCAAGCTAAGTTAGCTAGATAGCCTCTAATTCTAAATACTGTATAGTTGGCTATATAGTAACTTACAGCAAATACATGTGGCCACACGATCAGCCGTTTTAGCAATACAACATTAGCTAGTTTGTGAGCTCATTGTTTTGCTATCATCTATTTATCATTTATTTTATGCGTTCTGTGGCAGAAGTGAAAATTTGTTTTAGAAGTGTATCTCGTACTTCTGTTTTAGTAAGCGTGTTATCGTCGTCATGAATGTCAGACAGAACACGGGGAAGCGTCCGCTTACACCAGAAGTTAACGTCTGTTCAATGGTAGTTTTTCTCGTGAGGAAATGTGGTTTATGATTATGGTTGCTTATTGACTCAAACACTAAAAACACTTGAATTGGACCAACAATTATAGAGGAAACGACAAATAACTGCACAACGTTTTAGCTCACGGTGGTCCGAACACCTATTCACTCTGTTATGCAGGCTGAGCCGTGTAAGCCTGCCCGGTTCGTAGTCTCTCGTTAACAGCTTCCCCACTACTATTACCATGTTACTATATGTTGAAATGGATTGCACATGTGACTTGTAACAAGCGTTTATGAAAGGCACTTTACACACACACACACACACAAACTAAAGGTGATCTGGAAGTGTTTTTTCTTTTTCTTTCTATTATTATTATTATTTTTATTTTTTATTTTTTTTAAGTGAAGTTATTTGTGATGAAAGTTGCTCTCTTCGAACCATGGTGAATTTACGGTACTGTTGCTATTCATGTCCTAGATTCTGCGGAAGTTATCCAGTCCAGACTGAATGAACAGGAGGGACGAGAGGAGTTCTACATCCACTATGTGGGCTGTGAGTGTTACAGCACTGAGGCTGTGTAGTCGCTTATTTCAGTGATCCATCCATTCAGAAATGGATGACACATGGTCCACTTGGTGCAATATGATTTTCATTCCTCTAATATTTCCTCAGTTAACCGACGACTGGATGAATGGGTGGGCAAAGCACGCCTGGCTCTGACCAAGACAGTGAAAGATGCTGTGAGGAAGAGTGTGGAGGGAGGCGGGGGAGGAGAGTTGGGAGAGCAGCCTGAAAGGAAAATCACCCGAAACCAGAAGCGTAAACACGATGAGATCAACCACGTCCAGAAGGTTCTGTTTTTAAAGTCTTTCTATACCACTCTCACTATACAGTCCCCTCCTAAAGTATTGGGACAGCAAGGCCAATTACTTAGTTTTTTTGCTATACACTGAATACATATTTGAGGTTCACCTTTTATTTCCTGGTATTTACACTGAGATGTGTTTAACTACTTAGAACACAGCACCGCTATGAACATAACATCAATTTTAAACATAAATATAGTCCATAGCATGCATGGTTATCTTATCCAGTAGCAGATTGTATTAAATTACATTTTTATTTCAATTCAGATATAAAAATACATATGACACCCAGTATTTAGTTTAAAACTAAGAAATGTTGTGTATAATTCCATTATTCCAACCACTTCCAATCCAACAGGCTGTACAAGGATATCTTGGCTCCACAAATGTTGCTTTAGATCCTAATACTTAAGACATTACTTATGTAATAGGATGTAGCTTTCAAAACGGGACAGGTGTTTATACAAACCCAGGTAGCTAGAACAATTGTTTTCTATCAAGCCAATGTTGACATACAGAAAGTTATAGAAGTCTGTTGTTCGTAATTATAAAAAATGTAATAAGTCAGGTAGGCTACTGTTGCTTCATGCCGAACAATTACAGTCTTGCTTTAACCCACGTGTGGAACTTGAATGACAAAATCTGAGTTCCCCTTGATGACTTTGTGCTAAATGGACTGCATTTATATAGCGCTTTACAATTAATGCCTCTCATTCACCCATTTGCACAATGTGCCTCATTATTTTCAGCATGAAATTATGGCCAGCTAGCCGCTTCTTACGTTTTCATTATAAATAAAAGCTGGTTGATGATCCAAATCTTTTTCTGCTGTACCGAAAATGTACCAAACCATGAAGTCAAAACAGAGGTACATGCCGGATTTTTGTGTTCCGCTGCACCCCTACTGGTTAAAAATTAAGGTAGCATATTTCATGATATTTCTTAAAGTAGTTTAAGTTGATAAATGAAGTCATAAACCTTGCAGTGAGAGATTAAAATGTCACTTTATTATAATATTTGTTTTCATGGCTTTCAGTACATAGTCTTAATTCTAGGCTTTTGATTGCCTGGAGTCTGTCAACATGAGGACCAGAGTTGTGTCAATGAGAGTCAAAGAAGCAATTATGAGGCTGAGAAATAAGAAAAAAAACTGTCTGAGATGTCCACCAAATAGGCTTACCAAAATAAATGGTCTGAAACATCATTTAGAAAAAAGAGTGCTCGTGATCTCTGTAATCGCAAATTACTTGGTAGGCCAAGGAAGACCATTGACGGATGAAGAATTCTCACTATAATGAAGCAAAATCCCCAAACACCTGACCAACTTTCTTTTTACTTTTTGTTAATCTTTCAAATGCATTTGATACTGTTAACCATAGAATTTTAGTACATAAATTGTCTGCTTTGGGTATTGAGGAGCTCTCCCTAAACTGGTTTTGTGCCTACTAGTTCAGAGACGGTATTGAAAAGAATTGCAGTTCAAATAGACTTCATTATATTTTAAAATGAGCAGTGTGTATGCCCTGTTGTTAGATTTTTTTGTTTTCTAATTGGCATCAAAATTTTAGCAGTGCCTGCAATCATGCACACTATTCAGTGTGTGATCTTTATTGATATTCTCTTGTAATTTTTAAATCCTCAGACATATGCAGAGATGGACCCAACCACAGCTGCTCTTGAAAAGGAGCATGAGGCGGTAAGTGGATTTGAAAAGAGAAAAGTGGTACTGGCTTTGAATAAAGTGCTGTAACATTGAGGGAGGAGGGACATTGACACTTTCAGTTGCAGTACTGGGCTGTATTGGACCCGCTCATCAATTATTTTATTGTCAGTTCAGTTCATAAAAATGCTCTGTTTTTCTCGCCTTTGTTCTCTAGATTACCAAAGTTAAATATGTGGATAAAATCCAGATAGGCAATTTTGAGATTGACGCCTGGTACTTCTCACCATTTCCTGAGGACTATGGCAAACAGCCCAAGCTGTGGATTTGCGAGTACTGCCTCAAATACATGAAGTATGAGAAAACTTTCAGGTACCACCTGGTAAGTTCTATAATGAATAAATCACTATTTTAAGTTTAACATTTTAGTATTACCAAGCCCATATTGTAAAGAAAGTCATGTTTCCTGTATATTACTTGTATATATATATGAATATATATATATGAATAACCTCTCACTTATGATTCAGAAGTGCAAGTACCATATTTCAAGTACAGACGCTTGTTGATGGTAATACTGCTTCTCTGTCTACTCAGTCTCAGTGTCAATGGAGACAGCCTCCAGGAAAGGAGATCTACAGAAAGTGCAACATCTCAGTGTATGAAGTGGATGGCCGAGACCACAAGGTCATATTTAGCATTTCTATCTCTCTGCTCTGTTTATTAAATAATAGGGATGGTCAGTGTTTTCATGGTTCGGTTAACTGCCAACATTTAATCGGCTAACCGATTAGAAGTCCTTTAGAAGTCCTGTAATAGGCTGTACAAGCATGCTCCAACAGGCTGGCCCACAGCCAAAATACAAATACAAGTCAGTATAAGCACTTTATTTATATATGTTACTGCACAACAAGGGCATCATTTCAGGAAAATGGTTGCACAAAAGACAACATGTCTATAGCAGTGTATCAAACTCCAAACTCCTAATATTTTGAAGATATGAGACTAGGGGTGAATGCATGAAAATGGCAACTCTAAACATCAATACCATGATATTGAGAATGGGCTACTTGCTGAACAACAGATATTGTAACTACCTGTGGAATAGCATGGAGTTGCCTGCTAATACACAACTTTTCCAAAGTGGCTGGTTTTAAGAAATCTCGTTTCTCGTTTGCATGGAACTGAAACAAGCAACCAGTTTTTCCTCATTAATGGCTAGTCTACTGTCATTCAAGGAAACGCTTGCATTTTAGTATTACAATTGATTTATGTATTCAACTCCCTGCCACGGTCCGCAATCGCGTAATCCAATCCTGTTGTTTGGGCTTGTTTTGATATCGAGGTCCCTTATTTGTCTTGAGAAAGGGACTAGTTCCAGGGCCTTGCAGTTTTTTAGAAAATACAAAAATATATATTTTTGAGTGGTTTTGGACTGGAATTATATGTGTCATCAATGTAGAAAGAAACCAAACAACTGGTATAAGTGACCCCCTATGGGGGAGGCTTAATAAAGTTTTGTTATTTACTTAATTGAGCACATTTTTATTTATATGAATCCATATACCTTAAAGGTATATGTGAGCTTTACATTCCAACTTAAGGGAGAACTTACAAAAAGCTGGTGCAACCCTACCCTGAACTCTAGCAATAGATTCCCATCTGAATTTACTGTATCATATCTTTTTCCCTCTTGTCTGCAGATCTACTGTCAGAACCTGTGTTTACTTGCAAAACTCTTTCTGGATCACAAGACCTTGTACTTCGACGTGGAACCTTTTGTCTTCTATATCCTGACTGAAGTTGATAGACAAGGGGCACACATCGTGGGATATTTCTCTAAAGTAATGTCTGTATAAAAATAACAGCATTGTGCTACATGATATAGTTGGAACATTTAAATACACATTTGCATATTTTACATTGTTGTTTCTGAGTTATTTGCAAGCAAAACCTCCTGAAGTTTTTAAGTTAGCTTCTGTACTAAGTACTAATTTCAAGACATTGCTATAATCGGAGTTGCACAATATATCCTGTCAGACAAGGAACATGCTTTCTCATGACCCAATGTCTGTGATAAGATTATTTCCATTTTTCATTTTATGTGTCTGCTTGTGTGCAGGAGAAAGAGTCTCCAGATGGCAACAATGTTGCCTGTATCCTCACCCTCCCACCATACCAGCGGAGAGGATATGGCAAATTCCTCATTGCTTTCAGTGAGTAACTCAATCGAGTACCGAGATGTGATTTTACAAGTAAACAATGCGAGTTGGGACAATTGCGCATTTGGTGCTAAATATTTTCAATTTTTCACTGTGTTGTTTAAGGTTTGGAAGTTAAGTGGTTTGCAAAGACAATTTTATAAACCCCAACTTCTACTACTCTGTTTCTTCTTCCCAGGTTATGAGTTGTCAAAGCTGGAGAGCACAGTCGGGTCTCCAGAGAAGCCTCTCTCAGACCTTGGGAAGCTGAGCTACCGCAGTTACTGGTCATGGGTACTGCTGGAGATTCTGCGGGACTTTCGGGGTACACTCTCCATCAAAGACCTCAGGTAGAATTACAGGAGTCTAGAATAATAACAATAACAATAAGTAACAGTTTGTTTTTTTTGTATAGGAATCAGTGCATTACAATGGCCAGAATAAGACTGCAGCATTTGGAATTGCAAAAACAATTCCTAATGTTCAGATGTGCACCATTTACTGCATAAACAGGATCAGCATAGGATAAAAACAGGAACAGAGCAACTGTTGGTCTTCACAGGCAAAACCCAAGGCTAAAACCAAGAGTAGACATTCAGAACTATTGATTGTTTACCCAATCAATCTAAAGGCCTGGACACACCAAAACGACGGTTGGCCGCGGAGCGCCGACAAAGATCGCCTCGCGTTGATACGCGTCGTTAATGTTGGCTGTGCCGAACACACCGCAACGACGGTCCGCCGACGGCCGAGTTGCACGTACGTTCTGCGCCTGCGTGAGAGGTAATAACTCTCCACACCAGGAGAGTTGGAAACCGGAAGACCAGGGAATGCGTTTGCATTGCGTTGGACCTAGAAGCAGCCATTGTCTCGCTCACAACAAACAGTTTGCAGCAATTTCTGGTAGTGATAGTAACTTGTCTGTGTCCTCATTTGCTTGCTTTCGTCGCTTCCTTTCTCTTCTCGTGCACTGATTCGCTAGCTGGACAGCCAATCGGAGAGCTCTCTCTCATCGACGGCTCCGGGGGCTCCGCATATCTTATCTTATCTCCGTCGGAGCCCTCCAAAACACGCCGACGGAGTGTCGGCGTGCGGGACACACCGGAAAGACTCGGCCGACCGGGCGCCACCGACGTCCGGCGGCCGACCATCGGTTTGGTGTGTCCGGGCCTTAACAGGACACATCTGGGGAGTGGAGGGAGGCAGCGGTGATTGGACTATAGAGGTTTGGGGATGATTTAACAACCCTATTCTTCTGCATACCACTCTTGTAAAGTGTGGTTATTTGCGTTACAGTCTGGCCCTTCTCCACTGACCTCTCAAGTATATTTCTGTGATGCAGCAGGCGTATGCCTGCTTTTAAGCATTGATCTTACTCTAACCACTGTGTATTCCCCCCCTTGTAGTCAGATGACCAGTATCACCCAAAGTGACATCATCAGCACTCTACAGTCCCTGAATATGGTGAAGTACTGGAAGGGACAACATGTCATCTGTGTGACACCCAAACTGGTGGAGGAACACCTCAAAAGTGCCCAGTACAAGAAACCACCAATCACAGGTTATTCATTGGATCTACCTACATGCTTGTGAATTCAACATAAACATTTGTTCATCCTTGAAATTCATTCATTTTTGGGCCCTGTCTGCTCATTTATATGCTATTTATAATTAATCTTAATTTTTCTAAATGATAATTAATAAAAAATTCTTTTATTACTCCCTTTTTAGTGGACACAGTGTGCCTGAAGTGGGCACCACCCAAACATAAACAGCCCAAGTTCTCCAAGAAATGAAGGGACAGGAGGAGGGGAGAAGTGGGAGAGATGAACAGAAGCAATGCTGACTTTCCATTTCTCATGCTTTCCGTTGTGGTTAAATTCAATGTTTAAAAATGTTTGTGAATTTCTATTGGTTCGTGTTTGTAAATAAAGGTGTATAGGAATGTTCAAAATTGCATGCGTTTTAAAAAGAAACAATGTTTGTTTTTTTTGTGCTCAGTCGTGCGGTGTGCGACAACATTAGGTGCACACTAGGGTTGGTTTGGGACTCATCCACTACATTTCTGAACCCTAAAGCATTTGAATACAGCACAGTGGCCTCCCATATATTCTTACTTGACTTGGGTATAGAACGATGTAATGGATGAGACACAAATTGCTCATGCATTATCTTGTACCTCTGGGATAGGGAAATAATGAGACAAAGGGTTATTGACTTTCACAAGCTGGTTTCAAACAAACAAGAAAAGATAACACTTGTAGATAAATAAGAAGGTTAAACCACAGGAATAGTTGTAAACTGCTTGGGTGACGACAAGTACATCTTGCCCCCATACAGAATGAGGCAGAAGAATTCAAGGGTCACAGTTGAAGATCAGTAAGATTTGGTTGCATCTTGGTGACACAAAGTTTCCAAATTTACCCTCAGGTATTACCTCCATGCCAACAGAAACGTCCACTTGAGAGCAGGCAACAAAACCAACCATCTGCAGTTTGGCAGAGGAGGCTTAGGCTATTGGCGCATTTCAGGAAGAAATTGATCCCAAGCTTACCTCAAAATCTAAATCCGAACTTGACTGCTGCTATGCAAATAAATACTGTCATTTAATCCAAATTGATAAATGAAAGTAATCGTGCTATTATTTACGGTTGGTTTGTTCCTTTTTTGTTATGTTCTTATACACTCAGTGAGCACTTTATTAGGTATTTATGAGACTTATTTTTTCGACTTTACTTTTGCTGTAGCCTATCTACTTAGAGTTATGATGCGTTGTGTGTTCAGAGATGGTCTTCTGCATACCACTGTTGTAATGTGTGGTTATTTCCGTTACTGTCACCTTCCTGTCAGCTTTGACCAGTCTGGCCATTCTCCTCTGATGTCTCTCATTAACAGGGCGTTTCTGAGATACTCAAACCAACCTGTCTGCCACCAACAATGATTCCACGGTCAATCACTTTTTTCAAAAAATCTAATTTTTTCCCCATTCTGATGGTTGACGTGAGCATTAACTGAAGCTCCTGACCTGTATCAACATTATTGTATTAATTGCACTGCTGCCACACAATTGGCTGATTAGATAATTGCATGAATAAGTAGGTTTAAAAATTTTAGTAAAAAATGTTTCTAATACAGTGCTCGGTGAGTGGTATATCCAGTGTAGAGAGGATCTGAAGACGTGAAAGATACAAATGGCAAATGGAACTGTGCATAGTGAATTGAATAAATGAACTACAGCACTGCAGTTTTAACCTAAATTGGTCCACAGCAAAGGTGTATGCCATTTCTTTTTGTTGAGAAATCACATTAAATGCCTTAAAGGTACAATCGGTAATTTCGGACTTCTAACGGTCCAGAGAGGAATAGTAGCAACAAACGCCTTCAAACTGCAACACTCTTTATCCCTCCCCCTTCTCTGTAAACATGCTGATGTTGAAATGCCATTGGCTGTGGCAATTAGAACAAATTTTCAACCAATGAGCTTGAATTATTGTACAGTTATACAAAGTGTTGGGCTGCCAACTATATTTTGAAACCCGAATAAATACAGGTGAGAGGGTGAGTGAACATGTGAGTGAGCCTTTTTCAATGATAGGAATAGATTTACAATGTTTTAGCCCAAAAATCTTACCTATTGTACCTTTTAAGGTGCAGAAGTCTGGTTTACTGGTTATGCCTCCCTCCTGTCCCTACAGTTCCTTGCCCTCACCGAGACCTGGATTACACCAGAGAACACCGCCACCCCCGCTGCCCTCTCATCCTCCTTCTCCTTCTCACACACCCCCCGGCCCTCTGGCCGTGGAGGTGGCACTGGCTTGCTGATCTCCCCTTCGTGGGAATTCTCTGCGATTTCCCTCACTGACCTATCCCTATCCACCTTTGAATGCCACGCTGTCTCAATTACTCACCCTGTTAAACTTTATATTGTCGTTGTTTATCGTCCTCCGGGTGCTCTGGGAAGTTTCCTTGATGAGCTTGACACTCTACTCAGCTCATTCCCTGAGGATGGCACCCCACTTATCCTCCTGGGAGATTTCAACATCCACCTGGAAGCCTCCCAGTCTGCTGCCTTCTTACCACTCCTTCACTCCTTTGACCTCTCTGCAGCACTCTCCCCCAACTCACAAGGCTGGAAACCTTCTCGACCTGATCTTTCTGAGGAACTGCTCCTCTTCTAACCCCACTGTTACCCCTTTACACAAGTCCGATCACCACTTCATTTCCTTCTCCATCCCCCTAGCCCCTCTGCCTCCCTCCCCTTCTCTCACCCCCACTGTTTCTGTCCGATGTAACCTCCGCTCTCTATCACCCTCCTCCCTTGCCCCCAGAGTCACCGCTTCCCTCCCTCCTCTTGAACCCTTCTCCAAACTACCCACTGATTCCGCATCTTCCGTGCTGCTTTCCTCTCTCTCCTCAGCCCTTGACTCTCTCTGTCCTCTTGTCTCCCGGCCTGCTCGATCCTCCCCTCCCAGCCCATGGGTTTCTGACCTTCTACGTTCCTCCAGGCCCAGCCTACGTGCAGGAAGTGGAGGAAATCAAAAGACCCATCGGACCTGTCTTCCTACCAGTCTCTCCTGGCGGAATTCTCCTCCGCTATCACCACTGCCAAAAGAAATTACTTCCAAACAAAAATCCAGAACTCCACTTCTAACCCTCGTCAACTGTTCTCCATTTTCTCCTCTCTCCTCAGCACACCTCCCCCACCATCTCAGTCCTCACTCACTGCTGATGACTTTGCAGTATTTTTTGACAAGAAGGTTGCAGATATTCGCAGCACCTTCGCGACCACCACCACTTCTATGCCTGCCTCCATTTCTGTGTCTGCCCCCTGTTTCTCCTCTTTCTGTCCCCTTACAGATGCTGATGTGTCTCACCTCCTGCTCTCCCACCGCCCTACTACTTGTGCCCTGGACCCTATCCCCTCAAACCTCTTTCAGGCAATCACGCCTGACATCCTCCCGTTTGTCACCTCCCTTGTTAACTCCTCTCTGTCCTCTGGCTGCTTTCCCTCATCATTCAAGAGGGCCTACATCACCCCACTCCTAAAGAAACCCACTCTAGACCCCTCCTGCATTCAAAACTACCGTCCGGTATCTCTCCTTCCTTTTCTATCCAAATCCATTGAACGAGCCGCCCCCAACCAACTCTCTTCCTTCCTCTCTCCTATCATTGTTATGCCGATGACACCCAACTCTTTCTCTCCTTTCCCCCATCAGACACACAGGTCTCTACCCATATTTCCGCCTGCCTGAGAGACATCCAGAGCTGGATGGGCAACCACCATCTAAAGCTCAACCCAGATAAGACGGAGGTGATTTTCATCCCTGCTTTAACCTCTCCCTTCTCTGATTTCTCCATCTCACTAGGGGATACCACAGTGACCTCATCCCCTAGTGCAAGAAACCTTGGAGTGGTGATGGACAACAGGCTATCCTTCTCCAAGAACATCGCTACGGTGACCCGGGCGTGCAGGTTCTTCCTGTACAACATCCGGAGAATTCCAGCATCTGCCATCAGACCCCTACAACTCATCCAGAATGCTGCAGCCCGTCTGGTATTCAATGTTCCCAGACATTCACATGTCACCCCCCTACTCAGCAACCTCCACTGGCTGCCTGTTATGGCTCGCATCAAATTTAAAACTTTGGTGCTCGCATACCAGGCAGTTAAAGGATCAGCCCCTGTATATATTCAATCCCTTACCAAGACCTATACACCAACAAGACCCCTCCGTTCTGCCACTTCGTGCCGTCTGGCGCCTCCCCCTCGCCACACCTGCACTTCACGCTCACGCTGTCCTGGTCCCACAGTGGTGGAATGACCTCCCGGTGGATGTCAGAACGGCAGAGTCTCTGACCACCTTCAAGCGCAGACTGAAGACCCATCTCTTCAGGCTAAACCTTTCCCTCCCCAACTCACAATCACCGTGATTAGCCTTAGACCGTAATGGCACTTATGTATAGATATCGTTACTTGTATAGGTATTGTTGTTTTTATTGGCTGTTGTATTGTTGTATTCTAGCTGCCAACTGTGGTATGCTAGTTTGAAAGTTGATTGTACTCTTCAAGGGTTCTGAATTTCTGTATGTTTACACTAGGACTCGGAACTGTACTGTCCTCTCAGGTCCACTTTTGCACTTGTTCTTGTGTTTGATTTGCACTTTGTTGTATGTTGCTCTGGATAAGAGCATCTGCTAAATGCCACGTAATGTAAAAAAAAAAAAAGTCTTTGGCACCCTAGACTTTATTATATATATGTTTATCTTTTTGTGTGTGTTAGTATAAAAACACATTTGAGATTTCCAAATATTCATTTTCCAAAATATGTAATTTTACAGAGACATTTTTGTATTTAATTTAAAAAAGTAACATATCGCTGTAAGCAATTGACTAATTTTTACATAAAAACTTGATCAAGGCTATCTGAGATCAGAAGCAAGGAGCCAACCAGAAGAACTGTGGCAAGTTCTTCAACATGCTTGGAACAACCTTCCTGCTGATTGTCTTATAGAACTGCAGGATAGTGTTGGCTATCTCAGAGAAGTGATGCAGTTTTAATGCCGAAGGGTGGTCACAAATTGATTTGATTCAGTTTTTAACTATTCTGCCAGATTGCTAAAATGTAATGTAAAATGTATAGTATGTTTATTTAGGACCTTTCATTGATTTAATTGAAGGAATCTTATCTGTACAGAATGTTATACAGGTGCCTAAGACTTTTGCACAGTACTATTAATACATTTTCTTTCTGATACCTTTTTATCATTGTGACTTTTTAGGCAATAGCAAATGTATGTAATGTATAATTATATATATCTCTGCATTAGCTATTTTCAGCCTCTGGGCTAGGCTGGTATAGGTGACCAACTTTCCTGGCAAAAATATCTTCTGTGCACACTATGCTAGACCTTAACCTGTGTTTGAAGTCAGAGATGTGGCGGTTTGTAATATGGTTGTATACTCATTCCATGACTGCACCTCTGCACTGAATTGAAAACTGACAATGAGAGGAGTGAAAGAGGGAGATGAAAATTGTTGCCATATTTTGTGTGATCCTGGCGAGATTTTGGAAGGGATTCTGGGTGATACATGTATTTGTAGATGAAAGAGCATGTTATATGAATGGTAATATAAAAAATTGACCGTACAGTATATTCAGTTTAGCAAAAAGTGGAGAAGATTGCTCATAACGGTTAGAATGAGTAATTAATCTTACAAGTTTTTAAGCAAAATTAAGATTCTGTGAAGAGAGGTGGTGTATGAGGTGACCCATATTACCATATTATAGGAGATAAGGTTCAATGAGGCTGTAGTACAGAGTTAAAAGACAGAACTGTGAACAAAAGGATGTATTTTACGGATGATACCAAGTGATTTTGTAACTTTTCTATAGACTAATTAGATGTGATCTTTCCCGTTGAACTTTTAATCAATTAAGATAGCAATAAATGTGTTCAATAGCCTATGTTTACTGCATTCTAACACTGAATGAAAATGCACTGAATGGCTGATTTGACTAGAACTTAAATAAACAAAGGGCAGTCTCCCACTTTTGCACAGTACGGTAAATAAATAGTCCCTATTATCCAGTTCTAATTCTCCGCAGAGAGGCGTTAATGACGTTATTTATTGAGAGCGTCCTGAAATTGTAAAATAATGAATTACTTGAAAATTATTTGTTTAGAACACGGATATGAGGTAAGCTGAGCAACCCTTTTGATTGGCTGCTTCCGTCAAACAAGTTTGATATGTGTTCTCAGGTAGTTTTCCACTCTTTTTTCTGGTCTAACCACATTCCTTTGCTACTTTCCGCTCATTTTCTGAGTAGTTCATGTAAAAAAGGAAATTTTTTTTAAAGATACACGAAATTGTGAGTGTCAGATAGCCTACGCTTAACTTGAAAATCATTTTGTAGTATTATTTTGTAAAGTTTGTAAAAACACGGCTGTTACAGGTGCAGCGCAGATGCCTGATCTGATGACGTAAAACACTTCTAGATTTATATTCGGTTGAGCTGACGGGAGGAGTTCGTGTTTGGAAGAAACGGCTTGGTGTTTTGCTATCCACAGGTTCGCTATTGTTTCGAATATGCTTTCATAATGAGCCGACTTGTGGTTCTGAGAACAACAGCACCATTGCGGCTGTCATGATGCATTAGCTGAGCTTTGCTACGGGTTTCTGGTGTAAATCATGTCCTTATTTTCTTAAAAGGATGTTGGATCCGGGCTTACGGATGATACTTATCTGGGCAGTAAGTCTAGGTGAGTCTACTGCTTACTTCGTAGTTTGTAAAATGACCGCATCATCAAACTTCGAGTTAGGTGTTGCTCGTAACGCCGGTCAAATTATGCATTGTCCGCTGCTCAATGGCTATAGGCAACGGATGTAACAGAAATGAAATAGAAATTAGTTTTATTACTGGAACTTGAAACTTTTATTGAAGTTTTCAATAAAATTATTAAT
The DNA here is from genome assembly GCF_963514075.1 of Conger conger. Classification (NCBI taxonomy): domain Eukaryota; kingdom Metazoa; phylum Chordata; class Actinopteri; order Anguilliformes; family Congridae; genus Conger; species Conger conger. Next base: position 50,323,473 of record NC_083761.1, on the reverse strand, counting down.
TAAAAAATTTGGGGGAAAAAAAGGCCTACAGAACGAACAGGACCGGTGGAACAAAGCAGACCGCAATAAAATAATACAAACCAGCACCTGTTTCCCTATAGAAATTCTGTTAGGTTTCCAGACACCCTTATTCTGTTAGGTTTCCAAACAACTCTATTCAGAATGATACTGAAAGTGTAATGTGTCATGATGCATAACCTTTTTTTCCCTCATCTTTCTCATAGGTCTGCACACATGTGCTGCACAAGGTAATTATCATTACAGTATTAATTCTTAATGTTTTATTATAATCTTGTAATTCTAATATTTCACTTTTGTGTGCAGTGTGTGGTCGACCCCTCTTGGAGAACCGAATTGTTGGGGGAATTGATGCAATTGATGGAGCCTGGCCATGGCAGGTGGATGTTCAGGATATCAAGCATGGCCATGTGTGCGGAGGGTCGCTCCTCACTCAAGAGTGGGTGCTTTCTGCGGCTCACTGCTTCCCAGAGTAGGCATCTTTCTTCTTTCTATGTCAGTGTAGGCTTTTTGTGCACATCCCTTACTAATTTGTACCTAAAATCTTGTTTTTCTATAGCCCCTCTGATGTGTCCTCCTACATACTCTACATGGGTCGCTACCAGCTCAATGGCTTCAATCAGTTTGAAGTTTCCAGTGGTGTGAGTCAGGTGGTTGTGCCGCCAGGTTATTCAGATCCCCAGCAGGGCCGTGATGTGGCTCTGGTTCGCCTAGCCAGCCCAGTCACCTGGTCAGATCACATCCTGCCCATTTGCCTTCCTGATGTCGATACCTTTTTCCCCAGTGGCATGCGGTGCTATGTCACTGGCTGGGGGCATATCCAGGATGGGGGTGAGTGAAGAGTTTGATTGAAAGCAAATTGAGATTGAGATTAGATGAAACCAGTATGGAACATCCAAGTTATTATATAATTTGAACAAATTGATTTTTACTTTATTACACCTACGTATTCATGTGATTATCTAATTAACCAATTGTGTGGCAGCAGTGCAATGCATACAATGATGTATATACGGGTCAGGAGCGATTTTTGCAGCATGAATGTGGAGCTGACAAATCTGCAGAAATTGCATGATGCAATCATGTCAACATGGAACAGAATCTCAAAGGAATGTTTTCAACATCTTGTGGAATCCATGCTACAAAGAACTGAGCTTGTTTTGAGAGCAAATCAAGGCTCTACCCAGTATTCGTAATCCTAATTCCTAATAAAGTGCTCCGTGAGTGTGAGTGTGTGTGTATATAAGTGTGTATTGGATCAATGATTTACACTGATTTTCAGTGAATGATTTTTTTCTCAAAACCATGTAGGAGTGAACAAGCTTGTTGAATTTCTAGATTTGTGATGTAATGTTTTTAAATTCCACCAGTTTACACTGCTTTCTTTAGAGAAGCCCCTTTATTGTTTTTTGTTTTCAACTTGAGTGGACAAACATGTAAATTATATGAAGAGGTTTCCTTTAAATTGTTCCTAAATTTAGGAACCACATCAGAGGATATAATGACAGTACAATGCATAGGTTTTGGGCTGGGGTACAATTTCTGTTCTTCTGGCTCTGTACCACAGCACATTGGATTCGAAATGAAGCAGTGAATAAGGCTAAATGCAGATTGCCACTTTTAATTTGAAGGTATTTACATATCAGATCATGTGTAGGAATTGCATCCCTTTTTACACAGTCCCTCAAAGTCATTAGACAGTTGGCCTTTACATCAGTTTCTGATTAGTAAATGTATTCAACACTTCCTTAGTGCAAGTATAAGAGCTTTCAGTATCTAGTTTTATTCTAGGCTTTTGATTGGTGTTGGTGTTGTGTCCAATAAAAGTCAAAATCATGTGGCTGAAAAATAATAATAAATAAAAAAAACAGTCAGATATAGGCAAAGGCAAAAAAAACATACAGTGGGGCAAAAAAGTATTTAGTCAGCCACCAATTGTGCAAGTTCTCCCACTTAAAAAGATGAGAGGCCTGTAATTTTCATCATAGGTATACCTCAACTATGAGAAACAAAATGAGAAGAAAAAAATCCAGAAAATCACATTGTCTGATTTTTAAAGAATTTATTTGCAAATTATGGTGGAAAATAAGTATTTGGTCAATAACAAAAGTTCATCTCAATACTTTGTTATATACCCTTTGTTGGCAATGACAGAGGTCAAACGTTCTCTGTAAGTCTTCACAAGGTTCACACACTGTTGCTGCTATTTTGGCCCATTCCTCCATGCAGATCTCCTCTAGAGCAGTGATGTTTTGGGGCTGTTGCTGGGCAACACGGACTTTCAACTCCCTCCAAAGATTTTCTATGGGGTTGAGATCTGGAGACTGGCTAGGCCACTCCAGGACCTTGAAATGCTTCTTACGAAGCCACTCCTTCGTTGCCCGGGCGGTGTGTTTGGGATCATTGTCATGCTGAAAGACCCAGCCACGTTTCATCTTCAATGCCCTTGCTGATGGAAGGAGGTTTTCACTCAAAATCTCACGATACATGGCCCCATTCATTCTTTCCTTTACACGGATCAGTCGTCCTGGTCCCTTTGCAGAAAAACAGCCCCAAAGCATGATGTTTCCACCCCCATGCTTCACAGTAGGTATGGTGTTCTTTGGATGCAACTCAGCATTCTTTCTCCTCCAAACACAACAAGTTGAGTTTTTACCAAAAAGTTCTATTTTGGTTTCATCTGACCATATGACATTCTCCCAATCCTCTTCTGGATCATCCAAATGCTCTCTAGCAAACTTCAAACGGGCCTGGACATGTACTGGCTTAAGCAGAGGGACACGTCTGGCACTGCAGGATTTGAGTCCCTGGCCGCGTAGTGTGTTACTGATGGTAGCCTTTGTTACTTTGGTCCCAGCTCTCTGCAGGTCATTCACTAGGTCCCCCCGTGTGGTTCTGCTCACCGTTCTTGTGATCATTTTGACCCCACGGGGTGAGATCTTGCGTGGAGCCCAAGATTGAGGGAGATTATCAGTGGTCTTGTATGTCTTCCATTTTCTGATAATTGCTCCCACAGTTGATTTCTTCACACCAAGCTGCTTACCTATTGCAGATTCAGGCTTCCTAGTCTGGTGCAGGTCTACAATTTTGTTTCTGGTGTCCTTTGACAGCTCTTTGGTCTTGGCCATAGTGGAGTTTGGAGTGTGACTGTTTGAGGTTGTGGACAGGTGTCTTTTATACTGATAACGAGTTCAAACAGGTGCCATTAATACAGGTAACGAGTGGAGGACAGAGGAGCCTCTTCAAGAAGAAGTTACAGGTCTGTGAGAGCCAGAAATCTTGCTTGTTTGTAGGTGACCAAATACTTATTTTACAGAGGAATTTACCAATTAATTCATTAAAAATCCTACAATGTGATTTCCTGGATTCTTTCCACCCATTCTCTCACAGTTGAAGTGTACCTATGATGGAAATTACAGGCCTCTCTCATCTTTTTAAGTGGGAGAACTTGCACAATTGGTGGCTGACTAAATACTTTTTTGCCCCACTGTAAGAAGAGGGCATTGGTGCATGTTTGGAATCATTGCCTTGCTGTGTCCAGCACCATCCAATGAGATTGGAGGCATTTGATTAAATATGCTTCTGTACACTTCAGAATTCATTCTGCTTTTGCTATCGTTACATTATCAATGAAGGCAAATGAGGCAGCAACTGTTGCAGCCATTCATGCCTGAACACCCCCACCACGTTTCACAAATAATGGGTGCTTTGGTTCTTGGGCAGTTCATTTTAGCCTCCACACTTTGCTCTTGCCATCAGTCTGAAAGGTGTTTGGGGGTTTTCTTCATTATGACGAGAATCTTATGACGAGGTCTTCCTTGGCCTACCGATGCTCTTTCTTCTTTTTGATGGTCCAAACAGTCTATTTTGGTAAGCTTATTGTTTGACCTATATCTCTGCCAGTTTACTTTTTTTCTTTTCTCAACCTTGTAATTGTTTCCTTGACTGTCATAGGCATAGTCATATTGAGAAATGTGAATAACAGATTCCACAGGCAATAAAAAGCCCAGATAATGAAAGCTTTCTTATACCTGCACTTGACTAATCATAAACTGTTGAGAAGCCAACTGTCCAATTACTTTTGGTCCCCTGAAATGGAGAGACTGTATATTTAAAAAAAGGATGTAATTCCTACACCAATAGGCCAAATACCCTCAAATTAAAGGTGTCATTTTCACCTCATTATTCATTGCTTAATTTCAATGTGCATGAGCCAAAATGTAAAAATAATCAGACACTGCACTGTATTTCCTTCCATTAGTATAATCATTCGTACATTTGTTTTTATTTTAGTTTCTCTGCCAGGGATAGGCACCCTTCAACAACTGGAAGTACCAATCATTGGGCAGGCATCCTGTCAGGAGATGTACCAGGTCCAATCTACTGAAACTGTGGACATTTTACCTGATATGATCTGTGCTGGTTTGCAAGAAGGTGGCAAGGACTCTTGCCAGGTATCAACAACCTTACTTGCACTGTAATGTCATCAACCTGCATATTGTGCATGCCTATTGAATGTATTGCGCTCTACATCATTCTTTCACTCATTCTTTGTTTAGGTTGAGTTAAAAGTAGTAGACATACAGTCCCCTCCAAAAGAATTGGAACAGGAAAGTCAATTCCTTTGTTTTTGCTATTCACTGAAGACAATTGAGTTTGAGGTCAAAAGATGAACATGAGATGAGGGATCCACATTTCAGCTTTTATTTCCTGGTATTTTTATTGAGATTTTTAAACAACTTGGAACATAACACCTTTTTTTATCACACCATCTAATTTTGGTGAGCAAAAGTATTGGAACATGTGACTGACAGGTGTTTCCTGTTGCCAAGATGTGTCCTGATCGATTGATTGGTGAAAACAATAAATAGTTATGAATGTCTTGATTTTAGTCTTGGGTTTTGCCTGTGAAGACGGCATTTGTGTTAGAAAAGATAGAGAAACATGAAGAACAGAGAGCTGTCTTTGAGAGAAAAGCAAGCCATTTTGAAACTTAGAAAAGAGGGGAAATCGACCAGAGCCATTGCACAAGCATCAGGGATAGAGCTTGTACAACAACTTGGAATGTCCTGAAAAAGAAACTGCTGCTGTACTGAGCAACAGACATCGAACAGGTTGACCAAAGAGAACAACAGCAGTTGCTGACTGAAACATTGTGAGAGCTGTGAAGAAAAACCACAAAACAAATCAGTGACATCAAAAACAATCTCCACAGGGCAGAGGTGACGGTATCTCAACCATTCGAAGAAGACTTAAGAGAGCAGCAATATAGAGGCTATACCACAAGATGCATACCACTCATCAGTAGTAGGAATCGGAAGGCTAGATATAATTTGGAAAGAAGTACAGAGATGAGCCACAAAAGTTCTGGAACAAAGTTTTACGGACTGATGAGACCAAGACTAACCTCTAGCAAAGTGATGAAAAGGCCTAAGTGTGGGAAAGATCTGTTCATATGTGGGCATGGGCTTGCATGGCTGCTCCTGGAGTGGGCTCACTAATCTTTATTGATGATGATGGTAGCAGCAGGATGAAAAACACTGTCTGCCCTGGATATGGTGAAAAAACTGAAAGAAGCTGCACTAAAAGCTGGGAAAAGGGATAAGCTCCAAATATATGGTGTGATTTACTTAAATACTGTCTTTTCCAATACTTTTGCTCACCTAAAAATGGGGTTGGCTGATACCAAAGGTGCTATGTTCTAAGTAGTTGAACACATCAGGTGTAAATACCAGGAAATAAAAGCTTGTCTCGTGTTTCTCTTTATCTCAACCCCAAATGTATTCAATGTATTGCAAAAACAAAGGAATTGGTCTTGCACCAAATATATATATTTTGGGGTTGAACAATTCCCATCCAAATTTATAATATCCGATTGACAATTTGTAGCCTTGTTCATGCATGATCTCCTGCAAATTCAGGAAAGTGAAGACATCCATGGTTCTCTGAAAAACATGGGTGTCACCAGCTGTTGTTTTCACGCTGCAGTCTGGAGGAAGAGTTGGGAGTTGCATTGTAGTCCATTATGGCATTGTAGTCCAAGGGCTCCGTAGCACTAACCACTAACCTTCCTATACCCTGATGATGCTATCTCCAAATTGCATGTCACCCTATGGAGCCATCAGCTGCAGGCAGCACTGGCATGGTCCAAATTCGATCCAAAAACACGGGTCTCATTCATGCACCAATTGTGGTGCCTTAACTAGCTTGTATGTATGAAGTGATTATTAGTTGTGCATTTAAATGGGTAAAAGTTGAAACAGATGTTGTCATTCATTGGTTCTTCACTTGTCTCTTCTAAATGTTATTTATATTAATGGCATTTATACACCTGAGTGGTGTACGTAATATACTAATTTTCACTCTTCACCTCCTCTCTCAGGGGGACTCTGGGGGACCCCTCGTATGTCCCACGGTGAATGGGACTTGGGTGCAAGCTGGAGTTGTGAGCTTTGGCCTGGGTTGTGCCCAGGAAAATCGGCCAGGTGTGTACGCGAAGGTGTCTGCTTTTATTGATCTCATCCGAACTACAGTGCCAGAGGCTCAACTATTTAGCCGGGCACCTAAAGACAGGGCAAATTATATTGTAGTGCTGACCAATGTCCTGGCCTCTCTACTCATAGCACTATCACTGAGATAGATCCTCACATTACACACCCTCACAAGGTTATGTGCACTGCACTGTGACACAGACAAGAGTGCCACGTTGGACTGGACATCATTCTGCTGCTTGTGTTTTCTGTGGCCTCACTGGATGGGATGCTGATACAGGGAACAAACCCATGACTGCCAGGAAGGTGAAAGTACAGTATGTAAATGCAAAGAAGTGCCTTATAGTTTTCTGGGTGTCTGTAGTTTCCTTCACAGAAACAATCACATGACTGGATATTGCAATTTTCTCTAGTCCTGTTATTTCACTAGTTCACCATTTATCATTGGGCTGTTAAATATGTTTCACAATACATTCCTGCAAATACATGCTAGATAAATGTGCAAATAATTTGTGCACCTTTAGACATTAGATGAGTCACTAATATGCTTCCATGTATTCATTATACTTCAATATGTAGACTTTGTCTAACAGACCTAACCAATGTCATATCATTCCCTTTTCTCTCGTAAAAGCACAGCAATATTACCTTTTTTTAAATGTTTTGTTGTGAATTTAAGTATGAATAAATGTTTAACTTTTTGTCATGAAAATATTTTCATTAGTGTGATTTTCATCAACCCATTTTCACAGTGTGAATATGTGCTAGTTGGTGCCAAGCCAGTGGATGAAGGGTGGTATGGTGTGGTAATATATTAAATGACAAAACACTATACCTATCCATTCATTGTCATGGTTTTTTCTGCCTTATGGTTTCTCTTGGTTATTCAGCCATCATCCTCCCCATAACCTCCAACACCAAGTTAATTATCTTTATTTAAAACAAAATCTCCATTGTATTGTACAGAAATCAAATACCTAATAGTAGTAATAATAATCAATTTTGACTATTACTAAACTTAAGTGTTTTTAATCAAGCAACTTGGTTATTATAATAATCAATGAGATTCATAGCCCTTTGTTTCACAGACTTATGTGTCAGGTGGGGTGGGTGTATCCGAAAGGATCATGGGAGAGCCAAGCTGCAATTCCTGCTGAAGTGATTCCAAATCTGCTGGGGTCATTCGGTGGACTTCAAGCCAATCAGAAAGCAAAGAGGCTGAGAGGGGGGCAGAGTCACTGTGACTAAATGGGGGGGAAAAAAAAATTTATGCAAACCATTCATCGACAATGAATTCTAGTTAAATTCACATATTTTGGGTTTAAGAGTAATGCATGCTCACCCGTCCCTGAGGTCTGAGTGCTGGAGGTCTGTGAAGGACTGAGTGAGGAGATCATCCAGGTCGAACCCCACCCCATATCCAGCCCCACTTCCTTTGGGGGTCATTGAGAAAACCGGAGGCAATACATCTTCCACCTAGCATGGAGGGCATCACTTTGAAAATGTGTAATGTCTATGAATTCACTCTGAGAATAATGTTACAATAGGGAAATAAACAAAAGCACTAGCTTCAGCTGATGCTTAATACATACCATAATAACCCCACACAGCGTAGTCTGAACTATTTACAGATTTACCTTCACAGTCACTTTAACTTAAACATGATGACCTCACCTGACAGATGGATAGTTTGAGTGCAGATATACATTTTATGTTGATGAGTCCACCAGATGGTGACTTCACCCCCAGTATAAAGATGAAAGGGTGCTGAGGTACCGTGATATGAGAGTTGTGTAAGTCAGGACTATGACCCCTGCTAGTTCCATACTGTTTATACAGGGTCTTGTTTCTGTATCATATATAATTTCATACATAATGTCTTCACTGATATCCTGATAATCTTAATTCTCAGACAGGATTAACAAAACACACAGGTTCCTCATGAAGGCAATCAAAATAAACTTAGTTATATTCCATTTGGCAACAAATCTGCAACATGATCCTTTATATATTGAGCTTCACTACACAGACATAATCAGACACAAACCTGTGACTTGGAAAGTTGCAGCGTGACTGTGTGAATGTCAGGGATGCTGCTGCTCCCGGGCTGCAGCTCCTGGCTGGGTTGTGAGGCCACCGACGGCCCAGGCTGGGGACTCTCTGGGAGAGCACAGGGCTGCTCACTTAAAGAGGGAAAGATCTTGTCTATATTTCTGACCTCACAGGCAGAGTCTGGGGCAGGGAGGGAGTCACTGTTGTTCTGGTGACCCATTCTTGCATTTCCATTAGTTTCAACTGCAAGGCCTTCCCCTTGTGAGAAAACTGTGGAATTACAGACATAAGGTCCCAGTGCTAGAAGCTGAGGCTGTGGAAAACTTGACTGAGAAGAGTACGCAGTACTTGTACTTGTTGGGGCAATGTCGCTACTACTCAATACTACATGTACTTGTTGGGGCAAAACTGGTGCAACCCTACTCTGACCACTCCAATTCTCTGATGTACTGTGCATGTTCCTCCCTCCAAATTCAGCCTGTTGCTTGTGACAACTGTTTTTGCCAAATGCACGGCCATTCAATGTGTCCAGTCCTCCACTAACTATGTCCCTCCTCCCTTCCTGTGCCATTGTCAGTGAAAAGGGGAGTGAAACAGGCGAACTAGGTTGTTGATAGAATCCAGGCAGATTTTGCTTTGACTGCGTAACCAGTTGTTCTTTTGTTTGCTGTCCTTTTTGTTGTTTATCTACTTGTTGCTTGCAAGCTTCTTTATTATCTTGCTTATTTATTATCCTGACCTCAATATTTGTCAATTGGTGTCCCTTTTCCATCACTGCCTGGGTCTGCCCGGTGGAATTCACATTAAGGGACACAGCTTTACTGTCTTTAGTTGTACTAGTGTCATCAATAACTTGCTGAGATTTATCAACCTGGCTGTCCATCATTCGTCTCCAGCGTTCCAGGAGGCACTTGTCATTATCACTCAACACCACACCTCTAAGAGACTCTTTCCCTTCTCTTTTTTCCTTCTCCTTCATCTTCCTCTCTCGCTCCCTAGCTCGTTCCTGTCTCCTCCTCCTCTTCTCTTCCCTTTCTCTCTGTCGTTCCTGTGCTGTGACTGGACGACGCGGTTCTGGAAGTGGGAGAGAAGAAGGGTGAGAGGATGCTAGCCCCTCTCCTCCCCCAATCTCCATGCTCAGCCCTGCAGCGCCTCCATCTAAAAGACATGACAAGAAGATCAGTACAGCACCGACGTACAAGCAACACACATTCAAAGAGACACAGAATGCTACCGAGACTTGCCTCTTGCTCTTTGTCTGAGAGCTGATTTCAGCAAGGCTGCTTTTAGGGCTGCTTTGGTATCATCTGAAATGGCTCCTTCTTTCCGGGTTCCTTCTCCTGTTCCAACTCGGCCCCCTTTAGCCAGTGAACGAGATAAGGACTGAGAGAGAGACTGTGCTTGTGACTGAGAGAGTGAAAGAGCGGGACCAGAGAGGGAAAAAGTGGATGGAGTTTGAGATGAGGTAGAGGCCAGAGTGGAAGCTTGAGTGACGGAATGACTTTGAGTTACTGGTGTGATGGGCCTCTGGTTAGATGACGGCCCCTCCATCTTTAAGCTTTCTTCAATATTAGGTAGTGGGGTGACTTGTGAAGAGACTGGAGTTGTCAAGTCTATAGTCTCAGGATGACCATTTTCAGAGTTGGCACTAGGCATATCCACATCTTGGCAGCTTTCTGTCTGGGTATGGAGTGGCAATGGAGGGTCTTGTTTGCAAAGGTGTCGGACCCCAAAGACAATCGGGGCAGCTTGAGGTTTATCAATCTCATCAAGCTTCTGTTGAGTTGGCAATTTCTGCAGCTGTAATTGCTGAATTGGTGTTGTAGCCAATATGTTATTAGCCAAACTGCACTGGTTACTCTGCTTCTGAAGTGGCTTGAACTGAATCTTCCTCCTGTTTCCTTGCTTCCTCTGGTGAAAATCTTGTATCTCCCCCAAAATTGCCTCTTTAATCTGCTCCCTGCTAAGTGACAGCTTGTCAAACTCAAAATCAAAGGCTGGTACACAGATGGGCTCATCTTCAGGGTCATGGTATTTCGCGAGGTAGGGGTGTGCCAGTGCCTGGGTCACACTGATTCTCTCACGAGGGTCAAAACGCAGCATCGCTGTCAGCAAGTCCAGGGCAGATGGTTCTGCCTGCGGGTATAGAGAGTTGAGGGGGATGGGACTACGGGATGGCAGGCTCTGTACATAGGAACGCACCCTGTCTGCTCCAATGGCCCCAATCACACCCTCAGGTGGAGTGCCTAAAACGTGCAGAATGAGTTGCAGCTGATGCACATAATGCTTACCAGGGAACAGCTGCTTCCTCCCCAGCATCTCAGCAAAGATGCATCCCACGGACCACATGTCAATAGCTAAGCTATAGTGATGCAAGAACAGCATGAGTTCCGGGGCCCTGTACCACCGGGTCGCCACATATTCAGTCATGAAAGAACGTGACTCTTCCGGATGGGAGCTGAGCCCCCGAGCCATCCCAAAGTCCCCAATCTTCAACTCACAGTTCTCATTGACAAGCAGGTTCGAGGGCTTGAGGTCACGGTGAATGACATTAGCGGAGTGGATGTATTTGAGCCCCCGCAGCAGTTGGTAGAGGAAGTAGCGGGTGTGCTCAGCTGTGAGTGGCTGACGGGAGTGGATGATCTGATGGAGGTCACTCTCCATCAGGTCCAAAACCACATATCTGAAGAAGAGAAAGACATGTAAAAAAGGATCGACTGCCATCTTGTAGTGTTTATACATTCATGCACTGCAGTAAATGGCACATCTACATATATATATATATATATATTACTACACAGACTTACACAGATTTGAATGCAGTGTGAGGCATAGCAGGTTGAAGGATGTCTTTAATGGCAATAATATTATCATGTTTGAAATGTTTGAGAATCTTAAGTTCTCGTAACGTGCGTTTGGCATTAGTCACCACGTCAAAGGCATTTGGAATCTTCTTTATCGCCACCCGCTGTCCTAATGCACATATTAAAGAGATATCATGAGTGTATTAGTTTCACTAAAGGGATAAAAACTTTTTAATAAAATATATTCTCATGAATTACCAAAAGAAGCCTTACCATTGTCCCGCCTCCTAGCTGAAGAGACAACACCATAAGCCCCTGTGCCAATTGTTTCAATGATGTCATATTCTTCCCCCACTTCAAATTTAACATCCAAAGAGTGGGCTTTCAGCAGAGCTAGGTTACTTGCAGCTACATTGTTCGTGTCGGTGGTTGTTATGCCATTGCTGGAGTTAAATTCCACCTGTTCTTCATTGTTCTTGATGTTTTCCCCCATATTGGTTTCCAATGAGGTCTCAGTTGCGATGGCTACTGTCTTTTCAATTTCACCATTGACCCTCTCTTTGGATGACATGGCTCTAAAAGCAAAACTGTGACCATAAAAAACAAGAAACAAGAAGGAAGAATGTAAACACAGGGAAAGGTAGTGATTTTAACCCTTCATTGGGTCAGGAATGTACTTTTTTGCATACATAATTACTCAAGCAAAAATTAACAAAACTACAGCCACTGCAATGCAACATCCTTAATATTGTACAACCATATGCCGTATGTCATGAAAACCCACACTGTTCTCTTGGTTGGCCAAACATCAAGCTGGGGCATATACCACAACAATTAACTGGTCATTCCCACCATGTGGTGTATTACCTTTCTTTTTGTCCATTTCCCTTTCATTTCTCTGGCACCATATGAACCAAGCTCTTGGACTTCTTAATTACTTACAAGATATAAATGGATGGATATTGTTTACATTTCTACAGTCAAATAAGGATAAGCTGTGAGAGACCCGAAATTAATTATTTTTCTGTTCATTTTAATTCTCTGGGTCCCGCATGTAAAGAATTTAGGGGTTATTTTTAATTCAGATTTTACATTTTTTTATTTTAAAACTTAAAACTGCTTTTTATCATCTTAGAAATATTACACACTGTGCAAAAGTGAAAAAAAAAGGCTACCAGAAAAAAGTGGAGAAACACAAAAGTGATTGGAAACTGGCTGCAAAAAAAGTGGTTTGAAATGCTGGGAAAGAGAAAAACATAAAAACTGTATGATCATGAGCAAACAATTACACAGCCTCTTTCTCCAAATGATGCATTTCACAAAACAGTTGACTGTAAAGAATTCTATTTTTTTTTAAATATAACTTTAAGACATTATTGAGTATTGGATAAGACAGCCCACTGGCAGCACGTCATAAAGCTTTGATGTGATCATGTGCTGTATTTTTGTCAATCACGGGGGAGCCTTACTGCCAACTGGCCATCTTATGATCACCCAATAAATAACAGAGGTGAAGGAGGATGGATTTTCCCAGAAGAATTTCACGTGGCCTCTGAAGTTTGGTTGTATCACCCCAGATGATGAAACCAAACCACTTTCATAAACATTAGGGGTGTGAACGGTTAAACAAAACTGATTTGTAACCAGTTACAAAAAATGGATAAGCGATAACCAATATTCTTTTTGAAATTGGAAGCTCAATTTAAAATAAATGCTCGTTCTTCACCAGGCATATTATTATGGTTCTAAACTAGCAATCGACTAGCTTCAGTAGTTCGAGCAAGCAATCAAGGGGTTTAAAATGCAAACACCATAGGGAATTCAATGCTACAGTATTAGAGTTATCAAATAATTCCTGTAGCTGTTGGTTGACTTATGGTTTATTGTAACGTTGTGTCTTTCTTAAGGTTCACAGAAGATCCGTGTTTATTCATTGACACGTGAATTCAAACTACCAGCAAACTGATACATGACAATACATCATTGCACAAATGTTGCACGAAATATTACAATACGCTGTTTACATTCAATCCACTAGCTACGGTCATACAAGCAAGCAATCTGCGGCCATTTCAGAGGTTTAAGAATGCAAACACCGCATGGAATTGAATGCAAAAGTACTATTGCTGTCAAATAATTTCTGTGTGTTTTAAATCTCTAGCTGTTAGTTCACTTATGGCTCATTCTATGGCGTTTCTTCATCCGTGTTTATTCACTGCTTTTTTGTTCCTATTTTTACGTTTATATCTTGTATGTGCTGGTACCAGGAACAACCTCTGTGATCTGCACCACAGCCTTTTTGTACAGCCTGTATCTATTTCTATGCAATCACTTAAGTGATGGCAGGGTGTCAATACCCCCTCAGTTTCCTGATGAAGACACAGTAACTTCTGTACTTACTGTTGCCCTGAGAAATAGTTATACCCCTTTCACATGAAAGCAATGACCCGGGAATGTCCTGTGTTTGCCGTTTGTGTGAAAGGGTCAACCCAGGATATTTGTCCCGGGACCGCGACCTTGCTTACGACCTGGGGATTTCCTGGGATGGACATGGCTTTGTTATGAAAGGTGGAATCCCAGGTTACTCGACCTGGGATTCAATCAAGGAACCTCATTGGCTATGACCGGAGACACGCCAGTTGCATATGTCGGCAACAGTGCTTCTTAAACTATAGTTTTAAATCGTGTTTTAAAGGTGAAATAGGTAATTTTGGACTTCTAATGGTCAAGAGAGGAATTGCAGCAACAAACACGCTCAAACCACAACACTGTTTATCCCACCCCTTCTCTGTGAATGCACTGACATTGAAACAATTAGAATCAATGAGCTTGAATTATTGTACAGCTATACGATGTTTTGGTACAGAGTGCTGTCCTGTCAACTGTATATTTTGAAACCTGAATTTAAGGACTATAAACACAGGCAGAGGGTGAGTCAACATGTCAGTGAGCCTTTTCCAATGATAAGAAGTGATTTACAATTATCTTTTAACAGTGTTTGAACAAAAAAAGTTCAGAGAGAAGGGGGAAGGATAAACAATGTTGCGGTTTGAGGTTGTTTGTTGCTGCAATTCCTCTCTTGACCGTTAGAAGTCAAAAATTACCTATTGTATCTTTAAGCAAGTGTAAACATGTAAATGTAAACAGGCGGTCAAGAAATCGGATATAGGCAACAACAAAAAATAATTGGAACTGGGTATAAAGAATCTCCAATAAATGAAACCGTCCACGATGGTCCGCTTTTATTCTTTGAAGTATTTATTTTTATTGCAAACAAATATTTAACCTACAGATCAATTCAGTGGAACATAACATCCACTTTTTATGATTTCGAAACCTGGGAAAGTGAATGACAAGGAGCTGGGGGCATTCCCAGGACCATCGTGTGGTGTGACTGGGTCAAACGCGAGTTGATCCCGGGTTGAATATCCCGTGTATATCCAGGGTTTTCTGTCTGTTTAGTCTGTTTGACTAACATACTTTTTCTTTTCTTTTTTACATACACAAGTCCACTTTCCTTGTGTCAACAGGGCTAAGTTGCAATGGTGAACCTCTTTCAAGTAAAGTGCATTTAATTATCAGACATCCTGTTCTAGGATAACAAGATGTAATAACTTCAAAGATGTAATACCATGCTCCTAAATAACATTTGCTTGTAGAAACATGTCATTTTTAAGTCAGGTTACCAAGAAAGAACATGTCTTCTATAGCAATGTTGATCGCTACAAAACCCTTACAATTAATTTCACAGTTAACATGAACATTTCAAAGTGATAGGCCTATGCTACATGATACACGATTACATGCAGAGTATGTTCGTTAGGTTGTCGGTCTCCCCCTTGCACACACAATTCATCACTTGAGGAAAAACATTGCGACTAGATAACTAGTTCACAAGCTAACTCTGGCTAACTAGCAAACGTTCCTAGCTCTAGTTAACGCGGCGACGTGACTGTCACTTTCACACTGTGATGAACTATTTTTACCTTTGTTTTTAGGTGTTCAAAATAGCCTAGCAACGATATACTCCGCTAACGTTAGCTAGGCTAGCTATAGCGTACGGACATCTCGAGTACTGTAGTTGGCTAACGTAGCTAGTACTGTATAATAACATTACATGATTCATAAACACGCGCTTTAGTTTACCTGTGGTAAGTAGTACATATATTAAACGGCACCTTCCCTTGCTAACTGTTACAACTGCTGCAATCCTCATTTCGCATGGGGTGTGACGGTTAGGTTAGCTCTAGCTAACGTTAGCTAGCT
Source organism: Conger conger (assembly GCF_963514075.1). NCBI lineage: Eukaryota > Metazoa > Chordata > Actinopteri > Anguilliformes > Congridae > Conger > Conger conger. The sequence goes on along the minus strand of NC_083761.1, from coordinate 50,307,842 downwards.
AGCACTGCTAAATTGATGTAGAATTTAATCTTCTGGAAGAATGTAGTTTACATATGATACGATTTATTAACGTTAACAACTCCAGTTTAACGACATATTTGGTAGCAGATTACCCAAATACAAACTGACAATATAATTTCAAGACATTTAACTTACGATAATGTTGTCAGTGCATTACGTTTATAGCCAGGGTCTCACGCCTCTTTTTACTTCCTCGTGTTCTTCCGTGGTCAGTTTGACTGGCAGTTAGGTGTAGCAATGGGAAAGAGAGTTATCCACTCTGCATAAAATCAGTAACGTTCAGATTGCGTACCAGGTTGCCAAATGTGGCTTATATATTTTTTTTTATTAAAACAAATTCTGGAAAATGTATTAAATTATTACATCTGCAATGTGCTGTTCTTTTTGCATTTTTATTATTTTTCCATATTACTGGTTTTCCACATCTATGTGAATATTTCACGTGTTTTTACATCACCAAGTAGTATCAAATATTACGAAAATAAATGGTTCTGCCTAATATGTAACATTGGATATTTAGATGTCTGTGCCAAATATTGTTGCTGAACATTCAGCAAAAGACATCTGGGATTCTAATACGGATTAAGCTGGGGCTTTTTTTACACTTCTAGTAGCTCATAGCTAGCCTGTGGCTGATCAAAGCTGGTTAAAGCTGGTCGGATGTAAATACCCTCAAATTAAAGGTAACAGCTGGCATATTCATTATTCATTATTTGAAATCTAATGTGCTGGAATACGCAGCCAAAAGACAGAATTTTTTACCACTGTCCCAGTGTTTACGGACTGCACAGACTATACAGACGTGTGACTAACTAAATTGGGTTGAGATCTGGCGACCACAAAGGCCATAGCATATAATTCACATCATTTTCATACTCGTCAAACCATTCAGTAGGTAATTTTGGACATTCATTGTCATCCTGGAAGTGCCAACCAAGAGACCACTCCCATCATAGAGATGTTTCATCACAGGATAAAGGTGATATCTAAGAAAAACTTTAAATTGATTTGCAGTGACCTTCCCACAAGTGGAGTGAGTCACAGTCCTCCTTTTTCAGTATCAAAGGTTAAAGTAGCTAAAGAAAAAAAAACAATTTTGTTGACAGAAAAACCTGGCACATGGGCGAAACAACCACAATTGGAAGAACCAATGGGGTGGGCCGTCCTGTCTTGCCTACGTCCAATCATTGCACAGAGTCGTGGTTTTAACACGTAGTCGAGCTGGGTTCCATGGAGTTGATGTGTTTTGCCAAGGCTAATAAAATGGTCAACATGAAATAATAAAAAATATTTATCGGAAGTAGACAATACATAATTTTCAAGGGAAATTTCAAGATATAGTGTCTGTGCACAGTTATGGCATCGAGTAGCTTTATCGGAGGAGGAGTTCCTAAATGGGAGCGAGGAGCTCGCTTTGGACTGTGCACATTCGGTTTGCTACTGTCAGTGTATGCCTTGCATGTTGAGGTTTCACGAGAGAGAGACCCAGATTATCGTGCGATGTGCGACCTCGCACAGTCGGTCAGTTGCTCCAAAGTCTTCACTTCAAGGTAACATTTTCCTCAATTTCATCGTCCTCTTTTTCACTGTCTAGAAAAGTCTGATCTGACCTTAAATTGTAGAAAATATATTGAAAACGGACCGAAAGTTAACATTATTCTCAATGCCAAACAGTTTCCCGTGTCTAGTTTACTGTAGCCTAGCTATATGAATCGACTTTGGGCTTTTAAAAGTATTGTGCAGATAAAATGTATGCTTTTGGTAGTTTTTAACCCATTTTATTGTTTTGCCTGTTGTGGCACTAAGACTACATGTACCTTAATGGATGTGGTCGAGTTATGTCCATCCCCCCTGCCGATAATTTCTCCGGAAAGGCGCGGTGTTTACAGATTGCTCAGTCAAAATGCCACGTGTCTACTTCACTATAACACCGAAACTACGGCTGCATATGAATATACTGTAGTGTAGTCTAGCGAAATTTCACAAGCATACATTGTTATTGTACACAAAAACACACGTAATTTTATTGAATAACAGTAACGTCTGCAGCTATGTTTTGAATTGATGCTTTTTATGTTTATGTGATTCGTTTATATGCCGCTTTTTCTAGATGGGGGCGTGGATTCGGTCTAGTTCAACTTTTTGTACCGAAGGACAGTGCCCTCAATCAGCCTAACAGTGTCCTGGGCATCATCTTCTACACATTGCAGTTGATACTGGGTCAGTTCCCATGCTGTGAACAAAATGGATGTTATATACTGTCTATATATATTATATGTAAAGTCTGGTCACAATTACTGTATGTAAATATGTAGTCAGTGTCCCTGTATGTTCTTGCTCTTGGCTACACATTGCAATATGTAATATTCTCCCATCAAATGTGATCTGCTGTGTATGCATGTGCATATGTGAGCTTATGGATACATCTCCTCTGTTTGTCTGCAGGTCATTCAGTGTCCAGCAGAGCAGCATTTTTTCTGGTTGTTTCGTCCTGGGTGTCTGTGATTGGCTCTTTGTATCTAGCTGCAGTGCTGGTGTTTGTTTTAGGTGATTTCTGCCTGGTATGTGTCTCAACTTACCTGGTCAACTTTGCCTTGCTGTACATTAATCTGAAGAGAAAGATGGGCCTGGAGAGGAGCAAGGAGAAGACTGGCTGATAGTTAATACTTTTTTGAGAAAATACTGAGACACAAGGATCATATACATATACATACCAAGCTGAAATGCAGAATGTCCAAGTAAGTTGCAGAAACACGTCAGTAGCTACAAAGAATGAGGTTACTGATGAAAAATAATGACGATAAAAACTGAAAAGATGTGCAACACAGATTGTTCTCATTGAAACATAAAGGGGCAAATATGCTCTCATTAGATCAATATTTAGGATGCAGTGTGTTTCTTTTACTGAAACATCAAATGAATAATTTTATATGAATAAAGTGACAGAGGCTCTAAATGAAATGTGAAGTGCTTTATTGACTCAGTGCCATTTACTTAATAAAATGATCAATAAATTGGTCTAGCACTGCCTCTTGAATGAGATTGTAGCTTAAAAAAACATAAGAACATAGAAAAAATGCGTTGGCCTTCTGGAGTTCCAGCCTCTGCCAGCACAGCGAAAAGTGCTACATACAGCAGTGAGGTATTTCACAAAGTAGGATTACTGAGTTAGCTGGATAACCACTGAGTAAAACCCGGAACAGCTCTTTTCACTTCAGCCCATGTTCCGGATGCACACACCAACGTGGCATGGCAATCGAGAGTATTCTTGAAATATACAGGTTAATGTTGGGTGAACAAATGTGTGCTACATGTTTTTGTGCATACTTATGCATAAATGTGAATCCATTATTTGGAGTTTGTCGGTGCCTTGCATGGCACACCGTTAGTGTGTGTGTGTGTGCTTGTGTGAATGAATGAATGAATGAGAGTTATCTATTGTAAAGCACTTTGGATAAAAGTTTACTCTTTTTTAAAGCTACATTATATCAGAAACATCATTGCATGCCTTGAGGAAGAAATGTCCCAATTCATCCCCCAGGATATGATTGCGCATGATTTTAAAAACCTTAATTGACCAAGAGATTGGCTGTAACAAAACTGCCATATACAGTGGTGCTTGAAATTTTGTGAATCCTCCAGACATGGTCAGAAAGAAAGAAATAAATCTTATTAAATGTACATCCAAACCCCAATTTGTAATGTAGACTTTCCAAATAATGGACACAAACCCCCCAAAATATATACTTTTTCATAATGTATTCAACAAAAGTGGTTTATCTTACAAAAACTGAAAATTTGTGGCCCCTCCTTTTGCAGCCATTACTTCAACCAAACGTCTTCTGTAACCACTGACCAGTCTCTCGCATCTGCCTTTTTGCCCGAATCCTTTTTTTGTCCTCCTTGCAGAACTCTGGCATGTACTTCAGGTCTAGCCACAACATTTCTATTGGATTGAGGTCTGGACTAGGCCAATCCAGAGTATGAATACTTTCTTTTAAGCCATTCCTTGGTAGTTTTGCTGGAATGCTTTGGGTCGTTGTCTTGTTGCATAACCCATTTTCTGCCCAGCTTCAACTCCCTGACTGATGGCAGGAGATTCTGATCAAGATTTTGTTAATAGGCCTGAGAATTCATGTTTCCCTGGATAATATGGAGTTGTCCAGGTCCGGAGGTAGAAAAGCAGCCCCTGACCTTCACATTTCCACCACCTCTCTCTCTTTTAATCATGACATTACATTATTGGCATTTGGCAGACGCTCTTATCCAGAGTGATGTACAGTTGATTAGACTAAGCAGGAGACAGTCCTCCCCTGGAGCAATGCAGGGTTAAGGGCCTTGCTCAAAGGCTACACCAGGATTAGAACCGCCAACCTTACGTGTCCCTGTCATTTACTTAACCACTACGCTACAGGCCACCCACCTAATCAGTGTTGCCCAACCCATTTCCTAAGGATGTCTCAATTGATTGGTCTGCTTAATTGATTAATTAAGCACCCAAATGTGTTTCACCTGAATCTGTTATCTACTTGACTTTACCAATGCAGCTGGGGGTTCACTTACTTTTGCACAAACACTAATTCCATGTTTCAAGTAGTTTTTTGCCTACTCGCAAAATTCCCTCTGTACAAGTACATGCAATTGATAAACATAATCCTGACATTTCATATATAAAAAACTGGTGAAGATAAAATAAGAAGATCATGGTAATCATGGTGCATAAACTCTAAACTGCTCAAGGAGTTCACATACTTTCAAGCAGCACTGTACATTGGGTCCACAGCAGTAAATCAGCCCTCTCTTCCCTTATCTAATGCTCACTCACATACTTGCAAGAAGAGGGAGCATAAGTATTCATGGAGCATTGTGCGAAATGAAATTTACATAGATGAAATCAGAATGTTTGTAAACGAAGGTCGCTAAGATATTTCCAGGTGGCCACTCAGCCATGGAACAAAGTAACGTTACTTCAACTGACTGAAGCGGAGCGGTGTAGAAACAGTTAGTTAGTTAACAAAGCAGAAATTGTGTTGTCTTTTGGACTGTAATGCCAAATGTAATCAGGCACAGTGGATTGGGCTTTTTCTGATTCTTGAAAGGGACGATCACCCTTTTTGATTACCGGAATGAAACATCACCCATTTTAATGTTGAATCCTATTGTGTTTTCATATGATATGAATAATTATAATCCAGTTGCCTTATTATTATCCAGTTGCCTTATTAAAATAATTTAGCCGCTCTACATAACATAATTATGATATTATATATTATTATTATTATTATTATTATTATCCATCCAACCATGCATCCATTATCCTGTAGGGGTCCTCGCACGGGGCTCCAAATTATGTAGGGTCCTCGCCCGGGCCGCCAAATAACGTAGGGATTTTACTCTCTACGAAACCGGGGCGCCAGTTAATGTTGTGTTGCAGTATAACTGCAAAAAGTAATCAGTCTCATAAAATTACTGTTATCAGAAATATCTAACCACAAATTTAGTATTTTAATGAATAATTAAAATAACCAATATTAATGATTAAACATACCGATAACCTGAAGGTTGGAAGTTCTTCGAAAGACTGCTTTAACTCGGCTCTCATGTCTATGCGATTCCAAAACGGACACCGGGGTTTAATAAAATATATTTATTAAACAAACATACAAACACATAACAGATAAACTAACGGAAATTTAGTTGGGTAAATTAGTAGGTTAAGTTAGGGCGTGTATGTGTGTGTGTGGGGCGCGCGAGCGCGCGTGTCGCTTGAACAAAGGAAAGGTGGGAGTAGCTAGCTTGAGTAAGCTAGAGTTCTGGGTGTGGTAATGAGTTAGAGTTAGCTGTGAGAAGGGACTACTTGCGTAGTTTTACTCTATATATGCGCAAAAGACGGCGAATCAATTCACGTACATATATATATAGCTAACCAAACACATTACAATGGTAGGATGGTAAATATTGATACACAGATTCACAAAAACAGTTGAGACTAAACTAAACACTGGCTATGCCTGAATGTTTGTTCTCTTACTGAGTCCATACGCATTGGATCCAAAAGACGTGCTGTCCTTATAGGAGCCGCGATGGTGCTGTGAATGCGTGTCCTGGAGAGATGCGCAGGCTGGGGCGTCTTAGCCGCGCGTTGTCGTCTGGTCCACTCGGTTGCTGTTGTTCTTTGGTGAGCTTTGCAGGGGTAAACTGATGTAGCGTTCCGGGTACACCAGTTTCCACTCGCTATAGGCCACAAAGTTACCGCAAGGTAACTGGGTGTGTCCGTAGGCCTGGTAGTGCGCTGTGCAGAATTCAGCCTCTGTCCGAGTCTCGGAGCAGATGAGCTGAAGCGAATGGCCAAAAAGGGTGCGTCGAAGAGAAGAAGCAGAAGAGAAGAAGCAGAAGAGAAATCCCGAGAACGTGTTTTGCTCTTATACGGGAAAGTTTATTGCTCCCTGCATTACGGGATTGGCTGAACCAAGTTAAACGTCATTCGTGGTGGACGTTGCAGAATTTTCCTGTGGGAATGTGGAAGTTGTAGTCCCTACAATCCTAACCCGCTTATCCTGAACAGGGTCGCAAGGGGGCTGGAGCCTATCCCAGCATACATTGGGCAAAAGGCAGGAACACACCTTGGACAGGTCGCCAGTCCATCGCAGGGCAGACACACCATTCACTCACACACTCATACCTATAGGAAATTTAGACTCTCCAATCAGCCTAACCTGCATGTCTTTGGACTGTGGAAGGAAACCGGAGTACCCGGAGGAAACCCACGCAACACGCAAACTCCACACAGAGAGGCGGCTGATGGGTATTTGAACCCAGGACCTCCTTGCTGTGAGGCGGCAGTGCTACCCACTGCACCACCTGTGCCGGGGGAAGTACAATTTCAACTGCTACCTGCACAACAAAGATAAGGACCAGGGCCTATTTGATCATCGGATTTATTATTATTATATATATTTTTTTAACGATGCAAGCCATGACAGGCAGCCAGGGGAGGGAAGTAAGCAGGGGGGTGACATGCGAGTGTTTGGGGAGATTGAAGACCAGATGAGCTGCTGCATTCTGGATAAGTTGGAGGGGTCTGATGGGGGACGTTGGGAGGCCAGCCAAAAGAGAGCTGCAGTAGTCCAGGCAGGACAAAATAATAGCAGGAATTCATATAATTTCAGTCTTACCTGGGTTGAGCTTTAGATGGTGGTTGTCCATCCAGCTCTGGATGTCACTCAGCCAAGCAGAGATACGGGCTGAAACCTGTGTGTCAGATAATGGGAATGAGATCAAGAGTTGGATATCGTCCGCATAGCAGTGATAGGATAGACCATGAGCAGTGATAACTGGGCCAAGGTAATGAGTGTAAAGAGACAAAAGAAGGGGGCCTAACACTGAGCCCTGGGGAACTCCTGTGGCAAGGGGCCGAGGTGTCGATACTGTACCAGCCCAGTTGCTGACAGGGAGGAGAGGGGGATGTAGTGATCCACAGTGGGGGGAGAGAGGCAGTGACAGTGGTGGCAAAGGAAGAGGCTGAGAGGGAGTTCAGGTTATAGCAGGCTGAGGAAGTGGGGGTGGGAGGAGGGAGGGGGAGGATGGAGAGAAAGGGGGAGGGAGAATGAGATGAAGTGGTGATCAGATGTATGCAGAGGGGTGTAGGATCCAACATTTCCCACAATCCCACAGGACAATTCCGCGACGTCCACCCCGCATGATGTCTAGCTCGGTTCAGCCAATCCCATAATGGCGGGAGCAATAAACTTTCCCGTATAAGAGCAAGACATGTTCTTGGGATCCCCCTCTCTTCTTCTTCTTCTTCTCCCTTCTTTCCATTCCTTCTTTTCAACGCACCCTTTTTGGCCATTTGCTTCAGCTCATCTGCTCCGAGACTCGGACAGAGGCTGAATGCTGCACAGCGGACTACCAGGCCTACGGACACACCTAGTTACCTCGCCCCAGTAACTTAGTGGCCTATAGCGAGTGGAAACTGGTGTACGCGGAACGCTACATCAGTTTACTCCTGCAAAGCTCACCAACAAACTTTTACACATGGAAAAAGAACCAGTGGACACATTTTTCCAGAACCAAACGGACCAGACGACAACGCACAGCCCACGGGAACATCCCAGCTCTGCGCATCTCTTCAGGACATCATTCACAGCACCATCGGCGCTTCTACAAGGACAGCACGTCTTTTGGATTCAGCAATGCGTATGGACTCAGTAAGACTCAACAACAAACATTCAGGCATAGCCAGTGTTTAGCTTAGTCTTGACTGATATTGTGAATGTGTTTTTCTATTTGTCTGTGTTACCGTTTGAATGTATTTTTGTACACATATACAGTGGACGCAATAATTATTTGATCCCTTGCTGATTTTGTAGGTTTGCCCACTTACAAAGAATGGAACTGTGTAGAATTTTAATCATAGGTACATTTCTAAGGACATCAGGGACAAAATTGTAGACCTGCACAAGGCTGGGATGGGCTACAAAAAAATAAGCAGCTTAGTGAGAAGTTAACAACTGTTGGAGCAATTATTAGAAAATGGAAGAAACACAAAGTCACCGCCAATCTCCCTCAGTCTGGGGCTCCACGCAGGATCTCGCCTCATGGGATATCAATGATCATGAGAAAGGTCAGGGATCAGCCCAGTACTACACAGGAGGAGCTTGTTAGGAGCAGTTGGGACCACAGTCATGAAGAGAACCATCAGTAACACACTACACCGTGAAGGATTAAAATCCTGCTGCGCGCGCAAGGTTCCTCTGCTGAAGAAGGCACATGTACAGGCCCGTCTGAAGTTTGCCAAAGAACACCTGGATGATCCAGAGGAGGCTTGGGAGAAGGTGATGTGGTCAGATGAAACCAAAATAGAGCTATTTGGCATCAACTCAATTCCCCGTGTTTGGAGGAAGAGAAATGCTGAGTACAACCCCAAGAACACCATCCCCACTGTGAAGCATGGAGGTGGAAACCTTATGCTTTGGGGGTGTTTCTCAGCTAAGGGGACAGGACGACTTCACCGTATCGAGGGGAGGATGAATGGGGCCATGTACCAGGAAATGTTGGGCGACAACCTCCTTCCCCCAGTGAGAGCACTGAAAATGGGTTGTGGATGGGTTTTCCAACATGACAATGACCCAAAGCATACGGCCAAGGTAACAAAGGAGTGGCTCAAAAAGAAGCATATTAAGGTCCTGGAGTGGCCTAGCCAGTCTCCAGACCTAAATCCCATCGAAAATCTGGAGGGAGCTGAAGCTTCCCTCCCAAGATCTGTGCAAACCTGGTGAAAAACTACAACAAAAGTTTGACCTCTGTGCTTGCCAACAAAAGTTTCTCCACCAAGTATTAAGTCCTATTGTTCTATGGATCAAATACTTATTTAATGTGAAAATATGATATTAAATTAATATGATGCTGTTATTGTGGATTATTTTGTGATATTCTGTCTCTCAATGTTAAAATGTACCTATGATTAAAATTCTACACAGTTCCATTCTTTGTAAGTGGGCAAACCTACAAAATCAGCAAGGGATCAAATAATTATTGCTCCCACTGTATATATATATTTTATATTTCAAATTCATTCAGTGTGACAAATATGCAATAATAGAGGAAATCAAAGAGGGGGTAAATACTTTAGCTCAAAATAAAATACACTATTATTTGTGGAGCAGCCATTTTTTTCTGTGTTATGGAAAAATTCTAACCCAACAAAGTTTTGAAGCATTAATAATAATTTGCACACACATCTTTGTACAGTAGATTAAATAACATGAAATACCTTTTAGATGAGAAACCCTACCACAAAATAAGATGTTACAAATCAATCAACTAACAAATCAATAATAAATCAATAATAATAATTGCAAAGGTATACTCAAAGCAGCTTTTAATACAAATATAAGTGAATGGTGTTTCAGTACAGTAGTTTGGGAAGGCAGAGTTGCAGAGTAAAACTGGGTCATGAACTGATATCCACACGCCGATACAGTAACAGCCTGAACTAATGTATATTACATTGTACAACAAACAGTATATACACTGCAGAAAATAGAAACAAATTGATATAATAAACTTAAATGCAGTCAATTACATATAATCTTAAGATTATATTTTCCTACGGTTCGTTTCTTACTGTCTTTTCTGAAATCAAGTTTATTTTTACAGGGTAGGTTTGTAGTTGACTGAGACTGGAATTTACATCTTAACCTGATCTTGCTCATATCAGTATCAAAAGAAACACTTAAAGCACTTTAAGTACACATGGCAAAATAAATGTGTGTGTTGCAAAGCATGGGCATCAACATTAAAGCATTTACAGATGTTTATGGAATGTGAAACATTAACCAAATGGTCATATCTATATTTTGCAGTTTTCCATTGCATTCTGTAGTTTGCTTTTAAACAAATTTTTTCCACATTTCAAACAAAATTTTAAAAATTAAAAAAACATCAGTGCCAATCCTTCATTACTTTTATATTTTAAAATAGTTTTTCATAATGGCATTTTTGATTCAATATTGCAATATTGATTCAAAATTCTTGCATTTTGTAATTGCTCCACTTTATGATATTTTTAAGTATACACTTTAAAAACATAATTTCCTAAAACACACATGTTCAGTATGCATTTAGTTACTAAAAATTAAGCATTTGTCGTTATAAAGCTTTAGTTACTCAGTCAGAGAACCAGTTATCACAAGCTAGAATAAAACTAGATGTTCATGGCAGCTGTCCAAAAGTTGTGCAGTGAAGCTGTGTAGGGGCCTGTGGTCTATTCAGGTTCTGCAGGGGCAGTTTCCCCCACACCTTCATCTGCCTCCCCATCTGCTTGTCCTGAATTCTCCAGCATTTGTTTATACTGACTTTTGAAAAATCCCGCCTGAGGGAGAGAGGCGGGTGGTGGTTAGTTCTAGGCAGACAGACTGTACAGAACTGAAGTACAGCACAGGGCAACAGACAATGATCACCAAAAGTGACTGAACATAAAGACACAAACATTGTAGTTCATTGTAATTCTTTAGATCAGGGCAAGCTAACAAGCTATTTTGTATGTTCATGGAAGGGAAGGTACAACACTAATTTCAGACTATGTGTAGATAGTGGTCAGGCTGTGACTGCAATATGCATATATCATATTTTTATATATATTATCTTTTTCCAAATTATGGATTTGTACCAGGTGGGTTGCTAATTTTCACTAGATGACTGGAGCACATCTCCAAGGAGAGGATGGACACTACAAGAGTGGTAGAATGAACAATGTAGCTGCTGTGTTTGCGTGCTATATACACTCAGTGATCACTTTATTAGGTAGACCTGTACAATAGCTTGGTAATACAAATATTTAATCAGCCAATCATGTGGCAGCAACTAAATGCATAAAACAGAAATGTTCAAGAGGTTCAGTTGTTATTCAGACCAAATTTCAGAATCGGGAAGAAATACGATTTAAGTGACAAACTTCTCTAGAGTTTGCAGGGAATGGTGCGAAAAACAAAAAACATCCAGTGAGCAGCAGTTCTGTGGGCAGAAATGCATTTTTAATGAGAGAGGTCAGAGGAGAAGAGCCAGACTGGTTGAAGCTGACAACCAGTCAAATAACCACACATTACAACAGTAGTATACAGAAGAGCACCTCTGAACACAACGTGTCAAACCTCTACAGATTGCAGCAGCAAAAGATTTAATAAGTCTAAAAAGTCTGATAAATACCTAATAAAGTGCTCACTGAGTGTACGTAACTGGATATTAATCATTCCTAGTCAGAAATTGTAATTTTACTCCCTTAGTTATAAAAAATAATAATAAACAAATTTAATGGCGAGCATGTTAGAATGTTATGAATGTTAGAATCTTGTGGAACCAGTGGCGGCTGGTGGTGATACTGAATGGAAGTGCTAAAACGAAATGTCTAATACCTATCAATAGCTCAAACTCCAGCATTGCATTTGAAGTTATGCCATTCGAATATATGCCATTTCATGAATGCACCTGACAATACCATGAGCACATATATTTTTCAGTATGGCTGGCATCAGTGAGTGGGAATTGAATCCATAACCTTGGCAGAGTTGATCAGTGGAGCTACATGCCTGCAATATAGGTCCCCAATATAGGCAATAAAACTATTAAACCAAGCCTTGCTATAGTGCATTAAAGAGAAATGTCCATAACTGAACTGTCAGTAATGTAGCCTACCTAAGCACAATTACACCGTTGTCTCATCAGTTTGCACAGCCACAGATTTTGCCTTTCATATTTCATCAGCCACATAAAAAGTGAACATACAGGCAAGCAGCTCATTTTGACTTGTTTCTGATGTGTAACCGGTGCGCCAGACAAGTGATCGGCTAACTGCCTATCTAAATACAGAGAACTGGTCAACCGAGTGTAGTCTATTTTATTTTACTTCCACAAAGTTACAGGGCAGATATTTACCTTGTATAACCCAGCTGAAAGCAAAGCGAGCAGTACCAGACCTCCCACAGCACCTCCTGTTATCTCCTTTGTAAAGTCAGCTTCAGTGTACACTTCTACAAGAGTACCAACCTATTGGAGAGATAACCAACATCATTGTAAGTGTTGCAATCTTGCTGCATTTTTGGTGAAAAAAAGTTTTAAATGCATCACCTTTGTGGATGGGAGGTTGTTTCCAGAACTTCCAAAATAAATAAACTGGTCTTGGTCATAATCCAAAACAGCTCCACTGTCCAACTGCAATGATGTGAGTTTTGTCTGAAAGACAAAGACAGGCCCATCACCCTTTCTTGTATTAAAATTAAAATTGTATTAAAATGAATAATAATAATAATAATAATAATAATAATAATATAAATAATAATAATATGTACTATGTATTTCTGCCTCAGGACTGTATAATAGGTATATAAACACCTGGAATCATCCATCCAGGGCACACACACTATTCACTCACCCACTCATACCCACAGGCAATTTAGACTCTCCAATCAGCATAACCTTCATGTCTTTGGACTGTGGGAGGAAACCGGAGTACCCGGAGGAAACCCACGCGAACATGGGGAGAACATGCAAACTTCACACAGAGAGGCCCCGGCTGACCCAGGACCTCCTTTCTGTGAGGTGGCAGTGCTACCCCCAGCACCATCCGTGCCGGCCAATTGGAATCATAAACAATCAAAATCTCATGTCTCATGGTGGACCAATCAAAAGCTGCCAACTACATTTTCACAGTAAATATAGTTGTAACATTAGAAGAATAAAGTAAACACAATCCCTAAGGTTCATTAGTAGGCCTACTATCCTATATCATGATCCATTTCATAGCCTATTGGCTAGCTAACTTTACAATTGGCTACTCTGACACATTATTGAACAGTTTGCTGATTCGGATAATGTGATCTTTTGAAAATAATTTTTCAGATTTTCAGATTTTTCTCCCAATTTGGTAGCCAAGTGTAACCTATCTAATCCAATTAGTGTTAACTGGGGGATACACCGGCCACACCCCATCCCTCGGCGGCCCGAAGGAGAACAACAGGCCTTCTTCAAGCTGGCCTTCTTCAAGCTGTTTCGTCTCATGCTTGTGACCGTGATTCCGAGGCGCTTGGGGTGCTGTTGTGCATGGCAATACGCTAACCCTGCCAAGTCCCTCCCTCTGGAGCGAGCCAATTATGCCGCTCCAAGAGAGCCGGCCAAACTTGGCTTTCGGCAGGACCGGGAGTCGCACCCCAGCCCTCGGTGTGCAACTGCAATGAACTGCAACCGCAAGTCCGCTGCATCTTAGCCTGTTGCACCACCGTGCACAGTGGACAGTGACTTCCTAAAAAGGAGGGCAGATCCCGGAACCAGACAGCAGACAATAACAGGCTTCGTAGTTAGTTACAGTTAGTGTAAGATATAGATATCCTCGATCAATTCATTAATTCTTAAAATCGGATTTTGTGCACTCGGAAATCGTAAAAGTTAAGCAATTGTAAAATAGAGTTAACGTTAATATAAGCCTTATCTAACGTTACCATTTTATGAATTTGAAATTCGGTTCGATTCATTAGCAGTCACAAACTGAATGGCTTGATGAAAGTAAAAGCATTGATGTTGTAAAGCCACTTCGCTTTTTAAGCTATAAGCGAACAGGAGAAATCACTGTATCCACTGTTTGTCTCTGTTGGATTCGGCGTTGAACAACGGAATATTATTGCATCCCTACCGATTGCATTTTTGTTTTAAGGCAGGTACTGTTGCCTATTCAATCCAAACATGTATTTACATTAATAATAATAAAATTGTCATTATTGAAAGAGTGGCGGCACGGATGGTGCAGTGGGTAGCACTGCCGCCTCACAGCAAGGAGGTCCTGGGTTCGAATCCCAGTCGGCTGAGGCCTCTCTGTGTGGAGTTTACATGTTCTCCCTGTGTTCGTGTGGCTTTCCTCTGGGTCCTTCCAAAGACATGCAGGTGAGGCTGATAGGAGAGTCTAAATTGCCTGTTGGTATGAAGGTACAAGTGTGTGAGTGAATGGTGTGTGTGCCCTGCGATGGACTGCCGACTAGGGTGTATTCCTGCCTTTCGCCCAATGGCTCCAGCCCCCCTGTGACCCTGTTCAGGATAAGCGGGTTAAAATCATGGATGGATGGATTGATGGATTATTGAAAGATGATTGCTGGGATTAATTATTGTGACTAATACAAAATCGAATAACTAATTTTTATTCAAAATACAGTGGTGTCATGTTCCAGTTTATTCTCCTTCGCCTGTTGCTAGCGTCTACACATACACCTTTGCCGGTCTCCCAATGCTTAAGAATAAAGCCATTTAACATATTAAAATGCACCAGAAGCCTCCAAATTGCATCATAAAAAAAGGCCAGGAGACATAATCTGAAGGCCTGATCACTCTGATAGCTGCACAGTTTGAGTTCTTTTGGAGAACTACACAGCTGTTGCAAGCACACAATTACTTTTCTTATACTATGGCTGTTGTCTTCTGTTTACACTTGTTTGTGTCCTGCAGTTCTATAAAACAATCTGCAGGGAGGTTGTTCCAAGCATGTTGGAGAACTTGCCACAGTTCTTCTGCAGAATTTGCTTGGCTCCTTGCTTTTGATCTCAGACAGCCTTGATCAAGTTTTTATGTAAAAAGTTGTCAATTGTTCACAGTAATATGTTACCTTTTTAAATTAAATACAAAAATGTCTCTGTAAAATGAAATCTTTTGTAAAATGAATATTTGGAAATCTCAAATGTGTTCTTTTATACTAACACACACAAAATAAATAATCATATATATAATAAAGTCTAGGGTGCCTAAGACTTCTACACAGTACTGTATACCAGTCTCATAGCCCTGCTAAATGTGACTGGTATGTAAATGTAAAGAAGATTAAAAAAACTTTTTACAGTACCTGTTCAATCCAATCCGAGTTAACCTCACCAGAGATGTTGTAAGTGTATTTATGGTCCTTCCGCAAGTGCATATTGCACCTTATCACTCGACATAATGACACTTTGCAGTCCTGAAAGAAAGGAGAAGCTGCTGAAACACCACCATTACAGTTACATGGGAGAGTGAACTAATGCAGGGACAACCTCGTTCAAATTACAAAGCAGTTTCAGAGTAAGAATGAAAACGTTCTGGTCACAGGTGAAACCTTCTCTGAGTGAAGAGACCATCTCTCCACCTGACATATTCCATATGTAGCTACGGAGAAGGATCCCAATGGTCCTTATACATGGATAATCTTTAAGACATACCGGCTGTGCTGACCACACCCTGATTCATGTTCTATAAATCATCCGAGTTGGTGTGGAATCACTGAAACTTAAATCATTTTCAGTTAATGTTCACATCAACCATTAGTAAATTAGGGAAAAATGTGATCTAAGTGACTTTGACCATTGAATGATTGTTTCTCTAGTATCTCTGGTTTGCAGAGAATGGTGCAAAAAACTAAAAACATCCAGTGAGCAGCAGTTCTGCGGGCAGAGGAGGTCAGAGGAGGTCAGAGGAGAATGGCCAGACTGGTCAAAGCTGACAGGAAGGTGACAGTAAAACAAATAATCACACATTACAATAGTGGTATGCAGAAGAGAATCTCTGACCTCCACGTGGATAGGCTTTAGCAGCAGAAGACTTACTAAGTCAAAAACAAAGTCTAATAAATACCTAATAAAGTGCTCACTAAGTGTAGTTTATTATATGTGTTGTTTTCATATGCTTCTTTCTGCATTTTTATCAAGGGTGCCAATAATTGTAGTATTATATGAAGATATAGACACAATCCAATTAAAAGCATTTTTAAAATTTTTATTAAGAATACCATTATTTACAAGAATAATTTTCAAGAAATTAGTTCCCTGTTAATCCAGGTAGTTCCTGTGCAACATTAGTAAACGTTGAGCAACCGTGAGAGATTTTAATGTTTATTCATACATTCCCGTTGTGCCACTCACCAGTTCTAACACTGTTTTTCCAATGACTCACTAGCACACAACCTGCAGTTCTGACACTTAACTAACCTAACTTACTAATCAGCCAACTTCTAAGCTATGAGGATCCCAGTTTGACCGCTTTGCAGCTCACTGGGCTGCACTTTATGCTTATAGGAGCACTGTCATGCTTGTTTCAATTGAGATTATTTTTATTAAATGCTTAAATTCTGTGAGTCACCGTTAATGTAGCCATTTCCTTAATATGGGCCAAAACATACAGTACTGTGCAAAAGCTTTAGGCAGGTGTGAAAAAATGCTGTAAAAGTTTATTTTTATCAATTAACAAAATGCATGAACAGAAGAAGTGAATGAACAGAAATCTAAATCAAATCAATATTTGGTGTGACCACCCTTTGCCTTCATAACAGCATCAATTCTTCTAGGTATACTTGCACACAGTTTTTGAAGGAACTCGGCAGGTAGGTTGTTCCGAACATTTTGGAGAACTAGCCACAGTTCTTCTGTGGATTTAGGCAGCCTCAAATTATTCTGTCTCTTCATGTAATCCCAGACAGACTCGATGATGTTGAGATCAGGGCTCTGTGGGTGCCATACTGGACTCCTTGTTCTTCTTTAGGCTGAAGATAGTTCTTAATGACATTGGCTGTATGTTTGGGGTCGTCCTGCTGCAGAATAAATTTGGGGGGCCAATCAGATGCCTCCCTGATGGTATTGCATGATGGATGAGTATCTGCCTGTACTTTTCAGCATTGAGGAGACCATTCATTTTGACCAAATCCCCAACTCCATTTGCAGAAATGCAGCCCCAAACTTGCAAGGAACCTCCACCATGCTTCACTGTTGCCTGCAGACACTCAGCCCTTCAGCGAACAAACCTTCTGCTAAATGCCAAATATTAAAATTTCTTACTCATCAGTCCAGAGAACCTGTTGCCATTTTTCTGCACCCCAG
The DNA here is from genome assembly GCF_963514075.1 of Conger conger. NCBI lineage: Eukaryota > Metazoa > Chordata > Actinopteri > Anguilliformes > Congridae > Conger > Conger conger. The sequence continues at coordinate 50,290,443 of NC_083761.1, read as the reverse complement.
TTCCTGTGTTGTCGTGCATAGTTGAGTCGCTTGGCCTTGTTTCCATGTCAGAGGTATGGCTTTTTGGCCGCAATTCTTCCATGAAGACCACTTCTGACCAGACTTCTCCGCACAGTAGATGGGTGTACCTGGGTCCCACTGGTTTCTGCCAATTCTAAGGTGATGGCACTGCTGGACATCTTCCAATTGTGAAGGGAAGTAAGCATGATGTGCCTTTCATCTGCAGCACTAAGTTTCCTTAGCCGACCACTGCGTCTACGGTCCTCAACCTTGCCCGTTTCTTTGTGCTTCTTCAACAGAGCAGGGACAGCACATCTGGAACCCCTGTCTGCATTGGAATTTCTGCCTGGGAAAGACCCTGCTGATGCAGCATAACTGTCTTGTTGCTGTGCTCAGTCTTGCCATGGTGTATGACTTCTGACATTAAACTGTCTTCAGCAACCTCACCTTGGAAGCAGAGTTTGGCTATTTGTCATCCAGTTTTAACCCTCCTACACAGCTGTTTCTGGTTCAGTTAATAATTGTGTTTCAACCCACATATTAAATTGATTATCATTAGCTCCTGTTTGGTATAATTGGTTAATCACACACCTGACTATATGCCAACAAAATTTTCTGTTCACTAGTTACTTGATCAAAATAAACTATTAACATGTCTATTTTTGAAAGCATTCTAACTTTACAGGATTTTTTCACACCTGCCTAAAACTTTTGCACAGTACTATATAAGGGCATCGTCTGGTCATGTTTGGCTCCACCCTTGAATGCGGAGACTGGTTTATGGGCGGGCACTTTCTGACTCTGACTTTGCCAAGTTAGAAGACAAGCTTTTCGAGTGAGAGAGACAGACAGCAGAGGCCAAGGCATCCGAAGCTAACAGAGCAGAGAAGTGGGAACAGAAATTGGTGTCAGTGTGGGAACAGTGAACCCATGCCTAGCGAGACGGAGATCCTTTGCTGCCACGAATGGAATAGAGGGCAACAGCTGAGTTTGCATCACTGCCAATAATAACTTTGAACCCTTGCTACATCCTGCAGTGACTACATTTACATGCACACAATACACAGTACATTTCCTGGAAAATTCCCTTGAATCAGAATATGCCATATTTGAAATAAGGACTGATTTGAGGTATTTATTGTTTACATGACCCATATCTTATTCAGGATTATTTGGAATAATATCAGAATTTAAGTGTGTAAACATATCCTGTGAATAGCACACAGTAGTTATACAATATAAGGATGTTAACACTGAATCAGTGTTATGTTCCTGAGTTTGTCTATTAGTTTATGATTGTTTATTATTGTTATTCTTGTAGCTTATTATTTTTCATATCTTGTCTGATTTTCAGTTTAATTCCTACAGTACTATTCATTGCATTTGTCATCCCCTGTCATGTCTGTGTCGGTATGTTTTCGAGCCCGAGTCACTCCCCTGTCTGCGTGCTTCACTATTCGGGGGGTTTTTGTAGTTTATGCGTTTCAACCTTTCTTCCATTGTTGCATTCCTTACTTCTGGCTTCTTTCGCTAGTTAATGTTGTGTAGCACTATTCTTACTAACAATTACTAATATTATTTATTAATTATTGTATAGTACTAACTATATTAATACAATTACTGTCTGTCTAACTAATAAACTAACATTCACTTAATTTGTGTAGTTTAGATTTAATCACGTAACATTATCTACTATTTTCCATGCTGTTCTATAGCTCCGCCTTCCTTAGTTTCAGCTTAGTGTTCGCACCTGTTTCTTACTTTCAATACGTCTCCAACTCTACGCAAATGTCCACTCCCTAATCTGGAGGCATATGTTTCACGTGTTGGTCTTTGTGTACCCAGTTCGCGTTTTCGTTTCCCTGTTGTTCTTGTATTATTGCCCGTCATGTTCCTCACCTGTTGTTTAATTGTTTAGCCCTCCTCACTCCCGTGCCCCGCCTAGTATGTCACTTCCCTTCATGTATTTAAACCCCAGTCTTTGATAGAACCCTTGTCAGACCGTTGATCATCATTGCAGTTGCCGATTCCTAGTACGCCTGTTTTGCATGAGATTCTGGGGACACACCTTTGCCCGACCTCCAGTTTGCCTTTGCCCTTTTGTTTTGTTGAGTCTTGGTTTTTGACATTCGTTTTATATATTCGACTTCCCGCCTGCCTTATCCTGTTGCACCTCTGCACTTCTGCTTTTTGGATTTTGAGCTTGGACTGTTTATTTATTATTCTTTTGGCTACTCGATTTGGAACTGTTGTGTGTTGGATCTCCTGGCTTTGACTTCTGGATTGTAATAAACCACATTTCTGATTATCCCTTGGTCTGCGCTTGGGTCTCTGACCATACATAACAATCTGTTCTGAAATACTTGTGAGGGAAAAAAAGGAAAATAGCATTGGAAAGAGAGAAGGATGTTCACCACAGTGGGATCTTTCTTCAGCTTCTCTATGAAATTGGTCACATTAGGTTTCTCATCTTGTTTTGTAAGGCAACCTGGAATCTGTGAAAGACAATCAGTGTGAACATATTATCGCAAACATAAACAGTTATCAGTGTTAAATCCATATTAACAAAGCTTACCTTAGTCCATGTGGACCATACTCTATATTATCAGAGTTGATTTTATTCTGAGCAATTCATAACTCACTTCAACTAACTTAAGCATAGTGAACACAGGCCCTAACAGTTGATTTTGACTCACCCAAACAATGTTTTGTCTATGTCTCTGATCGATTTATTCTAATCTTTTTCCACTTCATGATGGTATGCTTTACTGGCATTGATACTTTGTCCCTCATGGTGAGAGTCGACAGACTCCAAATTTCACACAAAGAACTCTCAACCTTTTGTTAGCTTGTTTGTAAGTGTTTTGACAGTAGTACAATTTCTGTTATTTTGGCTCTGTGCTCATTGGATTTGAAATGATACAACAAAATTATAATGGTTAAAGTCAGACTGTCACCTTTAATTTACATCCATATATCGTGATCCGTGTAGGAATTGCATCCCTTTTTATACTGTACATAGTCCCTCCATTTTAGGGGACCAGAAGTAATTGGACAATTGGCTTCTCAGTTGTTTCTGATTAATTTGTTGTATTCAATTACATTCTTAGTGCAGGTGTCTTGCAGTATCTAGTCTTGATTCGAGGCTTTTGATTGCCTTTGGAGTCTGTTATTGACATTTGTCAACATGAGAACAACAGTTGTGGCAATGACAGTCAAGGAAGCAATTATGAAGCTGAGGGGAAAAAAAGACAAAAGCCAACAATAGGCTTCCAAAATCCGTTCAACCTTTTTTGCCGGAACTATACCCAAGCAAATGCCGTCTTGAAATACTTGCTTTTTGTGTAAATGCATTGCTAGGTCAGTTCAATACTGAGCTAATGTAAAACATGGCACACTTCTTGTACAGTATTCCTATCCTTTCCAACAAGGTATAATTAAGCGTTATGAAACGGGAACCCATGATATATCGTGGATATTGGCACAGCTAGCGGGGTGGTTAGGCACGACGCGAAGCAGAGTTCCATAACGCTTTTATACAATGGTTACCACATTTATCTTTCAAATTTTCACAAAAGAGAACACAAACTTTTAATGTATTTTTAATGGAACTATGTTTTATGCTAAATGTATTTTTCTGCTGCACAGTAGTTTATTGGTTGCTAAGCAACGCTATTTAGAACGTTAGCCAACAATAATGTTTCTTCACTCCACTATTTAAGCAACGGTACTAACTTTACTACCAATAATGTATCCCCACTGCACTAACGTTAGCTAGCTTGCATGTTTGTTACACCAGACGACACTGACACACAAGTTGTTTGTCCTGTCTTATCTGGACACTGCCATATAACGTGTAGTTACTGAAATAACTCATAGCGTCCTTATGAATCATTTACTTCGCCGGGGTTTGGTGGTCTTGCTGGTATTTCGATCCAAGGATGTTGGCATAGTTTTATTTTTTTAGTTCCTACTCCTTTCTAAATCCCCAAGAAGGTCAAAGGACACCTTAAAATCACTCATTTTGATTTACTTTGGTAGGCTATGATGATGATAATGTTAAGTTACGTTCATTTCGGTTAGAAAGTAGATAACGGTGGGTGTCTCGGTGGCGCAGCCTGTAGAGCACTGACCGCATGCTCATTGTTCGGATCCGACCGTCTGACATTTGTCGCATGTCTTCCCCTCTCTCTCGCTCCCATTCTTCCTGTCTCTCTATACTGCATACTGTCCAATAAAGCTGAAAAAGGCCTAAAAAATATCTTTTAAAAAAAGAAAGTAGATAACGGTGATCTACAATACAAAGATTGGTGAACATTCCATTTACCCGTGCATGGATATTGGCATGGCTGGAATGCAAACTGACCAATAGAGACAATAGACCGGACCTAAGTCCGTTATATAAGATGTGCGTAATTACAGGAGTTAGGCTTGAAATAGATGTAAGGCTGTAATTGTACTGGCTAACAAGGCTCTGGTTAACCTAATTTTGAAATAAAGTTCCATTTTTAATATGATGTAGATTTGGTAGACAGTATTACGTTAAGTAATCCTTTACAGAGAGCTTTTTTAACACTTTGGAGAGCTTTATAAAAACATACTCTCATTTATGTGAATTCGACACACATGAAGGTTAATTTCCTTTACATTGAAACATCTGTTTTAATAAGAAAAATAAGCTTTTCTGATCATTCATGTCTGGACAAAAAGATATGCAGATGTTTTGTATTTCGATAGATTTGGGGACACTTGAGGACATCTGGTTGCAGTTTTGGGAAAACTCATGTGGAATTTGAATGCCGGTTGATATCTTTACCATATTTGTACACAAGTTGACATCAAGTTTGCGCACAAATATAACATAGTTCTTAAGTATAAAAACTTTGTCATTCTTTTGTATTTTAGTGTAACTTCTGTGTACAAAGTATGTACGTGCTCTGACAAATTTATTCTGTCTCAAGTCTCTGAATGGTATAAATCCTCTCTTTGATTTAAGTCTTCAACCATGTGTGTGCAGTAAATAGTTTTTGAGATATTGACACGTTTATAGGACAAGTACAAAATAGGTGGAAATAATACTAATTCTGTCATTCAGCTATAAATCCCTTATGCGTCACAATAAGAAAATATGAAACAAATGTAAAAATATAGTCCGGTCGCATTTCCTGTTGGTCCTCCACAGCTGATACTGGTGTATCAGCTGTAGCTTCGCAAATTAAGTGGTGACGAAAATAACATTAAATGTTAATTGACCGTTCGTAAGTCCCGCCCACTCAAGCGACCTCTGTCAAAACATTCCTTCCAGATTGGGCAAATGTAAACTCACCATGTTCTGAACAGGATACTGGGAAGTGGCCGCTTCCACCAGAAGTTAACATCAGTACAATGGTAGTTTTTCTCCTGACAAATGTAGTTTATTGTTGCTTATTGACTATCCAAGACACTAAAACACTTTGATTGATGTGAATTGGAGCAATATTGACAAATAACTGCACAACGTCCCTTTGTTCAGAAGACTGTATTTTCTATTTTATTCACTGTTATGCAGGTTGATCTGTATAAGCCTGCCCATTTTATAGTCTCTCGCAAGCAACAGCTTCCCACCACAATGTCACAGTGGATCACCATTATCATTTCCAAGTTTTTATGAAAATGGAAGGACTTTACGGCCACACAAAAAGCTGACAAGGAAGAATTTTTTTAATTATTCTTCATGAAAGTACATAGTGAGCTAACTTGGTGTTAGGAACATGGTTAGTTTATGTTACCCATATCATTAAGTCAGCTACCACAAGAAATAATAGTTTGTTGCTGGAGACCAGATACCATTCAAGCCGACAGCAAGCCTTACATTACACTGTTGAACTCTTCATTCTGCGGTGGGAATTTTTTTCATTACTTTTAGAATTCTTTTGTCGGAAGTGAAATAAGTCGGATGTCGCCCAGCACAGGGGATGTGTTTTGACCACAAGACGCTGTCTTTCTAAAAGTGGATACACTCTTAGAAAGCCATTAAAGGTGGCATGCATTCAACTATATGATATTTTAGCTTTCAAAAAATAAGTAAATTATCCCATCTACTCGCCAGTTTATTTTGTAAGTGGCCGCTTCCTTGTGTCCTGTTCGGAACACAGTGAGTCTAAGTTAGGCTGCAGCCTACATGACAAAAAATATTTAGGCTACAATACCAATACTCAATTATTATAGAAATTATATGGATTGCATATAATTATATGGATTGCAACACACTGAATGCAATACCCTCCTCCTTCCATGGCTTTTCCTAAATATGTGTTAAAAAAAGTGAAAAAATTCAATAAAGTTTTTGGCATTTTCGGGAGCAAATGGCTATGCTATGGTGTGATACCATTTCTTCAAGCTATATCCTGGCAAATCCTGAGCTATATTGGGGTATAGGGTTATAAGTTAGTCTGTGTATGTCAAAACGGCTCTTTTAGCTTTAGGTAGCTAGTTGGCTCAGGCTGCCTAGTTATATTGTGTAATTGTAGCCTACTTAGCACATTCCAGAAATATGCTTCACTTTCGGTTGTCAGTTGCATTTTAGGTGGCACATCCAGGTAAAACATAGCGAACAGATCAGCTAGCCGCTTCCACCAGAAGTTAACTTCTGCTCAATGGTACTAGTTTATATACTTATATACACATATTCACAATGAAAAATTCTATTAACAGAAGTTCAATCGCTTTTCATGTACAATTACTTGGTATTTATCAACATACACATGTGGATACGAAAACTCTTCACACATACATTTGCACACGGATTTCCGAAAATATTTATAAATGAGGCCCACTGTGTGAACATGAAAGGAACACTTTTGGCTGAGCTTTATTAGCTTGCCTGGTTTCTAGTCTATTGTTAGCAACAGCATTCCCCACCACACAGTCACAGTAACATTTACTGTAAGTTAATATGACGATGCAATGCATTGGACAACGCTCACTTCAGAGACCAACACCTTCCATTTTACGTTTAGTTCTAATGTTAGCTACTACTAGCTCACTGTTCAAGTCTTAGTGGCGTTCTGCTTACCGGAAAATGCAGAAATGTAATACTACTTTCCAATGGTCAGAAATAGCTTGTTATCATTTCACTTTATATGTCATATCCCAAGTTCATGTTACCCTGTCCATACAAAAAAGAAGAAGATTTTAAAGCCTGCTTTTAAATGCATTAAGGCTGAATTTACTGTAAAAGAGAAGGGCTGATCAGTCAGCTTTTCCCTTAGTCTGCACTGTATGCTGAAATTGATCGGGTATGTGACTCGTACCATGTTTTAATGAAAACGGAAGGAATTGGACTTTGCACGCACACAAAAACCAAGGAGATTGGCTGATTGGTCAGTGTTTCCCCTAGTCTACAGTGACTCATATGTGGGTTCATTCATCAGCCTAACCCGCTTATCCTGAATAGGGTCGCAGGGGGGCTGGAGCCTATCCCAGCATACATTGGGCAAAAGGCAGGAATACACCCTGGACAGGTCACCAGTCCATCGCAGGGCACACACTCATACCTATGGGCAATTTAGACTCTCCAATCAGCCTAAACATGTCTTTGGACTGTAGGAGGAAACCGGAGTACCCGGAGGAAACCCACACAAACACGGGGAGAACATGCAAACTCCACACAGAGAGGCCCTGGCTGACGGGGATTCGAACCCAGGACCTCCTTGCTGTGAAGCAGCAGTGCTACCCACTGCACCATCCGTGCCGCCTCTCATATATGGGTAACACTACGAAATAAAAAGTAGGACAATAACGGCACTTATTTAGAAAATGTGTGTTTGTAGATGCAGTCATTAGAGCTATTGCGTTGATGAGTGTGCATCGCCAAGAAGAGAGGCTCCCAGGGTTGCCAGGTCTTGCCACATTCCCATCCCAAAATCTACTCAAAATATAATGTTCCATTCAGATGTTTAAACTTGGGGGACATTACAATGTGATCAAGTTTCATACGGAGTTCATTTTTTCAGAACTTCTAGGCTTCTCGTCCAATAGGCGACACAGTAACTCTCGTCGTCTATTCAAAACGGGTTAAAACCTAGCTAATCATTCTCACTGGTAAGCTACAGAACCAACGGTGTCCATGTGAATTAATAGGCTAGGATAAGCTAATAGGTAGAATGCGTCTTTTACTTCAAAATGATAGGATGATTTCACATTTTACAGTTTACTGCAGGCAACACTAAATCAAACTATGATTAGCTGCTATACAGTCATTCATGGACAACAAGCTGAGAATGCAATATTGTTCACATTCTCAGCAGTAAAATAACACATTGCTTAACAAAGCCAGTGACTGTTGTCCACCTTCTATTTTCTTTGGCTATGATGGAGCTTTAAAAATGTGTGACCAGGTACATTTAGAGGCAGCGTTGTCTTTTGTACCTTGCTTAAGCCCCGTATTGGACACGCCCCTTTACGTTTTTAGCGTGCTAACTGCTGGGAACTTTCTTGGGTTTGTCTGCGGCTATGTAAATGCCTGGTGGTGTACAGGGATTCATGCTTATTTGGTCAATGGGTTTTGTTTTTCTTTTGGTCTCTTGCTGGTCTTTCTGCTGCCGTGAAGTAGTATATGTGTTTCACCATATGAAAAACTAGTTTCGCTCGTTATTAAAGTGTAAGCCAGTAATAATTAACAAATAATTTGGTCTCATGCGCTGGTCAGCTTGCTGACTTCCCCCTCCCGGAGCATACATTGTTAGCCCCCACCTTTTTGGCACACATGCCTGTGGGGGAGAGCTAGGGAAGGATTCCTAGAGACTCCCAACTACATCATTCATAGATATGATTGGGCGGCCTGTAGCGTAGTGGTTAACGTCAGGAAGGGCTGCCATTTGTGAGGAGCCTGAGAGCTGGGGTTTATGTGTCAAACTGTTTAGACTACCTTTGGGGAGTTTCAGGCCATCGGCGCCGAAGGAGATAAGGGGAAGACGGACTGTGGCTGTGTTTTAGTTGAGAGGTCACAGGGGTCATGAGAAGAGAAGGCGCCTGTAACCCACCACCTTTGGGAAAGGCTCAGGACACACTCACAGTGCCCTCATTTGGGCACTGCTGTCATTACACCGGTGACTGCTCTCCGAGATTAAATATTCGAAACTGCTGTTTAGATCGTAAATAGACCTGGTAAAACCTTGAAAACATTGTCCATGTGATCCTTGTATTATTGCATTAAGTCTTATGTAATGGTAACGGGGAGTGCATGTAAAAATGGAAAATCAGGAGGGAAGTTTCATGATAACTGCAACATAATAAAACATAAGGGTAATCTGTTTGGTATGGATGTGATCCAGTAAAATCAAGGAATCGGATGAGATACATTTCATAGCAAATGGAGTTTAATAAACCATAGTTTCAGTAACTCAAGGGAAAACCTACACATCCTCTCTGGGAATCATCTCATTTTCCCTACTTAACAACCCCCAAGGGTGGAGGTCTAAATTCCAGATTTGACCAGCCCTCCAGATTGATTTATGGCACTGCCGCCTGGTTTCAAACGTATAATTTGGCATAAAAGCAAAGGAGACAGACCAATCTGGGAAGATCGTATTCGACTTCCCACACAAACATTCTTACGGAGAAACTTGTCCAAACTAATTGGGAGGAACTTCATCATGCAGCAAGACAATTACCAATTATACCTTTAGGGAGAAAAAGTGGAAGGTTTTAGATTGGCCAAGTCAATTACAAGACCTTAACCCAATTCAGCATTTCACCTCCTGAAAGGGATATTGAAGGGAAACCCCCCATAAAACAAACACGGAAAAGCATCACAAAAGAAGAATGCAACAGTTGTCTCGTATTTATCTTTTTATCTCAACTACAAATGTATTCAGTGTATTGTATGTTTTAATAAAGCATGCCCAAAGTGTCCAAAAAGCTCTTCAAAAATGATTACTCACCCTAATGCTTTCTGACCAAGCTGCATTCAAAGTTTTTTTAATTAGGTTAACCTGAGCCCCGTTATCCCCGCCAGTAATGTTACAGGTTTATCTATAGCAAGTTGCATGTTCACGCACGTCTGCTTATCCATTCTGCTATACAAATGCATTGTCCGTCCGTGCAGTCTTAAACTGTCCATTGCCTGAATATGACACATTATACCTTGTTGGAAAGGGTAGGAAACCCTGTACAAAAAGCTTACCATGTTTTACATTAGTTTGGTACTGAAATGACCTAGCAATGCATTTATGCAACAGCAAGAAACAGTTCAAGACAACATTTGCTTAGGTATAGCCCCAACAAAAATATAGTTTTTTCAAAAATGGCTGAAGATTACGAAATAAACTTCAACTTTAGTTAGAAAACAGTTGTAGCTTCATAACCAGGTGGGATATTTGGTTTCACATCACATAATATATCTGTATCGAATAATTTACAAAACAAACTTATATTTCTACCAAACTGGAAATATGTCTGCCGGACATGCAATACATTTAATTTTATTTTTTTAAACAGCAATGTTTATTCATACAACTTCTGAATTGTATATTTTTGTTCTAATATTGGAACATGATTTTTTTGACATGGATAAATGGTATCAAGGATTGTTGGAATATGCCTGTGGCGAGGTCAGGGTTGTAAACCGTGATTGTGTCAAGGGGAGGCTGCCGTTTTATTGCTCTGCTTTGCAAATAAGAAGCTGATAAGCATCTAAACTGGGATAGATTTAAACTGGAATCAAACCCAGCCTATGTATAAAATACCTGTCATGGATGTAAATACCCTCAAATTGAAGGTAACAGTCTGCATTAACCTAATTATTCATTGTTTCATTTCAAATCCAGTGTGATCCAGTTCAGAGCCGAGATAAATTGTACCAGTGTATACTTGCAATTTAAACCTGACGGTCTCCCCTTTATAATCTTTTTCATGGTTTCATTTCACATCAAGTTTGCTGAATTACAGAGACAAAATAACAAAACATTTGTCCAAATACATACTGTACTATGTGTGTGCATGCATGTGCGTGTGAGTGCACACACATAGCATTGTTTATTCCTTGTGGACCTCTCTCACTTGAATCCACTCACCTGAATACTGCTGACATTACTCCAGATATATTTTTCTCCAAGTTTAATTGGCACCTTGAATATTGCTGAGGCATTAAGGTCTCTGATATAATTCACAATCTGTGAAAGAAAAACATGCTTTGAAGACCAAAGAAGAGCAAGGACTGTTGCATAATCCACCATCGCCTGGCCTCAACCACATTTATAGGGACACTTGAAGACTGACAAAAGCCAAGCATTCAGTAACATCACAAGATGCTCTTTGGAACATTGTCAAATAAAGCTGGGATAACATGGACCATCCAGGCATAAAGTCCAAAACAGTTTGAGCGCAAGTTGCCATTAAAGCAAAATGTGAGGGAGCGGGGTCGGCGGACCAAACGTGACCGAGTTGGGTTCTAAAGATTACACACAAGACGTGAGAACCACTGATTTTTTCAGGGGGCATCCCTAGACACAAAGGATACACCCCAGAGGAGGAAGGGGTAAACAAGAATGGATTAAATAACTCCCCGGCAATTAGCCAACCAATAAAATGACTGGGTATTGATTACCTGATTGCCAGAAATTCATGTACATCAAGATTCAACTTCTCACTCAAATTATTATTCTTATAATATAATTTGTCATGAAAAGGTTTGTATTAAATTGGAGAAGTAAGCAGTAAAGTAATTACGAGTTTTTGAAGAAAAGAACGTTTTTATATGCAACAGGAACCACTTAATTAAAGAAAACAATTAATATATTTCCCACTATTAGGTTGGATACATTCCTGGTTCCCTTATTTATTAGCATAAACATTTTACCGTTTAACTCAGAGGACCTTTTATTTCCATTCCATTTTACTTCACTATCAATTAAACGAACATTGCTATAGTAAACAAATATTTGTGTTATTAACATACTATTATAGTAGTACTAGGGAAGTACATTTAGACATTTCAGATTCTCCCAATATTAAGGGCCTGTTATTTATGGATACAATGATGCGATACAAGAAAACCTAAGGAAAGCAACTAAAGCAATGAAAAGGAAGTGGAAAATTTAAATGCAATGCAAGATAAAACATAAAGATAATATCACTTACTTCAAATGAATGCAGTACAGGTCTCTTTAAATCATTCTTACCGGCTGTGAAATTAATATAACTAGTTGTTTCCTCCAAACTGGAATTCAATCATTCAAAAATGAGAGAAGTTAATGTAAATTGTAAATAATGATATCAAGTGACACATCTATATGAACATGAAAAATGAAAGAAAAATATACACATCCTTAAATGCTTCCCGCACACAGGCGGGTATAAAACACAATATGGAATTGAGTTAGAACACTTACCCTTTTATCAACATGTAAATATTTAATTTCACTTTAATCCTTTTCACTTGAAAGTTTTCATTGCCCGCGTGTTGATCATTTCCGCTGGTAGGGAATGAAATGCAAGTTGAAAACACTGAGAACAGACAAGCAGATGCACTACAGCACTCGGCAGATATTTCCTCCTACACACTGGCGGTCATATAGGCGGTGCTGTGGCACCGGGGCCCATGGTTTCTAGGGGCCTGTGGTTGGCATTTATATAGCGCCTTTATCCAAAGCGCTGTACAATTGATGCTTCTCATTCACCCATTCATACACACACTCACACACACTCACACTCACACACACTCACATTCACACACACTCACATTCACACTCACACACCGATGGCGATTGGCTGCCATGCAAGGCGCCGACCAGCTCGTCAGGAGCATTTGGGGGTTAGGTGTCTTGCTCAGGGACACTTCGACACAGCCCGGGCGGGGGATCGAACCGGCAACCCTCCAACTGCCAGACGACTGCTCTTAATGCCTGAGCCATGTCGCCCCATTATTTACAATTATTTTCAATTTAGGTGGGCCCATGACTCTCTGTGTCTTATATCAGTTAGTCCGTTTTTATACAGGTCCTTATATTCTAACCACTCACAAAGTCTACGTTTACTTTACTAGTGATGTGTGTTCATATAACCTTAAATAAGCAAACTCGTCTTGATCATAGTTATTAGCTACACTACAATATGTGATCATGCTAAATTTATAACGTGTGTCTATTTTACAGAAAAAAGGCTATAATGCATAAACTATTAAATTAAATAACTTGTGGCAGGCTAATTGTTAGTATTATTAGTATTAGTATTATGTCTGATATGCAAAGAGTGCTGCCAGGAAATATGTTGGCTGTTTTCCAATGTGAACCGTCTTGATCGTGTGGTGATAGCTAGTCTAACACGTAAAATATTGAGCGCCATTTAGCTGCCTAGTGTGAAAATGCCCTTCAAGGACAAAAGTGGGTCACAGAAAGAAAGGATAAAAAAGAAACAGGAGGAAAAGGTAGCAAAACTATCTAAACTGGACGGCTTTTTGGAAAAATAATCACTGAACTGCTACCCTGTTCCCAGTAACAGTTGTCCGTCGCAATCATTGCACCTGGCGGTGGCAAAACCTTGCAGGTAGGATAGCAAGCTAGAGATAACGTTAGCCTACTGTACTTTCTCAGGAGAAAATTCGGCTACATTTGGCTGAAAAGTGAAAGTTCTCTCGCAACTAGGACGTAGCCATGCTATATCCAGGTCTGTCTATATGTAGAAACGTCTCTCAAACTTTATCCCCCCCCCCCCCCCCCGAGACACCTAGATTCCAGTTTTGCTCAACACAGTAACATTAATGTGAGCTAACTTCATTCTAACATTGCTTAATCTTGCAATGATTAACTTAACTCGCATTCAAATTAGCCAAGCAAGCTGCTAATTCTCCCAGCAGTCTCAGAGAATTAGATTTGTTTGTTCAATTACTGGATTGGTTTTCTGCTGCATTCCACCAATGTTAAGTCAGGGGGCTGTTTTAAAAACCTTATGATATAGAAAGTATAAATTGCATCGCTTAACTAAGAGGAAGCCACCAAATAGGTGTTTTATTGGCAAGTTTGGTCCATTTAGTTTTATCAACTGCAGGAAGAGTTACGTCCATAATAAGAATAAGTACCTACAATAAATACAAATATACAGTTAATTTTTAAAATAATAAGTTGAAAGATAAAACAAAAGCTAAGACATTAACTGATTTTCATACATTAATTCATATTTTATTCAAAAAAATGCATTCAGTGAATTAGGCATAAGAACGCAGTGAACAGTGAATGTATTGTGTTGTGCTTTTCCTCTGATACTGACACATGAGTAGGCCTAAGCTTTAGTTATGTAAACATCCCAGTTATTGTTAGTTGATTTGTTGACTTGTTGATTTGATTCTATGACCATCCTCCTTGGTCGATGGTTCTGGCTTGATTAATACAAATGTTCTAAAGTATCACAAACGATGTAGCTTGTGTTCCAATAACCAAAGTTAAATCCAAAAATGTCCAGCCAAAGTATTGTCTGTAAAATATATGTCTAATGCTGCTGTGTGTGCGTGTGTGTGTGCGTGCGTGCATAGTTTATATGCATTTGCGTGTGTGCGTGACTGCGTCATAGAGTTAGGGCCCATAAAAAAATCTCGCACCGGGGCCCATCATAACTAGCTGCCGCCACTGGCACTACACGACCTGATTTCATTAATGAGCTTAGTTTCTGTCACATCTGTGCCCTTTTGGCCATCTGCGTTTCTGTTTTCTGTCTAAGTCCCTAGTGTTTTCTCCTCTTTTTCCCTCTTTGACCACCGTAGTCTTTTTTCAGTTTCATTCCCTCTCATTCGTTTCACCTGTGCTCCATTTGTTGTCTCCGCCTCCCACTCTTCCTGTCTCTTGTCAGTAATTTCACCAGTTCATTATCTGTTGCCCAGTTCACACACCCGATTCTTGTTTTCCCTTTATCTGTTGGATCTACAGTGGTGTGAAAAAGTGTTTGCCCCCTTCCTGATTTCTTATTTTTTTGCATGTTTGTCAGACTTAAATGTTTCAGATCATCAAACAAATTTAAATATTAGTCAAAGACAACACAAGTAAACACAAAATGCAATTTTTAAATGAAGGTTTTTATTATTAAGGGAGAAAAAAAATCCAAACCTACATGGCCCTGTGTGAAAAAGTGATTGCCCCCTAAACCTAATAACTAGTTGGGCCACCCTTAGCAGCAACAACTGCAATCAAGCGTTTGCGATAACTTGCAATGAATCTCTTACAGCGCTGTGGAGGAATTTTGGCCCACTCATCTTTGCAGAATTGTTGTAATTCAACCACATTGGAGGGTTTTCGAGCATGAACCGCCTTTTTAAGGTCATGCCACAGCATCTCAATAGGATTCAGGTCAGGACTAGGCCACTCCAAAGTCTTCATTTTGTTTTTCTTCAGCCTTTCAGAGACTTGCTGGTGTGTTTTGGATCATTGTCCTGCTGCAGAACCCAAGTTCGTTTCAGCTTGAGGTCATGAACAGATGGCCGGACATTCTCCTTCAGGATTTTTTGGTAGACAGCAGAATTCATGGTTCCATTTATCACAGCAAGTCTTCCAGGTCCTGAAGCAGCAAAACAGCCCCAGACCATCACACTACCACCACCATATTTTACTGTTGGTATGATGTTCTTTTTCTGAAATGCGGTGTTACTTTTACACCAGATGTAATGGGACACACACCTTCCAAAAAGTTCAACTTTTGTCTTGTCAGACCACAGAGTATTTTCCCAAAAGTCTTGGGGATCATCAAGATGTTTTCTGGCAAAATTGAGACGAGCCTTAATGTTCTTTTTGCTCAGCAGTGGTTTTCGTCTTGGAACTCTGCCATGCAGGCCATTTTTGCCCAGTCTCTTTCTTATGGTGGAGTCATGAACACTGACCTTAACTGAGGCAAGTGAGGCCTGCAGTTCTTTGGATGTTGTTGTGGGGTCTTTTGTGACCTCTTGGATGAGTCGTCGCTGCGCTCTTTGGGTAATTTTGGTCGGCCGGCCACTCCTGGGAAGGTTCACCACTGTTCCATGTTTTCGCCATTTGTGGATAATGGCTCTCACTGTGGTTCGCTGGAGTCCCAAAGCTTTAGAAATGGCTTTATAACCTTTTCCAGACTGATAGATCTCAATTACTTTCTTTCTCATTTGTTCCTGAATTTCTTTAGATCTCGGCATGATGTCTAGCTTTTGAGGATCATTTGGTCTACTTCACTTTGTCAGGCAGGTCCTATTTAAGTGATTTAAATCACTTTTTCACACAGGGCCATGTAGGTTTGGATTTATTTTCTCCCATAATAATAAAAACTTTCATTTAAAAACTGCATTTTGTGTTTACTTGTGTTGTCTTTGACTAATATTTAAATTTGTTTGATGATCTGAAACATTTAAGTGTGACAAACATGCAAAAAAATAAGAAATCAGAAACACTTTTTCACACCACTGTATATACTGATCTGTTTTGTTTGTTCAGTGCTAGTTCGGCATCCCAGTTTTCAGAGTCTGCCCTTTTATTCATTTACCCCGGTTCTAGCTTTACTAGCTGTGACCCCGTTTTTCTGTATGTTGCTCTGTGCACTCACCCTCCTAAAGATATAAAGTCAAAACAGACTCAAAAGAAAAAAGTATCATTTAAAGGAAAAATGTTTTTTTTAAATTATTCTTCCATTTTCTTAATAATTATTATAATCTTTGAAAATCATTCTTCAAATGTATTTGAATTATTATTATTATTATTATTATTATTATTATTATTATTATTAATAATGAATTTAAATTTTTTTCTTAATTTTTTGAATTATACTTTTGACCACACGACAGGTAACTTTACACCGACCCCAGCATGACTGTAACTCAATACTGTATCTGGTGGAAGCAATAAAACCTACCTATGGAATAAAACCTAGTATGCCATTTTAATTCTCACTATCTTCTCCAAGTATGTCTTGCCCTCCTGCTCCTATTGCTCAGACAGAGCCCAAGCTCCCCACAGCAACTAGGCACCACAGACATAGCTTACCTCATGGTAAATAAGTCTGTAGGCTTATTTTAACTTCCAAAACTTTTGGAACCAATGAACTGGACCTCTTCGTATTACCGACCAGATCAGACCACAAACAGAAAGACCCAAGCTTTACGCGCATCTCCCCTGAACTACAATTCATGGATCCCACGTTGCTTCTCAAAGGACAGCCTGCAGCTACACCGGAGAAAACAGGGCCAAAGGACAGTGAGGCTGACAAACATTCCAAACATTGAGGGAAGGATGAATGCAGCCAAATACAGAGAGGTCCTTGAAGAAAACCTGCTCCCAGAGTACACGTGACCTCACACTCAAGTGATGGTTCACCATTCAGTATGACAATGACCCGAAGCATACAGCCAAGACAGCACTGGAGTGGCTTCAGGATAAGTCTCTCACTGTCCTTGAGTGGCCCAACCAAAGCCCAGACTTAAACCCCATAGAACATCTGTGGAGAGACTTGAAGATGCTAATTCAGTTGAGGGGACTGCCAGAATGGGATACAAATTGAGGTGTGCAAAGCTTGTAGAGACGTACCCAAGAAGACTCAGGTTTGATAAACCACAGTTAAGTTATGTTTTAACAGGGGGGGCAATCACTTTTTCACACAGGGCCATGTAGGTTTGGATTTTTTTTCTCCCATAATAATAAAAACCTTCATTTAAAAACTGCATTTTGTGTTTACTTGTGTTGTCTTTGACTAATATTTAAATTTGTTTGATGATCTGAAACATTTAAGTGTGACAAACATGCAAAAAAATAAGAAATCAGAAACACTTTTTCACACCACTGTATATACTGATCTGTTTTGTTTGTTCAGTGCTAGTTCGGCATCCCAGTTTTCAGAGTCTGCCCTTTTATTAATTTACCCCGGTTCTAGCTTTACTAGCTGTGACCCCGTTTTTCTGTATGTTGCTCTGTGCCCTGATTTTTGGATTTTCTGTTTTTTTGACACCTGCTTAGTTTGACTGTTTTTGGATTTAGATTTTGTACCTTTTGCTTGTTTGGTTTTTTGATCGCTGCCTTTTTTTCTAATCATGCTCTGTCTACCCTGTCTGTACCTGTCGGCCTGGATAATGACCGTTACATATTGAATCTACCCTGTGTTAATAAAGCCTGCCCTTTTCATGCTATCCATGGTTCCCTCTATACCACAGATGGTTTTAAACTGTATTTCATTAATTTTTTCAAGAAAGACTTCAGGTGGTGCAGAACTAATACCTGCCGATACAGTGGCCTACAGGACATGGAGTTCAATAGCACTGCACTCCATTAGTCTGTACATACACTGACAGAGAATATGCAGATATGGTATGGCATATTTCAACAGAGATCTTCCGAACAAGAGGTTCACAATGAAGAAATTCAAGGAGGAAAAAATTACCTTGTGGCATTGGCAGTAAATGTCACCGTTTGGTCAAATTGACTGCTGCCATCTATTCCAAGCAAAATTATGAAAACAACCTGAAAGAATGTGAAAGAGAAATATCAGAAGAAAGTTAGACACGAGATAAAGAGAGGGTCTGTGGGGTGATTGGAGGTATACAATTCTACCAAATACAGTGCTCTCTATAATGTTTGGGTCAAAGACCCATCATGTAATTGAATGAATTTCGTAATTACATAACATTGCTGTGTCCCCACATTATGGTGCCCTGAAATGTATAAACACTGCTGTCATTTCTACATGGTGAAATGTAGAAAAAATCCCTTTATTATGATCTGGCAATGTACAATTTGCATGCATTTTTTATTACAAATCTCAAATTGTACAGAGGCAAATAAATAAATGATGGGTCTTCGTCCCAAACATTATGGAAGGCACATTATATCTACCAAAATATTAAAACACAATACATATTTTGGTGATATGAGCACAAACATAACTGGGCACTAGAGGAATTGCTAATGAACAAATTGAATATTTTTACAGTATTTGGCAATATTGTGGTCTGCAGTAAACCTGTTTGCACCAAAATGAGGTTCTCTCTTCTGTGTTATAGCAAGTTGCTTACTGTCACAATTTAAGCAAATAGTGTTAAGCATAAATATTATGTAAACACTAAATATGAACATGCACACTAACAGGTGCTGTCCGCATCTATATAGCAGGCTACTTTAATTATATCAATTGCCTGAGGAGGCTTTTTGAGATACCATAATTGAACATGTGACTATTCTCCATCTCCCAACCTGCTTGTTCACTTGGCCTTGATACAATGGCATTAAGGGGCAAGAAAGAGGCTGAGCTAATTGGCCATAATAAAACCAAAACACCATACCACACCCACAGGTAATTTATTTCTCTGAAGCCAACCTCTTTTATAACTGTGCTGCTCATCCAAAATGACCAGATTTTCACTGTTTCACAGTTGGGCCTTGACTATGAGAATAGATGCCTTGTGAGATACTGCACTTGAGAACTCATAGAACTAGACAAGTCTTGCTGGCATAATGATAGGGAAACTCACCCGAGCTTTTGTCTTGAACACTGGCTTGTTCACGAAGCAGACACTCTTTCCCGCAGTTGTTGCATCCTCACTATCTACGGCACTGCACTGCACTCTGTCTCTCTTGGATGGGTCCTGTCAGTAAATGGCAAGAGAATGAAATACCATCACATTCATTACAAGATGGACGTTTGTGAAAGAGGGCAGGAAAACTATGGCAAAAACTCGGTTTGAGACTCGGTACCACTTTGGCACTGATTCCCATATGACCAGTACCTACCAGGCCAAATTGCACCGCAGATTTTGGTGCCTCATTCCGGTGCCACACACCTTCAATAGCTAACGTTGCACTTGTTGACTAAGTCAGTGACAGCAGGTAGCTATAAATTATAAGTATAATGTATAATTTAAACAAATAAATAAAACAATGACATTTTAAATGTATTTGCATTTGCAATACAAAATACATTCTTTACTGGCATTGTTTGCTCTTTCTTTTAATTGGGAATGCAAGGCACTGGTATAATTTTAAAATAATTTTAGCAGGTATCATTAAAATCTAAATAATACCCATCCCTACAAACAATCTTGGATCAACAAAAATCCCAGCATATACAAATTGCACTCACCCTCCTAAAGATATAAAGTCAAAACAGACTCAAAAGAAAAAAGTATAATTTAAAGGAAAAATGTTTTTTTTAAATTATTCTTCCATTTTCTTAATAATTATTATAATCTTTGAAAATCATTCTTCAAATGTATTTGAATTATTATTATTATTATTATTATTATTATTATTATTAATAATGAATTTTAATTTTTTTCTTAATTTTTTGAATTATACTTTTGACCACACGACAGGTAACTTTACACCGACCCCAGCATGACTGTAACTCAATACTGTATCTGGTGGAAGCAATAAAACCTACCTATGGAATAAAACCTAGTATGCCATTTTAATTCTCACTATCTTCTCCAAGTATGTCTTGCCCTCCTGCTCCTATTGCTCAGACAGAGCCCAAGCTCCCCACAGCAACTAGGCACCACAGACATAGCTTACCTCATGGTAAATAAGTCTGTAGGCTTATTTTAACTTCCAAAACTTTTGGAACCAATGAACTGGACCTCTTCGTATTACCGACCAGATCAGACCACAAGGGCACTTGAATTGGCACCCCATTACAGCACAGGCTAATAACTGACAATGATTGAGTTAGCCGAGCCAATGTACTGTAGCTATATTTAAAACAAGATAAAATTCAGCAATTATAACACATATTTCTCACCTCCTTTTAATTCTTAGAAAGATTTTAGTAAGATTTATTGGGAAAAGAAAAATGTGATGAAATGAGATGACTAAATGATGAAACTTGAGCTTGGCTCATCTCATCTACCATCACACAATGAATGCTGGGATATAATGCCAAAAGATGTCATTTTGCAAGAATGCATGTATGTAACCATGATATTAATGGTATGAAGCACTGTCTATGCAATTACATCTACTTTGTGTCTTTATCTCACTGTTTCTCTCTCTACATTGTACAATAATTTTGTCTCCTCCTCACTTACCTGTACCACAGTAACCTTCCTGAATGACAACCCTGGCGGGTAGGTGAAAATCACATGCGAGTTGTAGGAATCTTCCCCCCTGTTCTCAACTGATACAGTCACTTCCAGTCCAGAAGCAATGCCAACTTCAATTACTGATGCTCTGGGAAAAGGAGAGAGTGGTGGTGGAGGGCAGTTAATCCAGATATACAGTACAGTGCTGTGAAAAAGAAAACATACCCTCTTTCCATTTTATTATTTTACATCTAACCTTCATCTTACCAATTCCTAATGATCAATGAATCTAACCTCATGTAACATGTGATACTTTATTCCTTCAAAAATAAGCCACCATGCAGATTCATTCTGGGAAACAATGTGCACCCATCATTCACAAAGTAGTAGAACCACCTTTAGCAGCAATAACCTAAAGTAATGCTTTTCTGTGTTAGTTTATCAGTCTCTTACATCGCACTGGAGGAATTCTGTCCTACTTCTCCTTACAAAACTGCTTCATCTCAGTGATGGTTGAGGGCATGCATTTAAGGACAGCATTTATGTCAACAGACTTACCCAGAGAAATTGAAACCCACTTTGAGGTCATCAATGCACTTGTTATCTGGCCCGCAGTTTCTTTCAAAGTCTAACTACAGGAAAAAGTGGAAAGTTAATTTGCACTTTGAACCTTGAAGCTCTTTACCAGGCTTGGGGATTGTATAAAAGCACTACATATTTCTGCATTTATTAAATCCTTTAGGTGCCTTTAGGGAATTAAATTTGTATAATAAATGGAAAAATATGTTTAAAAAAAATTAAAATCTACTTTTACTGACAAAAATGTTTTAATCAGAATGATTAAAGCAAACACTCAAAGGAGAGAGATAAAGAAACAGACTTACTGGGTATATTGCGGTTTGAGACGGTGAAGCAAGGATTGGGGAAAGGTTTTGACTATGGGGCTGCTTAGATGGCTCGACAAACCTGAACGCTAATTCATTGAGCAGGGGATTCAGGGCATCCTCTGGGCACTCCTGGGTGATACAGTACAACAAGAGACACATTTCAAGGCTGGTTTCAATTCCAACATTCTCTTATATACAGTAATTAAATGTTTGTCATGATTGTGGGGTGGTGCTAAACTTACAGCAATTTGAAATTTAGTATCATGACATTGGCTACCCAATGTAAGGGTGAAGACTTTCTCCTGAGTCTGATTGGTAGAGGTAAAATAGGCACGAAAGCGAGGTCGAGTTGAATCCAGTTTGAATGTGTAAGCAACTTGTGCTTCCAGCTTTGCTGTAGACAACACAATATATGTGTTAATACATATTAGTAAGTAATTAATAATGATGTTCTATGAAGAGCAATGTTCAAAATGATTAATTTCTATAACAAAAGATTCTATTCTATTAATTCTATTAAAAAACAAAAAAGAACATCCATGCACCACAGTGAAAGTACATTTTCAAATAAAATGAAATACATGAAATATGGTGTGAAAATCAAAATTAATTTAATATACAGCAAACCTATTTTGTCCTGAGTGCCTCTCTGCATTGAGAAGCAGACTTTTGCAGTGATGGGTGTGGTTCCGGTGCAGTCAGTAACAGGGATTACGGATGGCGTGTAGGAAATTGTAACGCCCACTGACACCACTGGTCGGGACCTATACACAATAACATATGCAATAGGAAATATAAGTTTAGGAAGTAATATGTTTTATAAAAATTAAACATTTCAAATAAAGAACATTCTTAAGAATGCATTATTGTATTTTTAAATTAAAACTTAAATTAAACTTAAAAGTATTCAAGCAATCAGTCTTGAAATCAATTATGTTTTTACATTATCACAATTGATGAACATACATATAATGTATAATAATACTTTCATGTCTGGAGAAATAATTGAGAAACTGGACAGTGGCATTTGCTAATGTCTGGACTAAGAGGTGTTCAATTCCTTCACAAATAAAACCTTGCCATATTAGCCGTAGTCAAGTATGTCGTCACATTAAATTATTTAAAAATGTCAACCTGCTTTATCCACATTTGATGCTATTGCCAGCTAGTAATGATCTTCTGTATTTAATCATCATCTTTTGTACTGCTTTGTACATTATATTGTGTTACAGAACAAATTCCTAATTCACCATTTGGCCATAGGTAACTTAAAAATGGTCTGCAGGTAAGATAAGGAGCAGGCGGAAAAACTGGGGATTCAGTCATTTGAGGAGTAAATTTGTGTGTGTGCGTGCGTGCATGCGTGTACTTGTCTACCTATCTAACAGGGGACTGTGGTGACATTAGACATCCATGAAGAGGGGACATAGATACCAAGAGGGGACATTTTCTTGGTCCTGTCTTGGCAAATGCCTCGTGTGTGTGTCAATGGGAGTGACCCAGCAAACTTCACGTTGGCATACGTCATACTATTAAGATTCCAAAGCTTAAAATTGGTTCATTCACCTACAGGCACTATTTTGGAGATTCTGGGTCAGCCCCCATACCAGAGAAAAGCAGAAGCCAGAGTGTCACTGCTGTCTCTGTCACCTGAGTCACAAGAGTCTCCACAGGTGGGTTAATTTCTAGGGATGGGCATTTTCAGTATTTTCATGTCTCGGTTAGCTGGTGAAATGTAATCAATTAAACCAGTTAAAAATTAACAGAGTTTAAAGGTTCAAAGTGTAATGAGCAGCACTGAACAACAGATAATAATAATCCATCCATCCATTATCTGAACCCGCTTATCCTGATCAGGGTCGCAGGGGGGCTGGAGCCTATCCCAGCATACATTGGGCGAAAGGCAGGAATACACCCTGGACAGGTCGCCAGTCTATCGCAGGGCACAGATAATAATAATAATAATAATAATAATAATAATACATTTTATTTATAAAGCGTCTTTCAAGACACCCAAGGTCACTGTACTGGGAATCAGAGCCAAATACAGAGATACACAGCACACAGGGGGGGGGGGAATTATTTCTAGCTTATATGTAGGCTATTCTGAATAAGCTGTTTCTTGAAGGAAGAGAGTGAGTCGAAGGTGCAAATATGAGGTGGAAGGGAGTTCCAGAGTTTTAGATTCATAGCTGAATGCCCGATCACCCAGTGAGGAAAGGCGTGAGGTGGGGACTCTGAGTAGGCCAGAAGAGGAGGAGCACAGTGAGCAGGAGGGTGAGTAGGACAGCAGGAGGTCAGAGAGATAGGTAGGGGCCTGGTTGTGGAGAGCTTTGTAAGTAATATGGAGGATTTTATATTGAATTCTGAATTCAACAGGGAGCCAGTGGAGCTTATGGAAAACTGCAGTAATGTAGTCATGTGTGTGGGTTAATCTAGCAGCAGAATTTTGGGCAAAGTTTTTATGTGCGGTTCAAAGGAAAGTATGGAATCTAGAACGACACCAAGGCTCTTGACCTGAGCAGAGACAGGATAGACAGAGTTGCCCGCTAATGGGCTATGGGACTTTGCTTGTTTTTTCCAAAGTAAAGAAAGGGAAGTCACATGTTTGCAGTTTTCGGCTGGTCTTAAGCAATCTGGTCACTTGGATGGAAATGTAACAAGCAACATGTTTTTCTACATTTATGCTGGCCTACTATTGTTAAAAAACGTGCATTTAATTTTACAATTGATTTAGGTATTCAACTCAAGCACAAAACCGTATCCATTTGTTTGAGGTTGTTTTGATGGTGAGGTCTGTAGCAATTTGTCTTGAGAAAACTGGCAATATCATTTGTCAAACTCAACTCACTTCGGGCCCTATTTTCAAGTCGGCGTCTGGCCTGCTGTGAGCTGGTGGGCTGTCGATTTCTAATTTTCCCAACAATCCAGCTGCCTTTGGTAATTTCGAGACTTGCCTAGCATGGAAGTGGGAAGAGAGCCGTTGCCAGGGGTGTGTCAGTCAAGTGCGAGCAGCTCATTTCCATTTTGGTTAAGCTTTTTTATTGCAATCTTCCAGTCAGACCTTATCCTCATTTAACCTTATCGCCACCTGCCTGCTCAACCCAGGTCTAAGGTACAAATTGCAGCCCAGTTTATGGCATATTTCTAATCCCTGGGCTTTCACATGCAATGAGTGCATGATCAGCCCACTCAAAATCCAATGAACAGTTTTTGTGGATCGTATGCTTTTCAATTTGGCTTTGATATTGATAAGGTAATTTTTTGGTAATTTTTTGGATTTTGGTAAGGAAGTTCATAATTTTGAGCCTTTAATCAAACTTTGTGCAACCTTTGGCAAAAAGATGTTGTCAAATATTTGGTTAAGTCTTCAATTGAGCTTTGAGTATGGATTATTATTCCAACAAATAACAGGACATTGCTCGCATTACAAATGGATACTCATGGTAGTACCTATGAACTGCCTTGACTCCATATGATTTGAGAAACCCTCTTGTTGGTTGTGTTATTTTCAACAAAACAAAGTTTCGTTTCAGGAAAAAAAACTTTTATCTTTTAAACTTTTTTCTAACAGATCTATATGGATCAATTTGGACCCATAACACCGCAGATGTCACTCTGGTTAATAATGTAAAGTAAAAAAAAAAAATTATTCTAGGAAAGTGTGTTCTAATATTAGCCCTTAATAGTCAGCTAACATAACTAAAAATGAGTGATATATTGTAAGGTAAATGTTTAGGGAACCATGAAAAAGTGACAGTATGATTATGAGTGGATAATAAGTATGGCTATTTACAGGTAAAAAAACAATATTGGGTGAAGATCTTTTTGTTGTGTTTTGTGCCAAATTTGACCTGCTAACACAAAAGGTGCGTGCAGCTCTCTAACACATTACGAGGGTTAAGATCCCATTGGTAGACCATGTTTAAAAGTTCATGAACTACTAAATTGCTTTGCTAGTGTTGCTGTCAGTAAGAACAATTGTCATTTATCAGCCATTTCAACTTCTGAAATTTTTTAGCCATGATGAATATGCTGACAGGGTTTAATGCACAGCTCTGTGTTCAGAAGCCATGTTAGATGGCAGAAACCCATTGTGACAACATTATGAAGTGAGCGTTTTAAGGACACATTCTCATCACATATTTGTGATTGTATGCGTTTGGGCCTGTTCTGGAGTGATCACATATTTGTGATGCTACGCTTGAAAGGGTTAACCCCTCAAGTCTCAACAGCCCAGGGCATTAATTTATTTTGTCAGGTCTGGGCCCTTTTGGCTATTTCTGTTTCTCTGTTTCCTGGTTTCAGTCTGGGTCCTAGGCATTCTCGCCTCTTGTTTCCCTCGGTGGCCATCGTGGTCTGTTTTCGGTTTCATTCCCTCTCGTTTATATTTGTTTTGCCTGTGCTCAGTTTGTTGTCTCTGCATCCCTTCCTGTGCTTACAGGAAGTCTCTTGTCATTTCACCTGTTCCTTATCTGTTCCCCAGTTCACACACCTGATTCTTGTTTTTGCTTGTTATCAGTTCCATATATACTGGTCTTGCTGTGTCCCAAGTTGCTGTGTGAATGCTGGGTGAGTGTATGTGAATGGGTGAAGTGTTACCAATCGGGAGAATTAATAATAACGGTACTGGTGGTAGGAAGACAATGAAGAGGCAATAATAATAATAATAATAATAAAAATAATAATAATAATAACAAGAAGAAGAAGAAAAGTAGATACACTCCATATGTACTACAAGTTTGGGGTTTTATTATGTGGCTTGTCTGAAGCTTGTGCTTGTATATGAATTATATGGTTTATATGAGATCTGAGAATAAATTTGCTCATGAAAATATGAAGTCATCTTGTAAGGGACAGAATAATAACCATGTTTGCTTTCTGATTAAATGAAAGGAATATAAAATCCTAACTGAATAAAATAAGCTTGACATTATATGATTCTTTATGTATAACTGCAATATTAACATTGATTGCATGGGGTCATTAAAATATGTTTTCAGACTACCATACCACTATTCATCTTCTCAAACATTCATTTGTACTCAATTAAATGTACTTGTATGACAATACCTGAGAAGCAGGACTTTCCCTTTGGACCCCACAGCTATGTCTATCAGTCCATCTGCAGTCTGATCCATTGATCCACTGATAGACTGACCGAAGTAGTGAAGCCCTGACTGCACAGATGCACTCTGAATTCTCTGCAAAAACAGAAGGACAGCAGCAGGAGATATATGACATATACTGACAAACAAAACTGCATATTTTTATGGTGGCCTAGAAACCATCAATTTTGGCATCTGTACAGAGTGTTCAGGCAATAATAATAATAATAATAATAATAATAATAATAATAATAATACCATACTTTTACAGAAAGCCACACAATGTGATTCATACAGACAGAAAAAGATTACAAAGCAACATACAATAGACAATTAACAAGGCAATGATAATTTAAATAAATTAAATAAAAGATAAAGAAAAACCGGATACATTATAGACATCTAAAAACAATGCCATTGTCTCTTAAATTACTTGTTTTAACCCCTTAAGTCTCACTGGGCCTGTGAGGGGTTTAATTCTTGCATTCATTCCTTCTTTCAGGGTGCAACTTTTAATCACTATTGTAACAGGATATACAAACTTACGGTTCTGTATAATCTATTTTAAGATGCCATTGCTTTAGCGACAGCAGTAACGTGGGTGTCAAAACAAGCATGGGGGGACCTTGCCTTTTCTGCATTATTTGACAAAAACTTACATCAATGGTCCTCAATGAAAACAGGATAAAAAAGTGTTATATTGTTTAGTAAGCAAAATACATTATTTCACACCTCATAAGACCCATAATATCATTTAGTTTCTATGTGTCTCCAAATGTCATGCTCATTTTTGGTGATATTGTCATCAAACTTAAAAAGGGATATGTTGTCAGTGTTGTGGCTGTGGTGCACTAGCCATCCACAAGTATCCACTAAAAAACAGAAAATATTTTCAGTGAGGAAAAAAATAATCCACTTTTACTATGTTTTGGGGGTTCAGAAGAGACCAGGATCATGCTTGTAGTCAGAAGGGTTCAAGAATAGTAACCATTTTATTTCTGGTATGTCATTTTCAAGCTTGTCTCAAGAAAAGGGCCGATACTTAAGGGGTTAAGATACCTATGCAATTTAAGAACAAGTCTTTTTGCACAAGTGGTTCTTCCATGATGCCCATTGAATCGGTTGCCTTGTGTATTTACAGTAAGTTTCTTTCCCTTGTGTCTTCCCTTGGTTTGAGTCACTGCAGCTTAGTTTGCAAGCCTCTCATGTTCTCTGGTTCTCCAATTTGTTGTTTCCTTCAATGTTTGTTCCTGTTTGTTGTTTTATTCTTAGGTTCTTGTATTTTCTGGTGTTTATGACTGATTGTTGTGCCATGTCTGCATTTAGGTCCCCTCCCCTGCGACAAGTAGGTAAGTAACCTACATTATGGTTTTGGAAGAGCTGGTAGCTGTTTAACCAGTGCAGTCCAGCTCCATACTAAACATGGTTTGACTGGCTCAAGCTGTGTTTTGAAGCACCACAGGAACTAGCTTTGTCAAATCAACTCATAGAGATAAAAAAAAAAAACTGAGCCATGATAGGGACATATCTGTCATGGTGGGAGGTAATGACCCAGTGTGACCACCAGAGGGCTGGGGCTCATTGTTTTCACCTGGGCTTCATTAGTGCCAGGGGAATTCTCGCACGGAAGAGTATTTAAGGCCGGTACTGACAGTCTTTCAACGCTTTTGTGTCCAACTGTTCGCTCTTGTGCAAAGCCGGTATAAGCACAAGGTAGACTCTGTCAGTTACGAGTCAGGTACTGTGCTGGTGTGTGTGACTTTACTAAACAAAACAAAACAGGTAAGGAAGGCGTTCAGTATTAAGGGTTGTACACTGAAGCCTTCCTAAAGGGTCTTGGTGTCTTTCTTTTTATTTTGGGCTCGTGTGAGTCGGTGGTAGAGGGACGTTGTCCCCGGTAATGTATTTGGTCAGTGCTCTCCTTTTAAGCACTAAGTTTGGTTTGGTGTTTCGCCCTGTTTTCTAAGGGTTGTTTTATGTTCAACAGCCATTTGGGCTTTATTTCTGTTTTCATTCAAAATCACCTTCGGATTAGTTTCTGTTCCTCCCCCTGTTTTGGGAGAAGGCCTTATTTTCTGTTTCTGTGTATCCCTGTCCTTTATCTCCCGGAATTTTATGGTGAACACGTTTGCGTATTTGCTTAGAAGGGTTTTACCCTTAGTCGCTTCTGGCTCTCCACCCAGCCCCGACCTCACATTATCAATCATGGATCCACGTGTTTGTCCTCCAGGCAAATGACTGCATGGTTATACAGCCCAGTTTATGTTAGGTATTTTGCATAATATTTGCAAGGATACAAATGTCAATGCAGATTTGGGACATATGCAAGCTCTGCTTACATACCAAATGGCAAAATGGCAAATGGCAGGCATTTATATAGCGCCTTTATCCAAAGCGCTGTACAATTGATGCTTCTCCATTCACCCATTCATACACACACTCACACACCGACAGCGATTGGCTGCCATGCAAGGCCCCAACCAGCTCGTCAGGAGCATTTGGGGGTTAGGTGTCTTGCTCAAGGACACCTCGAACCGGCAACCCTCCGACTGCCAGACGACTGCTCTTACTGCCTGAGCCATGTCACCCCGTATACCATACACAAAGAGGAATGTTTGCTTTTGTACATCCACATAAACCACCAAACACCTGCAAATCTTCTTGCTATGGAATTATAGACATACTCTATAGCAGTTGTATTTCAGTGGTAACCAACATGTATATGTCTCTGCCCTCACAACCCTATTCCTGCTATTATTCTATTTACAGCTCATATTGGAAGAATTACACATTATAAAATAAAATAATTCACCTAGATCAATTGACAAAACCAAACTCAGTTAAAATCAATTCGTTTTATTTTTCAAAGTAATCATATGCCTTTAAAACAAAGCATACCCTCAAAGTGGAATATGTAGCCCTTTTTGTTTTATAAATGTCACTGGCTAAAAGTATGTGGGCATATTTTATAGCAGACATTATACTTGTTTGACTACACACTAGAAAGTAGAAGGATGTAACCAAGGGTGTGTATATAGGTGGCGTTGGGTTTGAACCCCTCGAATTGTTGGATATAAACATGAAATATGCAGAAGTTGATTACGATTAACTCAGACCCCAGGTTTTCCTTTTGTTTTGCTTTCAATTCAATTCTCATTTTCTTACCTGGGAGTATGGTGTCTTGATCCCTCCTTTCGCACCACTGAAGATGTACACAGTGCCCTGACCATTGTCTTCCTGGGGCGCCCCCACTGCTACCTCAGAAAGTTTATCCCCGTTTAGATCAGAGATGGCAGCCAGTGATGTGCCAAATTTACCCTTTACCCCTTGCTCCCCCACCAGGGCCATATTTCTGCATGATACAGTGTTCTGGAATGGAGAAATTAATTATAGGCATGTAGCACTCTTGCATCAAGGTATAAAATGCAATTTGAATGCAGTGGTCATTACCTT
This sequence comes from Conger conger, assembly GCF_963514075.1. Taxonomy (NCBI): domain Eukaryota; kingdom Metazoa; phylum Chordata; class Actinopteri; order Anguilliformes; family Congridae; genus Conger; species Conger conger. The sequence goes on along the minus strand of NC_083761.1, from coordinate 50,260,009 downwards.
TGTGAAGGTACATATATAGACCTTGCCCTCGCTGTCTCTCTGTTTGTCCAAATACGTTGGGGCAGATATGAGTAGCAGATCAGTTATGGAGTCTGAATTCAAATCTACCGTGCACACCTCGGCCCCAAAGTATGAGCCAATCTGAGAGGATGAGAGATAAGTTGAGTCTTATGGAAACTGAAGAAGACTGTCAATGCATATTATGTATGCCATAAAAACGTTATGGTATACCAATGAATTGCCAATGTTGTAGTGCATTACATTTTCTTACAAAAAAATATTAATTCTATTCACAGTGAAACTAATGTAGATAAATTAACATTACCTGTTCGCTCTCTATTTTCTGGGTAGTACCTGGGAAGAAAACAATGACTTGCCCAGCATGCTGATACCTAGGGGCTCCCAAAATTATATATGTCTCTTTATTTTTCATCTCAGCAACAGCCATAGAATAGCCTAATGGAACAAAAGCTCAGTCAGGGATCCAGACAAACACTGATGTACAGTGCATCCGTTAAGTATTCACAGCGCTTCATTTTTTCCACATTTTGTTATGTTACAGCCTTAATCCATAATTGATTAAATTCATTTTTTTCCTCCAAATTCTACACACAATACCCCATAATGACAACATGAAAAAAGTTTTTTGGAGATTTTTGCAAATTTATTAAAAATAAAAAACTAAGAAATCACATGTACATAAGTATTCACAGCCTTTGCCATGAAGCTCAAAATTGAGCTCAGATGCATCCTGTTTCCACTGATCAACCAGATGTTTCTACAGCTTAATTGGAGTCCACCTGTGGTAAATTCAGTTGATTGGACATGATTTGGAAAGGCACACACCGGTCTATATAAGGTCCCACAATTGACAGTGCATGTCGGAGCACAAGCCAAGCATGAAGTCAAAGGAATTGTCTGTAGACCTCCGAGACAGGATTGTCTCGAGGCACAAATCTGGGGAAGGGTTCAGAAACATTTCTGCTGCTTTGAAGGTCCCAATGAGCACAGTGGCCTCCATCATCCGTAAATGGAAGAAGTTCGTAACCACCAGGGCTCTTCCTAGAGTTGGCCGCCCGTCTAAACTGAGCAATCGGGGGAGAAGGTCCTTAGTCAGGGAGGTGACCAAGAACCCGATGGTCACTCTGTCAGAGCTCCAGCGTTCCTCTGTGGAGAGAGGAGAACCTTCCAGAAGGACAACCATCTCTGCAGCAATCCACCAATCAGGCCTGTATGGTAGAGTGGCCAGACGGAAGCCACTCCTTAGTAAAAGGCACATGGCAGCCCGCCTGGAGTTTGCCAAAAAGGCACCTGAAGGAGTCTCAGACCATGAGAAACAAAATTCTCTGGTCTGATGAGATTGAAGATTGAACGTGAATGTCAGGCGTCATGTTTGGAGGAAACCAGGCACCGCTCATCACCTGGCCAATACCATCCCTACAGTGAAGCATGGTGGTGGCAGCATCATGCTGTGGGGATGTTTTTCAGCGGCAGGAACTGGGAGACTAGTCAGGATTGAGGGAAAGATGAATGCAGCAATGTACAGAGACATCCTGGATGAAAACCTGCTCCAGAGCGCTCTTGACCTCAGACTGGGGCGATGGTTCATCTTTCAGCAGGACAACGACCCTAAGCACACAGCCAAGATATCAAAGAAGTGGCTTCAGGACAGCTCTGTGAATGTCCTTGAGTGGCCCAGCCAGAGCCCAGACTTGAATCCGATTGAACATCTCTGGAGAGATCTGAAAATGGCTGTGCACTGACGCTCCCCATCCAACCTGATGGAGCTTGAGAGGTGCTGCAAAGAGGAATGGGTGAAACTGCCCAAAGATAGGTGTGCCAAGCTTGTGGCATCATATTCAAAAAGACTTGAGGCTGTAATTGCTGCCAAAGGTGCATCAACAAAGTATTGAGCAAAGGCTGTGAATACGTATGTACATGTGATTTCTTAGTTTTTTATTTGGAATAAATTTTGAGGAAAAAAAGGAATTTATTCCATTTTGGAATAAGGCTGTAACATAACAAAATGTGGGAAAAGTGAGGCACTGTGAATACTTTCCGGATGCACTGTATAACACATCAAACACCAAACATCCAAAACACATTCACTGCATCTACTAAACTGACTAAAACATTCTTGCAGTTATGTTGTCCTGAAATCATGAAGTGCACAGTAAAATGTTAGTCAAACAGTAAGGCATTCAATTTAATCAACCAATGAGGAGTGCAAAGCACTCTGAACCTTTAAATTTACAGTGAAGTACATTCTAGCATACATCTTGTAGAAAGTAGCTATCAGGCTTGTTGTGATACATTTATTCTCAAACTTGTTAGCGAGAAGCAAGAGTGAAAATTTAGCACAAATTTGGACAGAGGCACTGTCATCGTCAGTGGGTGCAACAAAAGCTGCCAAGAAACTTTTCACCTACTTCACAACTTTCTCATCCAGTATACTCAATTTATGTATACAATGGTATCAAGTAAGCTGTTTGGGACATGGCCCTGGTTTTGATTCTAGACTTTTGATTGCCTATATGTTCCCTAGTCAGTTAACATGCACCCCCATGCCCAGTCTCATCTGCAACTATCTCGGAGCATGAAGTCAAGGATACATTTGAACTTTTCACCACTAAACATTTGTATTCCGTCTAATACAAATGTTCCCTAACGGCAACAAAGATTTTAACCTTAGGGGCTAATCCATCTTACCTTGCTTCTAGTCAGGGGTGGAACTTAAGCCAACTGGGCTAGTTCAGTAAAATGTTTCTAGCCAAGATACATTTTCACTAGCCCACAATACGCAAATTAATTTTAAAGCATAAAGAACAAACAGTACAGAAATTCACCTCAATATAATTGTCAAAATAAAAAGATTATTGAAAATATTTTTTTTGTATAATATACAGTACTGTACAAAAGACTTTTAGTAATTTGACAGAATAGTTAAAAATTTAATCCTATCAATTTGTGACCACCCTTTGGTGTCAAAACTGCATCACTTCTCTGAAATATAGAACTGCAGGACAGCGTTGGCTAAGACAATCAGCAGGGAGGTTGTTCCAAGCATGTTGGAGAACTTGCCACAGACTTTGGTTGGCTCCTTGCTTCTGATCTCAGACAGCCTTGATCAAGTTTTTATGTAAGGTAGGAATACACCCTGGACAGGTCGCCAGTCCATCGCAGGGCACACATACCATTCACTCACACACTCATACCTACTGGCAATTTAGACTCTCCAATCAGCCTAACCTGCATGTCTTTGGACTGTGGGAGGAAACCGGAGTATCCGGAGGAAACCCACGCAGACATGGGGAGAACATGCAAACTCCACACAGAGAGGCCCCGGCCGACGGAGATTCGAACCCAGGACCTCCTTGCTGTGAGGCGGCAGTGTTACCCACTGCACCATCCGTGCCGCCCTAACAGCAATATGTTACTTTTTTAAAATTAAATACAAAAATGTCCCTGTAAAATGAAATCTTTTGGAAAATTAATATTTGGAAATCTCAAATGTGTTCTTTTATACTAACACACTCCAAAAAATAAACATATATATAATAAAGTCTAGGGTGCCAAAGACTTCTGCACAGTACTGTATTTTTGATAACAAATTTTTTAATATTTTTTTAATTTATATGATGTTTATTTATTTCAGGTTCAGATAATCAGATATAACCAAGCTAACTATTAAATCGGTGAGTAAGCTTGCAAAGCAGATCTGGCAGTCTGTAACATTCTCTGATCCTATCCATGTGGCGAGTTGACGAGATCTACAGCAGGTTAAGGTCGCTTAATTGTTGGTTGTGGCATGGTGCCCCTCCAACAGTGTGGGCTATATAGGCAACTGACAGAGGCCTGGCCTTCTTAATTAAAAGGGATGGCATCCACCCCACATGGGAGGGCGCGGCTCTTATTTCTCGAAATTTGGCCTATATACTCAGGGATCATGGATCAAACTATAAGCATGCCCTCACAGCTGCTAGATCTTCATAGTTGTCTATCCTAATAGAGGAACATAAAAACAATCCCAGATACCTGTACCACACTGTCACCAGAGTAACAAAGAGCCATGCATCTGCTGACTATTTACAGGAGTGATGACTTTATGAACTTTTTGACACCAAAATCATAAAGTCAAGAGAGACAATACAAAATCTTTCCTCTGCCTCTGCCCCCAGCATGGCCTTTCCAGTCTTTGATAAAGTGGATTTGTCTTTTAGGCCAGGCTTATACCAAGATTCTTTCACTCCCATCGAATTCTCTTCCTTAATTATTTAAAAACTCCTGTCTACTGTCTGCTACTGTCTTTACCGACATGATTCTTAAAACAGCTGCTTCCTGAAATTGCTACACCTTAATCTTATCAATGCCTTCCTAATATCTGGACATGTCCTTCAAAGTAGCAGTTTTCAAGTCTATCCTCAAGCCCAATCTAGATCCAAATGAACTATCTAATGTGTCCATTAGATCCCGAAGCTCTGTTTTGAAAAACATATTAAAAAACACTTATAGGATTGCTTTCTTTCACTTGAGGAATATAGCCAAAATTCGGAAAATACTGTTAGTACTCGATGCCGAAAAGTTAGACCATGCTTTTGTTACATCCAGATTTTTACATTATTGTCATTTGGCAGACGCTCTTATCCAGAGCAACGTACAGTTGATTAGACTAAGCAGGAGACAATCCTCCCCTGGAGCAATGCAGGGTTAAGGGCCTTGCTCAAGGGCTACACCAGGATTAGAACCACCGACCTTGCGTGTCATTTACCTTAACCACTACGCTACAGGCCGGATTATTGTAATACCCTCTTGTCAGGATACTTTAAGCCCCTACAGCTGCTCGTATTAGAACAAAACGCACATTAGAGCACATTACCCCAGTATTAGCATCTCTCCATTGGCTACCCATTCGCATTGATTTCAAAGTACTCCGACTCACATTTAAGGCCTTAAATGGGCTTGCCCCTCCCTATCTTAAGGACCTTTTGTTTCCAAAATGCAGGACTTCTCATTCCGAGAGTGGCTAGATGTACTGTAGGCGGTAGAGCCTTTTCCTATTGAGCGTGTTTACTGTGGAACGATTTACCCACTGAAATTCACTGAGCGACTCTCTTCCACATTTAAGTCTAGGCTCAAATCTTACCTATATAGCAAATCCTTTAGTTGAGCGACACAGTTTGGCGTTGCCATGGATCATAGAGTCTCTGGAGGAGTAAGTGGTCATTGCTGTCACTATATCATGGCATGGACCCTCTTTGTTTGTATCTAGCCGTGGTCTGGTGTTGATCACCTTTGGGTCGCCCCATCATGTCCGTGCCAGTCCCCTGCCTCTTGTCCTTCCTATCAGTTCCAGTCTGTAACCTTGTTTTAAGGTAGATGAACCACATCTTTAGATTAGGTGTAAATAATTCTTGTTACTAAATATATCTCCTCAATTTCAGTGCTGGCCAGAAGCAGATGAGCTGGGTTCTGCTCAAGGTTTCTTCCTGTTAGTCAGGGAGATTTTCCTTGCCACTGTCACCCTAGGCTTGCTCTGAGGAGGTATCAGGCCTGGGTTCTTTGTAAAGCTGCTTTGTGACAATCTTGTACTGAAAAAGCGCTATACAAATAGAATTGTATGAACCTAATAGATGAAACTTTGTGTGAGTCTGTTAAAACATTCACACTACCAAATTCAAATTGATTGGCTGACTGACAATCCCCAGGCAGAATATGGTCAGGGAGAGACTGACAGGTCATCATCATCACACTGAATTTAAGGTGTCACCACAGGCAGAAATGGGTTTATAGAAACATGAAAAATTAATACACAATTTAACACGATTTTTGTTTTGTAATCCATAATGCACTTTTTAACTGCTACTCGCCCAATGGGCTAGCGCTCTGTTTTATGGTACTTGCCCTTTGTCGAAACCACTTGCCTCGGGTGCTTCATTTCAAGCCCTGCTTTTAATATATAACTCAAACTAATTAAGTTTCACTCTTGAAATCACAATAAAATATTCCTTCCTCCAAACTCCACACTAACCTTTTCAACTGGTGGCACTGGTGCCTCTAACTTTTTCAACTCCAAAAAAGCATAAAACCATTTAACCCCATAAAGCATAAAGGTGATTTTAAAAACATCTACAGAAAATAAAATGTTTAAATTGTATATACTAAATTACTCATATACTATGAATTGCTTCCTTTGTTATTTATTTAGCTAAATATAGTAATTAATAACAATGATACTATTACTATTACTATTACTATAGATACTATTACATTACACTATTGTGCATTGAAAATAGGGCATTTTTATAAATTGCACAATAGGCACAAAAAGTATACTGAACTATTCAAAACAAATCACATTGAAAAATAGAACATCATATTGCATCCTAACAAAGAAAAATAAATAATTTTAAAAACTACAGCATTCAACTGCCCCCTTTTCTCCCTCTCCTTTAATTCTTATAGGTAGTAGTAGCAGTAGTGGTTTTATTCTTTCATTATTATAGGTAGTAGTAGCAGTAGTGGTTTTATTCCTTTAATTATTATAGGTAGTAGTAGCAGTAGTGGTTTTATTCCTTTAATTATTATAGGTAGTAGTAGCAGTAGTGGTTTTATTCTTTAATTATTATAGGTAGTAGTAGCAGTAGTGGTTTTATTCTTTAATTATTATAGGTAGTAGTAGCAGTAGTGGCTTTATTCTTTATTTATTATAGGTAGTAGTAGCAGTTGTGGTTTTATTCTTTAATTATTATAGGTAGTAGTAGCAGTAGTGGTTTTATTCCTTTTGGCCTCTTTATTTGTATTCATTGACTTTGTTGATTCTCTTAGTCATTTGATTACAGATGGAACCCATAATACGGCTAATAAATAATTCTACATCATACAGATAAATTCATTGTAATTTACTATATATAGCATACGGTAATAGGCTATCAAAGCTATATGCAGTTCAAAAACTTGCATACTGATTGATTGATTGATTCATTTATTCATCCATTGTTTTTGTATCATGCAGTCTTCAGATGAGAACTGTCTGCATCTGTTGCATCATTTAAGCTAGGCTACTGGGTACTGAAGTTTTTAATGCATTTTGATGCCAATATAAATTAATAGACACACATCCTCACCCAGAATTTTTCTCCTACTCCCTGATATCCGTGAGTGGTCAGCAATCTGCACCACAAGTGGAAGTTAAGTTTGGAAAGTTAAGTTTTTGAAATTCACATTCTGCCAAGTAATTTGCAAAGGGAATAGACAATGAAAGAGCGAGTCATTAACTTTGTGGTTGCACCAGTGCAACCTTTTGTTTTTACTTGCATCCCCTAGAAGAATAGTTGCAAAGACCATTTGTTGCACTCTGGAGTTCTCCTCCAAACCCTTCACACAGTACTGGAGTTTGGGTATAAGGACAGGGGGTGCAGAGTCAGTTTAGGGGGGTCCCTATTACCCTGTACTTTTGTATTTTTGCACGTCTGCATATTACACTTTGTTGGAGAAACCTAGCTACTGCAAGCAATAATGCAGCGAGGCAGATAGGCTATCAAAGTAGCCAATGGTAGGCCTTAATAGTCAAATTAAAATGTTGACTCACCAAATTGTAGTCATCCAATGGCTGAAAATGTAAAATCCCTGTCAATTAAGGCGCCCATGGGCTGAAACACGGTTTTGACAATAAACACTTTTGCCAGATTAAAGTGTAAAGTCTTCTAGCCTACATTACTTTGTTTATTTAAATTCTGAATGTTGCATAGCCTACTACAGAGAAGAAAAATAACTGAAACAACCTGATTACGTCCACTCCACTGAAATAGCAGCCTCTGTGAAGTGGACTTCTTATGGTAGCATTAATCTGTGAAACATGGGGTTGGGGGGTGTTATAGTGTGGGCATGTATGGCTGGCTTACTAGCCTTCATTGATAAATTAACTGCTGATAATAGCAGCAGAATTAATTCTGAAATGTACAGAAGCATCTTATCTGCTCAAGTAAAATCAAATGCCTCTAACTCATTGGACGGTGCTTCATCCCACAGCAAGGCAATGATCCCAAACAACAGTGCTCTCTTTATTCTTAACAATGTTCCAAACAGTTTATTTTGGTAAGACATATTGTGTATGTCTATGTTATTTCTCATTCTCATAATGGCTTCCTTATTGTCATTGGTATAACAGTGGTCCTCATGCTGACAAATGCCAATAACAGACTCCAAGGGCAAACAAAAGCCTAGAATCAAGTCTAAATACTGAAAGTTTTTTTTACACAGTACCTGCACAATGGAAGCTATTTAATACACCTGACTAATCAGAAAGAATAATCCTCTAAAATGGGGGGGGCTATGTATAAAAAGGGATTCCTACACACATCGCCTGGTATGGATTAAAGGGGACAATCTGCACTTTAATCTCATAATTATTGTTTCATTGCAAATCCATTGTGTTGGACAATAGAGCCAAATTGTATTGAAATTGTATCAACTGTCCAAATACATACAGACTGCACTGTATATATGCTGTCATTCACACACACAGCCATCGGGCCTTGAGCAAGGCTCCCCTCATCACTATCAATGATCAACGTTCTGACAAAGGATGAAACGGAGACTGAGGTTTAAATACATGAGGGAAGATGACAATCTAGGCAGGGCTGGGGAGAAGGTGGGCTAAAGAAATAGACAACAGGTGGGGAAACATGATAGGGTAATAACACCATAACAGGGGGGAGATGAAAACGTGGACTGGATGCATGTTAAGAAACATGTAAAACATACGGCTCCGGATTAAGGAGTAGACATTTGCATAAATTGAAGACGAAGTGATAGTCAGGGACAGGTGCGAACACTTCACTGAAACTAAGCAAGTAATCAGGGATAGCATAGGGAGGCGGAGTTATAGAACAGTGCGAAAAAACTAAGAGATTGCGTTAGTGAATTAGTTACGTGAATAATTCTAAACTACCCAATAAAAGTGACTGTTAGGTAGTTAGACAGACAGTAAGTGTAATAATCGGATTAGTACTGTACAATATCTGGATTAGTATTAGTTAGTAAGAATAGTGATTTACAACATTTAACTACCGAGAGAAGCAGGAAGTAAGAACTGCGAGATTGGAAGGAATGTTGAAATTCCGAAAAACTACCGTAAAAACACCCTGATAATATGACACGCAGACAGGGGACTGACTTGGCTGGTAAACATTCAGACTCAGACATAACAGGGGATCACGAATGAGAAATGTAATGAGAAACAATAACCAGGGATATATTATTAATAAATAACAAGAATAAACACTAATACAGACAGGACAGATACAGAAACATTACAACATTAATGGCATTTGGCAGACACTCTTATCAAGAGCAACGTTCAGTTGATTAGACTAAGCAAGGACAATCCCCCCCTGGAGCATTGCAGGGTTAAGGGCCTTGCAGATCTTATTATGGCTACACCAGGGATCAAACCACTGACCTTACATGTCCCAGTCATGTACCTTGACCACTATGCAACAGGCACTTTCTCCATGGTTATTTGCATGACCCAAATATGCGTTCCTCTGAAAATAATCTGTTTGGTTGTTGATTCAAACAGAATATTTGATTGAATCCTGAGCAGCCTGCCCAGTTGTACATGTTGTTTGAAGTAGACCACTATAGTTACAGTACCCATAGCAGGTATTAATTAATTGTGTGTTGGAAGCCTTATCAGTGCAAAGGTCAAGATGAAGTATGTGATGCGTAACAAGGGCAGCACATGAATACGATATCACATACATCTATCTAATCAATTAGACAAAATTTGCCTGACCCATCCCTGGCTGCAGATTAATCTGATTAATGATTAAATCAAACTAAATACGGCAAAATGTAAACGCGGGGAGGGGGGAGGGAGGGGTGCTGTCATACCAAGATAACTGTCCGATGATATATATTTGCTGCCGAGAATATCAGGGCTCTGATTTGCTGGTTGGAATTTCTGGTAACCTCCTTTCCAGTCCAATGCTCCCACTGCACCCATCACCATCTCACCCTGTGCACAGTAACGGAATGAGTGTCAGAAATACATCGAACAAAAATGTATCTGAGAAATTAGTTGCAGTTAGATTTTTGGTGGGTGTTGCCCAATAGTATCAGTTGTATTGTTAAAAGGGCAGAAGTGATGTGACAGGAGTAATGTCCTTTTTGCATACCGAGGGCAACAAAGCTGAACTGAAGCCTTCCTGAGCCAGTTCCATCTGAAATGATTCACCAGTGGTGCCTATGAGAAAATGAATGATGAGCCATTACAGATCTATCTCACTTTTTAACTTTTTTTTTTTTTTTAAGATATTTTTTAGGCCTTTTTCAGCTTTATTGGACAGTATATAGTATAGAGAGACAGGAAGAATGGGAGCGAGAGAGAGGGGAAGACATGCAACAAATGTCGGACGGTCCGATTCGAACCGCCGACGTCGCGGCTCGCAATGAGCATGCGGTCAGTGCTCTACAGGCTATGCCACCGAGACACCCGACTCACTTTTTTACTTTGACAGTAAAAATAAGGCGGTGAAATGTATGGAAAACAGATCACATAATCACTGGGAATGGTGGGGGGGATACAGGGCAAAATTAACTGGACTGACTAGTACACTAGTACACTCGTACACTCGTACACCAGTACACCCGTACACTCGTACACCAGTACACCCGTACACCAGTACACCCGTACACTTGTACACTCATACACTAGTACACTAGTACACTCGTAAACTAGTACACTAGTTCACTCGTACAAATCTGAGACATACATGAGGCAGACATGCAGTAAATGTTGAGGGAAAAAGCACCAGAAGAAACTGAAATATAAGTACATTGGCAAAAGTAGATAAAAAACAACTATACCTTCAATCGCAAAAATATTTTTTTGCAGTGTATCCCTGAGTTTGTCCAGTGCATTAAAGTTGTCTACTTTAAACAGGTGGTCCCTAGTAGGTTTTGAGGCGATAGTCTGCAGCTCGCTTAGTCCTCGTGAACTGGGATTAAAAGCATTTCCCACCTAAGGGATTCACATTAACAAAGACCGAAAACATATTGTTTGCATTAGATAACTTTGGGAACAGTATCAGCACAAAACAATGATATATGTGAAAAGCAAGCTACTTGGCCTAGAGAAACAGAGTAGCCAGTTGTGATTGGAGCCTAGATTCAACCACAATAAATATTTAGAAACTATAGATCTTTTTTTTTCATTTTATTTCATTATTTTACTCTTCATGATATTAAATCCAAAAAAAAAAAAAGCCTGGAATGCAGATAGGTGACATACCCCAATAGCATATCGAATGATTCCTCTGCTCTCAGCATCAGAAATGACAGTGCTCAGCGATGTATAGTCTCCAGAAGTCTCCCCATCCGTGATCACCAATAAGATTTTAGGAGCTTTTGGCCGAGATCCACTTGCAGAGCTAAACAGCTCATGGCTGTGAGAATGCAAAAAATTAAGAATGCATCAATGTAATGAGGAACATTGCACTCACTAAAATCAAAGAGTCAAAACTTCTTTTGGTTTTTAAAACATAATTTGTTGTTCATATATTTCAATATGTTCCAGAATTATTGGCACCCTTGATCAATATGCACTAAAAATGCTGTAAACTAAAAATAATAGTTATTGACATAGGTTTTATTTTCCAATGCCAGTAAAGCTGTATTCTTTCTTAATGATTCAATGGAATCAAACAAATTATTCACAAAAAAGTATATACATTTCCCCAAAAACAGGTTCCACAATTATTGGCACCCCTGGTATGTATGAGGTGCTTCTGCTTTTAGGGTTACTTATGGCCTCCCTCACCATCTTCCTGGCCATGGGGGTAATATACAATTGTACCATCTTCCTGCCAAGTTTGGAACCATTCCATTTATGTATGTCTTTTGTACCCATTGTTAATTACCATCTGTGTCTTCTGAATTGACAGTTCTTTGGATTTTCCTATGCTGATAATTGACAAAGGGATTTTGCAAGCTTGCTATGTCATTTTTATACTCTGATGAAAATTAAATTAAGTCAAATTACAGTGGTGTGAAAAAGTGTTTGCCCCCTTCCTGATTTCTTATTTTTTTGCATGTTTGTCACACTTAAATGTTTCAGATCAAACAAATTTAAATATTAGTCAAAGACAACACAAGTAAACACAAAATGCAGTTTTTAAATGAAGGTTTTTATTATTAAGGGAGAAAAAAAAATCCAAACCTACATGGCCCTGTGTGAAAAAGTGATTGCCCCCTAAACCTAATAACTGGTTGGGCCACCCTTAGCAGCAACAACTGCAATCAAGCGTTTGCGATAACTTGCAATGAGTCTCTTACAGCGCTGTGGAGGAATTTTGGCCCACTCATCTTTGCAGAATTGTTGTAATTCAGCCACATTGGAGGGTTTTCGAGCATGAACCGCCTTTTCAAGGTCATGCCACAGCATCTCAATTGGATTCAGGTCAGGAATTTGACTAGGCCACTCCAAAGTCTTCATTTTGTTTTTCTTCAGCCATTCAGAGGTGGACTTGCTGGTGTGTTTTGGATCATTGTCCTGCTGCAGAACCCAAGTTCGTTTCAGCTTGAGGTCACGAACAGATGGCCAGACATTCTCCTTCTGGATTTTTTGGTAGACAGCAGAATTCATGGTTCCATTTATCACAGCAAGTCTTCCAGGTCCTGAAGCAGCAAAACAGCCCCAGACCATCACACTACCACCACCATATTTTACTGTTGGTATGATGTTCTTTTTCTGAAATACGGTGTTACTTTTCCGCCAGATGTAATGGGACACACACCTTCCAAAAAGTTCAACTTTTGTCCCGTCAGACCACAGAGTATTTTCCCAAAAGTCTTGGGGATCATCAAGATGTTTTCTGGCAAAATTGAGACAAGCCTTAATGTTCTTTTTGCTCAGCAGTGGTTTTGTCTTGGAACTTTTTTGTCTTGGCCATTTTTGCCCAGTCTCTTTCTTATGGTGGAGTCATGAACACTGACCTTAACTGAGGCAAGTGAGGCCTGCAGTTCTTTGGATATTGTTGTGGGGTCTTTTGTGACCTCTTGGATGAGTCGTCGCTGCGCTCTTGGGGTAATTTTGGTCGGCCGGCCACTCCTGGGAAGGTTCACCACTGTTCCATGTTTTCGCCATTTGTGGATAATGGCTCTCACTGTGGTTCGCTGGAGTCCCAAAGCTTTAGAAATGGCTTTATAACCTTTTCCAGACTGATAGATCTCAATTACTTTCTTTCTCATTTGTTCCTGAATTTCTTTAGATCTTGGCATGATGTCTTGCTTTTGAGGATCATTTGGTTTACTTCACTTTGTCAGGCAGGTCCTATTTAAGTGATTTCTTGATTGAGAACAGGTATGGCAGTAATCAGGCCTGGGTGTGGCTAGAGAAATTGAACTCAGGTTTGATAAACCACGGTTAAGTTATGTTTTAACAGGGGGGGCAATCACTTTTTCACACAGGGCCATGTAGGTTTGGATTTTTTTTCTCCCTTAATAATAAAAACCTTCATTTAAAAACTGCATTTTGTGTTTACTTGTGTTGTCTTTGACTAATATTTAAATTTGTTTGATGATCTGAAACATTTAAGTGTGACAAACATGCAAAAAAATAAGAAATCAGGAAGGGGGCAAACACTTTTTCACACCACTGTATATTGTCAATTTCACTTTGTTTGATGTTCACAGGTGCCAATAATTTTAGCACCTGTGTTTTCCAGAAAAAAATTGATCACTATATAAAAACCACAGAAACATGAGAGTAAATGTATTTAAATGAAAGTATATAGTTTTCCCATATGTTTGAACATAAAATATATTATCCATTTTGTTTATTAGATGCAGCCTTTTTTCATCATTTTTATTAAGGGTGCCAATAAGTCTGGAGCCCAATATATGTATATGTTTCAATATATATTTTGTCATGCACAATCAAATAAGTGTACAATGTTTACGGTTGATAACATTGTGCCTTATTGTGAGAATTACTGGACATGCCTATATAAGGGCTCCCCATTTCACAACTGCTCAGTTTCTGCCTCCAACATGGCAGTGTCCAAAATCTGCACTTATTCTACAGTCTGTGATCCTTCTATTGCCCAGAAACATCCTGCCCACTTTGTAGAATAACAAATAAAGGTAGACAAGGTATTGGCCAGAAACGAAAACATGCACAGATTGCCAATGCATCATAGTAATAACTGAGTATGGCTATTTTTGAGGTGAAAATACTGCATAGTATGCCTTTAAATTAATCTTGTTTTCACAAGTTATTCAAATGTCTGTTTTATCAGTCACATAATCACTTCAATGATATGCATACACAGTACTGCCTTCAGATGTGCACCTATATGAGTCCAATAGAAATGAAAATGCTCCCCTCGCTTGGAGTGAGTGCCCCATTAACATATTAGATGACGTTTATGCAAGGGAGCTCTTTCCACGTGAAGGGAGCTCTTTCCACGTGAAGGGAGCTCTTTCCAAATGAAGGGAGCTCTTTCCAAATGAAGGGAGCTCTTTCCACATGAATGGAGCTCTTTCCAAATGATGGGAGCTCTTTCCAAATTAAGGGAGCTCTACACATGAAGGGAGCTCTTTCCAAATGAAGGGAGCTCTACACATGAAGGGAGCTCTTTCCAAATGAAGGGAGCGATCAAGAAGAAGGGTTGGACAGATTTTAATTTGGAACCCCAATAAAATTATGCAAGCAGTGAAAAAAAAGAGATAAACATGCATTTACATTATTAATAAACATGTTATCAATCTTCATGAACACGTTTTATATTATTGTGATGATCTAGAGAATGTTTACATCACCATGGTTTTTTTCTTTCTCATATTTCACCTCAATCAATCAATTGCTCTTGTAATCTTTTGTAATGGTTTCAATGCGTTTGTGGGATTTAGATAGCTTTGTGGATGACAGCGTCAGATTAATGTTCATATTCAATGAAACAGCTGATTGATGTATCCAGCCAAACGGGTTTCATCCAACCAATAAGAAACTTATCTAGTGTATGAAAAAATTACCCAACACTTTTTACCACTATTAATAGATGCTATTTCCTTCATAAAATATGAAAATAAACACAGAGCTGCATGAGCATGCTCGGTAAAAAAAAATGTTCATCTTTTTTTAAGACAAAATAGATTTCACAATGCATGTAAATGAACAAACAATAGTAATTACAATATAAAAGGTATTTTTTTTGTCAGAAGAGTTGCAACGCAGGAAAAGAACCTTAAAAATAAATCACTGGAAACAGAAGCAGAGTAGCGAGATATAGTGGCTTCAGAAACTATTTACATTTTGTACACTTTATTGTGTTATAGATTTAATTTTAAATTAATAAAATTGCCCATCAATCTAAACTCAATACCCAATAATCAGTAGTGAAAACGTGTTTTAGGAAATTTTTGTAAATGTATTAAAAATCTAAAACTCTAATTTATATAAGTATTCAGACCCTTAATTCAATACTTTGTAGAATCCCCTGTGGCAGCAATTACAGCTTTGAGTCTTCATAGGTAAGTATTTGGCTTTGGTTGGGCCACTCAAGGACAGTTAGAGACTTGTCCAGAAGCCACTCCAGCATTGTCTTGGCTGTATGCTTTGGGTCATTGTCGTGCTGAAAGGTGAACCGTGTAAGGGTAATTTTCTTAATTGATTCTTAATTGTTAACATAAAGAGAATGTTTCTTACTTTCTGTTATTTCTTTGCAAATTAATACTAATACTAATAATTAATACTATAATTAAGTTAACTCAAGTATAGCTATCGTTGTTCTTACTAGGGTCTGTTTCATCAGATGCTCACCTGTGAAATGTTATAAAGGGCATTTTTCCCTGTAGTGTGATTCTGCTGTTTATTTATTTGTTTGTTTGTTAGTTAGTTAGTTAGTACAAGTGGTGTTTATTTCGATTGCAGTGAAACTGGGTTGTGTGCTTATTTCTCTCCGGTGAGCTAGGCTATTGAGTCTCCACTGGCTGGCAGGCCGCAGCTTTTATTGTAGGAGGAGCCAATAGTTTGCACCCTGTTGATGGTATAATTACTGGCACAGCTGAGCACACTTCAGTGTGCATTAGTGTTCTCCAGTGAGTTTGTAGCATTTTCTGTGATTCAGTGTCGGCTAGTTATTTAAGCATTTGTGTAGCGCACCAGCGGCAGCTGGGTGCGGCAGCCTCGTCTACTTGCCTCAGTGTACGAAGTCGCAGGCGTACAAAGTTGAGGTTGTCTATCTACGGGTGTCCATCGAGGCTGTCTGAGCGCCTGATGATTGTTTTTGCTGCCTGCTCTCACTTCACTGTGTAGGATTCCTCTTGTCCACCCTAGTTTCCTCTCCATGTGTTTCCTTCCCATTCCTGTCCTCTCTCCTCTCCCCAGGTCCCAGTCAGGTAGGAGGTTTGCCAACATGGCCGGAATACCTCTGTCACGTTTCAGGTCTGTCTCACCATGTTTTAGGTGTATTCATTTTGTATTAGTCTTGTATTTTCTTATCATGTATTATGTTGTCTAGGTTCGTCATGTTGTTTAGTTATGTTTCGTTACGATTTATTTTCTTGTCATGTCTAGTTATGTTTTCGTACGATTTTATTACCTGGTTATGTTGAGTTATTATCGTCTTAGTTTCGCTTTGTGTCATGTTTTGATTTATGTTTATTGTTACGTTAACTGGTCACGGTTTATGCATACACGTTTACATGTTTTTCCGCAAACCTTGCGTTCCGCCTTTTCTCTCTCTCTCCTTCTGTCATTCACTCTCTATTGTTTCTATTTGTCTATTTACTAAAACTACTAACGCTAGATCAGGATTGGATAGAAACTAACAAACTAATCGTGTTCATGTTACCTTACGTTTCTCGTGCATGTCATTTACTAATTTACTAATGCTAGGGCAGGATAGGTTTATTACTAACGATTACTAATCTCCTTGTTAAACTTGTCATCCATCGCACCTGTTTTCCATTTCCTTGCTACGCTCTAACTAATTGTCTACACCTGTCTACACCTGCATTTATAGCCCAGTCGCGCAACTGTTCACTGCGAAATTGTCTGCCTCTGTTTTCCACGCAACTCTTGAGCATTTACTGTTTTGATTACACGTTACGATCCAAGCCTGTTTACCGACCATAGTTTATTGATTTCTGTTTTGTGACCATCGTTTGTTTTTTGACTACGTCCTCGCCTACCGTTTTTGTACTTTTGCCCCGCTGATTGTTTCATGGTTTCGACTCCCGCTTCGCCCACGACTACGCCTCTGCCTTCCGTCCGCCTGTTCATCTGCCCCGCTGACAGCTCTCCTGCTACCGGACCTCCCTGCACGCCTACCGACTACGAGATTGCCTCTTCCCTCGGCACCGTGCTTTTTGTTTGTTTTGTATTTGTTTGGCTGGATCTTCATGTATGGACTTTGCTTGTGTTGACTACGCTCCTGGGACTCGTCCCGAATAAAGCCCTAACGGGACTTTATTTTACTATTGTTTCTGAGTCGTGCATTTTGGGTCCAACCCCCACGCACCCGTCTCAACCTCTAACCTGATCTTCCCTCCCAGATCCGCTGGTGTTTATCTCAGTGTGGCTGGTGGCCTCTGGAACTGCCAGTTCTCCGTCCAGAAAGCAGACTTCATAACAGCCTATGCCTCCCACCTCAACCTTGACTTTCTTGCCTTAACAGGAATGTGGCTCTCACAAGAGAATACAGCCACCCCTGAGATCTAGTGTCTTCTCCTCATCCTTCTCCTTCTCCTCTTTTGAATTTCATGCGGTTTCTGTTACTTTCCCATGCAAATTCTTTATTATTGTTGTTTATCGCCCCCTGGGTTCTCTGGGGAGCTTCTTGGATGAGATAGACATCCTCCGTTGCTCCTCACCAGACAATGGCACTCCGTTGATCCTCCTGGGTGACTTCAACCTGAACTCAGAGTGCACCCAGTCTACCTTTCTCTCCCCCCTTTCTTCTTTTGACCTTACCCTCACACTTTGACCTTACCCTCACACTTTCCCCTCCCGCCCACAAAGCAGGCAACCTTGTTGACCTGGTCTTCACAAGGAGCTGCATGACAACCAACCTCTCTGTAACACCACTCCATATATCTGACCACTCCTTCATCTCTTTTTCTCTTCCACTCTCCTCTAACACCCATCCATCTCTCCCACCATCCACTGTCACCTGTCGGCGTATCCTACGCCACCTGTCTACCTCCACCCTCTCGTCTGCAATCCTCTCCTCCCTACTATCTGCGGAGTCTTTCTCTCGACTGCCTCCCAACGATGCTGCTACAACCCTCATGTCCTCCCTCTCATCTTCCTTTGACTCTCTGTGTCCCCTCACCACCAAATTAGCCCGGGCCTCCCCCCCAGTCCTTGGCTTTCTGATGCTCTACGAGCTGTCCAAACTGAACTGCAGGCAGCGGAGAGAAAATGGAAAAGGTCCTGTCTCCCCAGTGATAAGGCTTCCTTCCATGCCTTCCTATTATCTTTCTATTCCTCTGTCTTTCTAGCTAAATCTTCCTTCTTTCACTCTAAAATTAACGCGGCCACCTCTAATCCCCGCAAACTGTTTTCAACCTTCGCCTCTCTCCTGTCTAGTCACTATATGCAACAACGTTTTGGCTTGTGGTCTGTAGCCTAAGTATGAATTGTGTAACTAAACAAAGACACAACTTTAGTTTTAAATTACCTAGCTACAACATAACAGTTAATGTAGACTTTACACCCTAGCTTGCGATCAAACTTACATTATACTGGTGCCACAGGCTGCTGTTAATTAATTGCATGTTAATTCATATGCAATAGCTCTTATTTAAGTAGTATACAGACAGTTTTTTTCTTTGCCCTTGATGCTACTTCAAGATTTCAGAAATTTACACTTACACAACCTTGGAGATGGCTGTTGGAGTGTGGGTACCTCCTCCTAGTTGGCGAATATCATTTACCTGTTTTCTCCAATTCCAATTGAAACTATTGAAGTTAAAAACTGTTTCAAATCTGCTGGAATATTGCATGATTGAAAACTGAAAGAGAATGAAAAAAAAAGTTCAAAGCCACAGATAATGTAATAATGTGATACCCATAAGATAGACTTCTATAATCTAGTAATCACAAATTCATAATTCCTAGACATGCCCTTTCACACGGTGGCGTACCATGCAATGTGGAACAAGGTATTCAGTAACCGTACCTGAGTGTAACCCTTGGGCTACACTCAGGCTTCCATTACCTTTTATTATCAATCAAGCATATTTTTTTATTACCAGTTTTTTTATTATCAATGATAGTATTTTATTATCAATCAAAAACATTTAAATATAGGATATGTAGTGGTAGCTGCAAAAGGGGGCGTAAAGTGTTAACTTTAAAAACCGAGCAGGGGTGAGTTTCCCGATAGTCTTGAAATGCATGACACACTTCACACACAATTTCAAGACAACTCGTGAAGATGACATGAAGAGATTGTTTCAAGTGTTACTCCAAGAATAACAGCCTTCACTTCAGTTAACACACAGGCAGCGGGTGAGTTTTTCACTTGGGAAGACTACCATGGGTTTCTGAGAATTTTTTATAGAACCACTTTGAAATAAGTGAATGCTAATTACATTGAAGTAGCAGAGAATCCCGTCCCACCAGACCCCTAAACCCCAAAATTAATTCTGTTACATCCCCATTCTTTATCATCAAGCTCCCTAGGAAAGGAGATATTGGCAATCGTTCCAACTATAGGGGGATTAACCTACTCTCTGTGCCAGGAAAAGTGTTCAATAGAGTAATCTTGAAAGATGCACTCGACCCCCAGCTAAGAGACTAGCAAGCGGGATTCAGAAAAAATCAATCTTGTGTTGACGAGATTACCACCCTTCGTATTATCATTGCACAATCATTAGAGTGGAATTCCTCACTGTATGTAAACTTTGTAAAATTATGAAAAAGTGTTCGACACTGTGAACAGGGAGACCCCCTTTGGAAGCTTTTCAGACATCACAGAGTGCCCACTAAGCTGGTGAACCTAATCAAGAATAGCTATGATGGAATTACTTGCAGAGTGATACATAAAGGACAATTTACTAACCAGTTTGAGATTAGGACTGGGGTCAGATGAAAGTAGGATGCCTGTTCTTTTCTTGTTAATAATGAACCGAACTGTTGACGTGGGCATGCCCAGGGTTTTTGCAATGTTCCAGATTGATTGATTTCTGAGCCTTATGATGGCACTGCTGTCTTCCTCATGATGTCATACCCTAACAACAATCTCCAAAGGCAATTGCAAAGTCTAGAATCAAGACTAGACATTAACAGCACTCTTCTACATTCACTAAGGACACAAATACACTTGCCTAATGAAACACATATGTGAAGCCATTTCAACAAATACTTGTAGTAAATGGGGGGCCATGTACAAAAGATGCTGTCATTTCTAAATGGTTCATCTGATATGGATGAAGATACCCTCAAATGAAAGCTGACAGTCAGCACTTCAACCTGCAAAGTGCAAGAGTACACCACCATCTTTAAGGACATTCCAACCCATAGAAGTAGAAGATAAGAACTCTCCATCTTTCCTTGGTGTATCAGTATTTTCTCGGAACGCCTGGCATATAAATGATCGATCTGTGGATCCACCTCTCCCTATTTGCCACGCATCTGCCGTATCTATAACTGATATAGCTTTGAACTGAAATTTGAAAGCGCATGGACATTCTATTCGCCAATTCATGTTTTCTCAATTTCCCCGGGCTTATTCCAATCGCTTTTTTTATTTTTATTGTCCTTTATTGTCTAGGTCTATCACATCTGTGCCCTTTCGCCTTTTTTTTATTTATTGTCTCTGCCTGGTTTTGGACTCCGTGTGTTTTTTGGATTTCGTATTTGTACTTTTGCTTGTGTGGACTGCCTTCCTGTTCTTGAACTCTGCCTGTTATCTGACTACTCTTCTGCTTGCCCTTGTACCTGTCTGCTTGGATTGCGACCGTTGCCTGTTTCTTTTGGATCTGCTTTCTGTTAATAAAGCCTGCCTTGTTCTCGTCATCCCTTGACACGGATGGTTCCTCTGTCCCGGTCTCTGACAAGGTCAGGGGTACACAACGCCAGTCCTGAAGGGCCAATCTGCATGCAGGTTTTCATTCCAACCAATCACCTTAGTTTTAGTTTTCTGACAATTCTATAAACTATGCTGGTTCACTCTTGTGCTTGAGCACAAGTACAAGCTTTAGGATACACTTGCATTCTGCAGCTATAGCTGGTGCTCATACAAATGTCAGAGTCATTAACAACAGAAGTTGGCACAAAATCCTGAAACAGATTGGCCCTTGTTGTGCAACTCTGCCCTAGGCCCATCCATCAGGAGAGGCTAGAGAAAAAAAAGTGAAGAAGGGAAGTCACAGGTGTGGTAGATGTGTGCCAGATGATGCGAGGTGGATCCACAGGTTGATCATTTATACATTATGCCTTCCACATATTTCCACAAAAGTTCCTTGCACAAAGGCAAGATTGGGGCTGGGTTTGATTACACTTTAAACATTCCCTTCCCTTGCTGTCTTCCCTTGAGGGATGAATTTCCTGACTATATTTGTGATGTGCAACAATCAAACAGGTGCTCTGCAAGGGAAGACAGATAATGAACAATCACAACAGAACTGAACGGCTCTACAGGAAGTAACCTTGCAAGTATTTTATTTTTCTGTTGGATGACTTGTTCATTAATAATTCATAACAACCAGCATCATTTTTAATGCTAATAAAAACACCAGACAGTCGTGACGATTTCTTAAACCTCACTGAAAACACACAAAAAAAAAGTCTAAAGTCTGGCTAAAGTAGGCTAAAGTCTGACAAAATTCTCTGTTCTTAAACCCCCATCCTCCCATTCTTCAACATGCACTCATGGATTATTCCCAAACCACCCACTCCTACAAATATGGAACAAAAATGGATTCATGCATTGAAGATTGCATTATTGGATTTCCCTTCTTGCTGAAAGTTTACATTTGATACCCTTGGCAGGAGGGAGGAACCCCACTTGGTTGGTCCTCGATATTTCATCCTGCCATTTTTGGGATTCTCCCATTGAAGCAAGGGTAGGGAGCAGCACAAATATTGCTTTGGGAAACTCACCCCTGTATGCTACTCAATCTGTTTCCATATTAACAGTTAATATTCTGAATAATCAATACCAATGTGTAGCCTGCAACGATTAGGAAATTACCAATGGTGGCAAATCTTCCATTGGAGCATTTTCTTCTCACAACCTTACAGAATGTAATTAGATTCAGGCCAGCACTCAATTTAGTCAGAAGTATGTACTAAGCATGAGAAAGGATAAACAGAATTAAGTGTATTGAACTACTGTTCAGTGCAATGTATAAAAGCTGTTTCACACTGGTGCAAAACTGCTTTAATTCAGGCTAGCAAACAAATTTAGGAAAATCTGCTGTTTGGTGAGCATTTAAATGACAGAATCTGATTTAATATTCACATTTTATGTAATTATAAATGTGGATAGGAAAATGTGGCATGTGCTTATCTCAAAATAAACTGGTAATCATTTTGCCTATTGGTCTTTGTTCTTGAGTGAATCAATTGTTTGATTGTTAATCAGGCAAAGTAAATGGAAACAGGTTTAGAGTCATCATACATTAAATGGAAAGGTTACTGAATACCATGTTCTTCATCGCATGGTACGCCACTGCCTTCGCAGCATGAGTCAGGTAGACATAGGAAAGTGTTGAGAGAATGTGCACATTGTATGCAAATCTGTTGGGATCACCAGAAATATTGTGTGATAGTAACATCACATAGTTTTTCAAACTGAAGTTATTAGAAACAGATAAATAGGATAAATGAAAGATACTTTTATAGAATATATGTATTGATTGCTAATTATTTTTCATTATTAGATTAATGAAAGCTCAGATGTACTGTTATCCCTTGATTCGGCTCCTATCAGACCACTTCCCAACTCTTTGTTATGACCCGACTGTACTTAAGCACTCCATACACTGCAGTCTTTAGAGATATTCTAAGAACAGACTGCCCAAATGCTCTGTGTTTGTCTCTGTGTTGTGCATTGTATTCAAAGAGAAGTTGTCAGCATGTTCTTCATTCGTCCTGCATTTGATTCCACGGAGAAAGGAAAAATATCCAAACAGAACCTATGTAAACAAAGCTCATGCTTACCTTACTGTTGCGTCCAAGAAGCCCTTCAATCAATTTTGTCACAAATGTTTTCATTTTTCCAAAATCCGAAGAACCTACACTGCCTGAACCATCCATTAAAAATACTACATCTACACCCTGCACTGGGCAATCTGTAAGAAACAAAGAACACAGTAGAGTAAAGACATGTAAGTGGTTTTGAATGCTATTGTCTTGTCTCCTTTTCACCTTTCACCTGTAAAAGGTCCATACCTAACCACTCCTGATTGCAAATCCTTGTTGCAACAGTTTTTTTTAATCAAGCAAAGTGTGGTTTTGAGAATAATATTGATACAAACAGTGCAGTCCATAGATATTTGGACAGTGACACATTTTTTGTTGTTTTTACTCTATACTCCAGCAAGCAGTTGAACAGTTGAAATAAATCACTCTATGCTTATGCAAAGTTCAGACTTTCAGCTTTAATAAGAGGATTTTTATTCAGCATCTCTACCAGGCCTGTACCACTGCCCTCTTTGGTTCATTTTTGATTCGGGGGCTATTTGCTTTCACTTCAGCAAGTGAAATGCATGCTCAGTTGGCTTGTAGTCAAGTGATTGAATTGGCCAGTCAAGAACATTTTGATGCATGATGAAGTGTTCTTCAATCAGTTTTGATGGATTTGCTTGAATCCAAGCAGACAAGATGTTTCCGTATACTTCGTCATTCATCCTGCAATGACCACATTGCAGGATGATGGGGGTACTTTGATGGGGTACTTTGGTTCTTTGGCAGAACCTTTTAGCCTCCACACTTTGATCTTTCCATCACTCAGGCACAGGTTCATCTTCATATAATCTGCCTATAACACTATGTGTTTTTTAATGTGCTGTACATTTTTGCAAACTGTAACCTAGCCATTCCATTCTTGAGGCTTGCCAGGAGTTTGCATCTTGTGATGAACCTTCTGAGGTTTTGCTGGCATGGTCTTCTTGTGATGGTCTTTTTTGGCACATCTATGCCTACATCCTGAAGAGTTTTCTTGATCTGTTGAACAGTTACAAAGGTATTGGCTTTTAAATGGTTTTTCTTCACCATTTGAAGAATTTGATGTCTTCCACTACACTGGTCTTCCATGGTCTACCTGGTTGTTTGCTATTTCTGAACTCACCATTGCCACCATACCATTCTTGATTCTTAAAAATGTACCAAAGAGTTGATTTTGACACCTCATTTGTTGGCTATGTCTCTGATTTATTCATATTTTTCAGCCTAATGATGGTCTGTTTTACTGACATTGACACTTCTTTGGTCATCATGATGAGAGACAACAACAACAGACTTCAAATGCTGATTGTCATGTAACTATACCTGCCTGTTTTCTGTGTTCGTTGCCAGATTGTCTTGTGCCTTGCCTTTCTGCTTGTGTCTTGCTCTCTCACGTTTACTTCCCTTTTCCTGTTACCTGCCCACTCCTGTTCCCATTGCCTGCCTGCTTCCCTACTCACTCCTGGCTCCATCGCCCTGTTCCTCTGCCCAGCCCTTGGTCCTTGGTCCTTCTCCTTCTCCCTTCTCTCCATCTACTCTCCATTACCCTATCTGCCTGGATTCCGACCCTCGCCTAGGCCTTTACTACGGACTACTTATCCTGTGTTATTACTGTTTGCTGGCTTCTGAACCTGGACTGCCTGGTGCACTAACCTGACAGACCAGATGGCTTCCCTGACCACCCTGGCCTGAGACTCCTCCTGTCCTGTCATGCTCAAGCCGCCAGCACTGCTATAGCCCAGATGGCATCCATGTCTGGTGCTCTGGGAATTCTGGAGCCCCATCTGCCCTCACCAAAAACATAATCCGGTCTTGGCCCAGTGCTTGCTGGTATTAGTGTTGCAACCTTTGTCCTTCCCGACTGAGAGAACCAAGGTGTCTTACATCATCACCCTCCTAGTAAGACAGGCACACGCCTGGGGAACTGCCGTCTGGGAGTCAGGGAACCCGGTCACTCAGTCTTTCTAGTCCTTCACTGAGGAGATGAGGAGGGTCTTTAATCACTCCTTCATGGGCCACTCTGCTGCTTGAGGGATTCTCCGGATGTGAATGGGACAGAGCACTGTTTCTCCATTGAATACTCCATTGCATTTTGGACCTTTGGTGGCTTCATCCAGCTGGAATGGAGAAGAACTTTATGATGCATTGCATTTTTAAGTGCCTGTTCAAAGATCCCACCTGTCCATTAAAGGGTGACATGGCTCAGGCAGTAAGAGCAGTCGTCTGGCAGTTGGAGGGTTGCCAGTTCGATCCCCCACCCGGGCTGTGTCGAAGTGTCCCTGAGCAAGACACCTAACCCCCACATGCTCCTGATGAGCTGGTCGGGGCCTTGCATGGCAGCCAATCGCCGTCAGTGTCTGAGTGTGTGTATGAATGGGTGAATGGAGAAGCATCAATTGTACAGCGCTTTGGATAAAGGCGCTATATAAATGCCTGCCATTTACCATTTAAAGAGGAGGTTCTGACCGGCGATTCCAGCCTCCTCCATTTAGTCCACTATACACCACAGAATCTTTTTTCTCTCAGAATCCTTTAAATGTTTTTTGTGGGCTGTCATATGCCTTTTACTCAAGAGTGGCTTCCAGCTAGCCACTGTACCATAAAGACCTGTTTGATGGACTGCTGCTGAGATGGTTGTCCTTCTGGAACATTGGGTTCTTGTACACCTTTCTGACCAAGGCCCTTCTTGCCCGGTTACTCAGTTTGGCTGGACAGCCAACTCTAAGAAGAGTCCTGGTGGTTCTAAACTTCTTGCATTTCACAATTATTGAGGCCACTGTGCTCCTGGGAACACTCAAAACTTTAGAAATGGTTTTATAGCATTTTATATTTAACCTTTTTTTCATAAATAAAGATTTTTGCATCAATGGTCAATTTAAAATTAAATCTACAACACAATAAAGTGTGCAAAAAGTGAAGGAGTCTGAAAACTTTCTGAAGCCACTATGTATCTTAAAATTTACGGATTTTTATTGTATGCTCAATTTCATTATATAACAGAAAAGTACACTCAAAGTGTACTGTGTACTACAGAGGCTACATAGCTCCTATCTCTGATGATTTTAAATTTGTTAATTTATCTTATTTTTATCCTCATTGCTTGTTTTGTATGCATTTTCTGTTCTACGGGGACCCCAGGAAGTGTAGCTATTGCCGAGTGTAACAGCAATAGGTCTGAATAAACTAAACTAAAAAGTAACTGTAATGACTTTTTAAAAGCCATATATCACTGCATGTGAGACTATCCCCTCTGTTTCCTCTAACCTCTGAGTAATTTAGGTTGTCCAAATCCATCCATCTCTTCAAGGCGTGTATTCAGCTTGAAGCACATGCCATTGTAAGTGGTAATAGAGTCGCACTGCCTGGATATAGTGGGTCCACAAACCTGAGGGTAAAAAAGAAATACATTTTGCTTAGTTGCCTGTACTTCAGCCCTTCAACAGCGAGATGCCAATATTGCCACCTTATCAAGCATCAGTTCAGCAATCATTAACCACTTAATATCACCCCTTTTCTTAACACAAGCTTGAAAAGGACATATCCAAAATGAAATGTCTAGTATTGTTTTGAATACAGGAATAATCTCTGAAAGGTAATCCTTTAGAGTTTGTTTCCAAGAGTCAAAATTGCTCTAAGTATTACTAAATCAAAGATACACTGATATAAAATCGGGTCACAATGATGAAAATACCCTCTATTGTGGAGCCAAAGTTTCGTTATGCAGGCAAAAAAAATTCTGTGTTGTTTTATGAAAGCCTAACAAACTATACACTGTTGGAAATGTAATGTCATTAGCTAAAATGCTTCTCAGTCATTACTTCGATACCATACCACAAGCCAAGTTCAGCTGAAGTTATACTGTATTTTTTGCTCACAGATAGGGATCACGCTTTTACTTTTACAATGGGATTACCAATACTGGTCAGAGAAGTTTGTATGTGGGCTGTTCTTGTTCCAGAGAACCCATACAATACATTCCCCTCCAAAAGTATTGGAATAGCAAGGCCCATCCCTTTGTTTTTGCAATACACTGAATACATTTGGGGTTGAGATAAAAAGATGAACATGAGAGCTTTTATTTCTGGTATTTACACCTAGATGTGTTAAACTACTTCAAACCTTTGGTATCAGACCACCCAATTTTTAGGTGAGCGACATATTGGAACAGAGAGTATTTAAGTAAATAAAAGTAAATAACAATTAATATATGGTAGCATATTCCTTGATTGGGCGGCACGGATGGTGCAGTGGGTAGCACTGCTGCCTCACAGCAGGTCCTGGGTTTGAATCCCCGTCGGCCGGGGCCTCTCTGTGTGGAGTTTGCATGTTCTCCCCGTGTCTGCGTGGGTTTCCTCCGGGTACTCCGGTTTCCTCCCACAGTCCAAAGACATGCAGGTTAGGCTGATTGGAGAGTTGAAATTCCCCGTAGGTGTCATGTGGGAGGTAATACCCGCTGTTACCAGCAGAGGGCCGAGGATCATTGGTCGCACCTGTTCCTCATTGGCGTTAGGGGAATTACCTCCCGAGAAGCATATTTAAGCTCAGTACTGACTCTCCTTCAGTGCTTGTGTGTCAACTGTTCGCTCTTGCGCCAAGCCGGTAAGCACAAGGTAGACTCTATCAGTAGTTTTGGGAGTCAGGTACTGTGCTGGTGGTTGCTAACAAAAAAGAAAAGCTTAAAAAAGGTAAGGAAGGCGTTTCGCTGGTATTGTGTTCGCTGGCGCCTTCCTCTAAGGTTTTTGGTTTTGGTTTTTCTTTCTTTTGACTCGTGTGAGTCAGTGGTTGGGGGACGTTGTCCCCTGGTATGTATTTTTGGTTTGTGTTTTCTTCCCGAGCTGCGCCTCAAGGGTTTTATTTTCTCGTGCCTAGTTTTTTACGCTAGGTTGCATTTTCTTTTCGGCGGTCCCGGTCTGATACCGTCAGTGCTGTGTGTCAAGCACATTTTGGGTTTTGAGTTTCGCCCTGTTTTGGAGGGTTGTTTTATTTTCCCAGCCGCTTTTGGCTTAATTTCTGTTATCCTTCTAATTCGCCTTCGGGTTAGTTTTTGTTCCTCCCTCTGTTCTGGGAGTAGGGGTTATCGCCTAATATTGAGTGTTAGTGGCGAACACGTTTGCGTGCTCGCTTTAAAAGGGTTTCCCCTTTAGTCGCTACTAGCTCTCCGCCCAACCCCATCCTCACAGTACACACAAGCCACCTTGGAGAGACCAGCGACTAGTTTGGGAATGGAGGTGGGAGATTCCCCATTAGAAGCGGTGGTAGCTGCCCAGCAGGCTGCTCTAAATAGGCAGGAACAGGCGCTGCATGCGCTACAGGCACAGCAAGCTGCCACCACTGAGCAGCAGACCCTAGTGTTCCAACGCCAGGACGAGATCCTGGCCAGGCTAGGCAGTCAGCAGGACGTGCTGCTGGGTCTCGCCGACAGTTTTCGGCAACTAGCGAGCGAGTTTCGCTCAGCTCAGGTACAAGCATCATCCCCAGACAATCCCCCACCACCCACGCCTCCCCAACTTGCGGTTCCCTCTTACTCATTTACCACACCTATGGTCAGGGAGCCCAAGTTACAGCTGCCGCTGCGGTATGGGGGAGAGGCGGGCAAGTGTAGAGGGTTCCTCTCCCAGTGCCTGATTTTTTTTTTTTAAGCCCAGCCTTCCCGGTTCTCGACTGAGGATTCGCGGGTAGCCTTTATCCTGTCATTACTGACCGGAACCGCTCTGGCCTGGGCGGAACCGCTGATCCGAGCACAGTCGCCCCTAATGAGTGCCTCTCAGCCCCTCATGCAAGAAATGACACGGGTATTCGATCACAATGTTACGGGCAAAGAGGCCGCGGCCCGCTTAACGTGGATGAGGCAGGGAACCCAAAGTGCAGCAGAATTCTCTGTGGCGTTTCAGGCTCTGGCCGGGGAGACGGGGTGGCCTGACGAACCACTGATGACTCTGTTTACGGGTGCGCTATCAGACCCTGTTAGGGACGTCCTCGCTACCGTGGACCCCCCGGAGAATTTAGGGTCACTAATTTCCATAGCCATCCGTATTGACAACCGGATTCGGGAACGAGAAAGAGAAAAGGTGGTCCGCACGGGCGGGGTTAAGTGGTCTGTCCCGTCCCCCCTAGGTAGGGTTCTAAGAACCGAGGGGAACCAGGAGGCACACAGAGGGGAAGAGCCGATGCAACTGGGGGTTACTACTATGGCACACTCGAGGAGACAACCCTGGAGAGGAGGGCTATGTTTTCTTTGTAATCAGCCAGGGCATCAAAAGAAAAACTGCCCCGACCTAAAGAAAGCAAAAGAGCAGTCCCACTAGTGGAGCGAAAGTCACTAGTGGGACAGCTCGAGGGTATTAGCTTTCGCACCATCCTACCGATCGAACTGACATGGAAAGGGGTTGTCGTTGGGGCAGAAGCCTTTATTGATTCCGGGGCGGTGGACAATTTTATTGACAGGCAGTGGGCTAAAGAGAAGAGACTGCCGGTTCGATCTATGCCTCAGCCTCAGTCGATTACAGCGCTAGACGGGCGTCCTTTGGGGTCTGGAGTGGTACGCCAACGGACAGAGCGGGTTGTCATGCGAAGCCCGTTTGGGGGGCACTGGGAACGCATATATTTTTATTTGGTCGAGTCCCCGGCATATCCGATAGTTTTAGGGCATGTCTGGCTAGTCAAGCACCAGCCTCACATAAACTGGGGTAGCCGAAGTCACCCGGTGTCTCGGTGGGGTCCACAATGCGCAGCCCACTCAGATCGCGGGAATACCTCCACGTCTCCTCCTACTGATACTGACATAGGGTCCGAATTGGACGAGGAGGAGGCTAAGGAGTTCCTAAGTCCTGGGGTTAGGATACCGGAGGAGGAGGAGCAGGAAGGGAGCCTGGAGTGGGACCCAGTCTGTGACTGGAATCTCCCTATTGACGAGGGAGAGGGTAGTGACGTCACAGACTGGGACGCCGAGAGCCTATTGCAAACCTCTATCAGTGGGAGTGAGAACCGGATAATGGGGGCTATTGGGTTCTCGCTGCCATCAAATGTCCCGAGGGCGTATCGTGAATTGGCTGAGGCGTTTAGCAAGCAACAGGCGACCACGTTACCTCCACACCGCTCGTACGACTGTGCAATAGAGTTGCATCCGGGTACAATCCCTCCCAGGGGTGCACTCTATTCATTGTCGGTGCCGGAGAGCAGGGCCATGAAAGAGTATATTCGGGACACCCTAGCCAATGGGTTCATCAGACCGTCCTCATCACCGGCGGGGGCGGGGTTCTTTTTTGTTAAAAAAAAGGACGGGAGCCTAAGACCCTGTATCGATTACAGAGGCTTGAATGCTATCACCATAAAAAATAGGTACCCCCTTCCATTGATGAACTCTGCATTTGAGCGCCTGCAAACGGCATCAATATTCACCAAATTAGACCTCCGCAATGCGTACAATTTGGTACGCATACGGGAAGGCGACGAATGGAAAACAGCCTTCAATACACACTGGTCATTACGAATATCTGGTTATGCCGTTTGGCCTCACCAACGCCCCCGCGGTGTTCCAGGCGTTCGTCAATGATGTGCTTCGAGAGATGCTGGAGAAGTTCGTTTTCGTCTACCTGGACGATATTTTGATCTTCTCCGCCACCCTCTCAGAGCACATCCGGCACGTAAAAATAGTACTGACACGCTTATTAGAAGCTCGCCTTTTTGTTAAGGCAGAGAAGTGCGTGTTTCACACGAGTTCAGTGTCTTTCCTCGGGTTTATCGTTTCCGCCGGCAAAACCGAAATAGACCCGAGAAAGATTGCTGCCGTGAGGGATTGGCCAACCCCGGAATCGGTAAAACAGGTGCAGAGATTCCTAGGGTTCGCCAACTTTTATCGGCGGTTCATCCGCAATTTTAGCACGGTAGTCGCGCCCATCACAGCACTCACTAGAAAGAGTGCCCCGGCGCGTTTTGTTTAGACACCTCGGGCAGAGGCGGCATTCGTGGGTTTAAAAGAAAGGTTCTGTTCGGAACCCATTTTGATAACCCCTAACCCGTCCCTGCCGTTTATTGTGGAGGTTGATGCCTCCGAGCTGGGGGTGGGGGCTATTCTTTCGCAACGGTCTCCCCAAGATCAAAAGGTGCATCCCTGCGCGTTTTTCTCACGGTCACTGTCTCAGGCCGAGAGAAACTATGACGTGGGGGATCAAGAACTGCTTGCGGTCAAACTGGCCTTGGAAGAGTGGCGGCACTGGCTTGAGGGGGTGGAACATCCGTTCACTGTGTGGACAGATCATAAGAACCTGGAATACATCCAGACCGCTAAAACGCGCAACTCACGTCAGGCGCGCTGGGCGCTATTTTTTGCGCGTTTTTCATTTACTGTAACGTATCGTCCAGGATCTAAAAACATTAAGCCAGACGCTCTCTCTCAGGTTTGCGACAAAATGGACCGGGAACACAATCCGGAACCCGTTCTCTCTGGGGTTCGGATTGTAGCGTCTATCATTTGGGAGATTGAGTCAGCGGTGCGGAGAGCATTACGCCGTGACCCGGATCCTGGAGGGGGTCCGCCGCACTGCCTTTTTGTGCCCGCTGGGGTCCGGTCCCGGGTGCTACAGTGGGGCCACGCCTCACGCCTGGCGGGGCATCCCGGGGTAGGAAAAGGACGTCCACGAGTTTGTGGGCGCATGTCCAGTCTGTGCGCGCAGTAAGAGCTCCCACCGTCCCCCAGCAGGGCGGCTACGTCCGCTACCAGTCCCGAGGCGCCCCTGGAGTCACATTGTGCTGGACTTTATCACGGGGTTGCCACCATCCGAGGGGAACACGGTCATTTTATTGGTGGTGGATCGGTTTTCCAAGGCGGCCCACTTCGTGGCACTGCCCAAATTACCATCGGCAGTGGAAACCGCACGGTTGGTGGTTGACCACGTGTTCCGGTTGCACGGGCTGCCTCAAGACGTAGTATCAGATCGTGGACCCCAGTTCACCTCCCGGTTCTGGCCGGCGTTCTGTTCTCTACTGGGTGCTTCGGCTAGCCTGTCCTCTGGTTTTCACCCTGAGACCAACGGGCAGACGGAACGCACCAATCAGACCCTCGAGAACACGCTACGGTGTCTGGCGGTTGACAACCCCACTTCGTGGAGTCGTCAACTCACGTGGGCAGAAGACGCCCACAATTCGCTTCAGAATGCGTCCACAGGGCTCTCGCCTTTCGAGGTGCAGTCCGGGTATCCCCCGCCACTGTTCCCGGAATTAGAGAGAGGGGGCGAAGTGCCCTCTGCGGAGGCCTTTGTGCGGCGGTGCCAGACTACATGGAGCAAGGTGCGGGCTGCCCTCGTAAGGGCTGCTGCCAACCAAAAAAGGTGGGCCGACAGGCATCGCCAGTCGGCGCCCTGCTATAGGGTGGGGCAACGAGTGTGGTTATCTGCGCGGGATCTCCCTTTGCGGGTTGAGTGGTGTAAGCTCGCACCGCGATTCGTAGGGCCGTTCAAAATTATTTAAAAAATCAATCCCGTTACGGTGCGCCTGCGACTACCCCGTTCTATGAGGATACACCCCACATTTCACGTATCCCGCCTTAAACCAGTGTTAACTAGTGTATTGGCGCCCGCGGAGGTCCCGCCACCACCTCCACGGCTAATTAACGGGGGTCCGGTCTACACCGTGCGCCGCATCCTGGCTGAACGTCGCGTGGGCAGGGGTAAACAGTACCTCATTGACTGGGAGGGGTTTGGTCCTGAGGAACGTTGTTGGGTCCCCTCGAGGGACGTTCTGGACCCTGATCTGATCCGGGAGTTTCGCAGGCAGAGGGCAGAAGGAGCGTCTGGGGCCGCTCCTTAGCAGGGGGGTCCTGTCATGTGGGAGGTAATACCCGCTGTTACCAGCAGAGGGCCGAGGATCATTGGTCGCACCTGTTCCTCATTGGCGTTAGGGGAATTACCTCCCGGGAAGCATATTTAAGCTCAGTACTGACTCTCCTTCAGTGCTTGTGTGTCAACTGTTCGCTCTTGCGCCAAGCCGGTAAGCACAAGGTAGAGTCAGGTACTGTGCTGGTGGTTGCTAACAAAAAAGAAAAGCTTAAAAAAGGTAAGGAAGGCGTTTCGCTGGTATTGTGTTCGCTGGCGCCTTCCTCTAAGGTTTTTGGTTTTGGTTTTTCTTTCTTTTGACTCGTGTGAGTCAGTGGTTGGGGGACGTTGTCCCCTGGTATGTATTTTTGGTTTGTGTTTTCTTCCCGAGCTGCGCCTCGAGGGTTTTATTTTCTCGTGCCTAGTTTTTTACGCTAGGTTGTATTTTCTTTTCGGTGGTCCCGGTCTGATACCGTCAGTGCTGTGTGTCAAGCATATTTTGGGTTTTGAGTTTCGCCCTGTTTTGGAGGGTTGTTTTATTTTCCCAGCCGCTTTTGGCTTAATTTCTGTTATCCTTCTAATTCGCCTTCGGGTTAGTTTTTGTTCCTCCCTCTGTTCTGGGAGTAGGGGTTATCGCCTAATATTGAGTGTTAGTGGCGAACACGTTTGCGTGCTCGCTTTAAAAGGGTTTCCCCTTTAGTCGCTACTGGCTCTCCGCCCAACCCCATCCTCACAGTAGGTATGAGTGTGTGAGTGAATGGTGTGTGTGACCTGCGATGGACTGGCGACCTGTCCAGAGTGTATTCCTGCCTTTCGCCCAATGTATGCTGGAATAGGCTCCAGCTCCCCTGCGACCCTGTTTAGGATAAGCGGGGTAGGATAATGAATGAATGAATGAATGAATATTCCTTGATTGCAATAACTGCATCAAGCTTGCATCCAATTGACATCACCAAACTGTTGCATTCGGCCTGTCAACTGCGTATTTTGAATGTAAGCACTATAAACACAGGCAGAGGGTGAGTCAACATGTCAGTGAACCTTTTTCAATGATTGGAAGCGATTTACAATTGTCTTGTAACAATGCTTTAACAGGACTGGATAAAGGAGCAACAGCTGGAGGTCCACCCTACCACAGTGGTTGAGCCACACCAACTGGCTTATCCAATAATGGGAAACCTCAGCCTGGGACGATGCACACAACCGCCCTATTCTGGCAGGGATGGATGAGAGGCTGACACAGAGCTCCTGGTCCACAGCCCTCAGTCGCTCCCTGTACTTGTTTTTGATGTAAGTTAGACTCAAAAAGTTCAGTTCGCACAAATACATTGTATAGAAGGGTAGCAGAATTGCAATGCCGCTACTTGAAACTGTTGGGTTCTTTTATTTTTAATGTGCAATCTTCCCTGATCTCTCCCTGTTGCACCTGTGCCAGCAGTAGCAAGTCTTTTGAGCTTTCCAGTGCAAACTGCGTAAAAGACTCTGATGGAAAATAGTGACTAAGAAGATTTCTCACCTCGAACTCTCACTGATTACCGTAATTTGTTTTGGCTGTGGGAGGTCTACTTATACGCTTCCGAGTCATAGCTCGGCGCTATAGTGTCTTCACCGCCACTACCTGAAGTTGGTTAGACTGCTAGCTAGGGATGTGTATCGTTAGGATTTTATTGAAACCGATACCAATACCGATACTCCTTATCGGTGCCGGTATTTATCGATACCATGGCGTGTAATTTAGTGTATAAAATAAAGACGTTACAAGATGGTAAAAGATTCAATCGTTTTTTTATTACCACAAGGGGGGTAACACCAGCAACATCATTAAACAACTTACAGCACCTTCCTTTTAAGCCCTTGGCAAGTCAACATGTGCAGTGCGAGGTATGTCAAAAAAACGAGCAGGCAGCTCCATACAGCCTTAAAGGTAACTGTCAATGTGATAATGCTTCAACAGAACAGAAGCTTAACTTAAAATTACAAATGCTTCTCAGAATAGATGAAATTTAAAAAAAACCTAGGGAGATGACCAAAGCCCTTGCCTACATGTTCAACCCAACAGACACATACATGTAAACAAAACAGTGTAGGGGAGGCCCTTCTCCTGATGCATTTAGCCCTAACCGTTTTTGTTCAGGAAAAGCAACATATTTACTTTCTCTGGCAGCAGCCGAGATCGCTCTGGACAGAGTGACGTCACGCTATACTCTCATATAAAATGGCGCTGCGCATGTTTTAAAAAAGGGTAATTTAATTACTTATTATTTTTAATCCAGCTTTACTAAAACCTTTAAGGATGTATGTGTTTGGAATCAATCTTGTAAATTATTCACTTAATCTAGTATTTCACTTCCCCTTTAATGATTCATACACTCACCGTGACTTGATGAAGAAGCATTGTCGGAGTCTGCCTGCACGGAGGGCACGCTGTTGTTAGCGTCTGCCGGGTTGCTAACTTTAGATGCGTTGTTTAGGCAGTAAAACACGCCGCACTCCTGCACAGCTTTATGCTATGGGTAGACTGCAAGTGTTTCACAATGTTGCTGGTGTTACCCCCCTTTGACGCAACTACTTTCTTGCATATATGGCATTGAGGATTCATTGAGTTTGATGAAGTGAGCCCATACCTTGGAGCGCTTAGGTCTTACGGCCGACATATTGACTACTAGAGAAAACAACGGGGCGCTACGTCATAACCTGTCGACGGCGCCAGTGTCATAATTACGCGACGGTTAGGTAGACTCTTAAAAAAATACCGTAAACAGTATCGTTTGTCCAGAATCTTTAGCAGTACTCTGGTACCGACCAATTAGGAACCAGTACCAAAAAATACCGGCTCTCGGTACACATCCCTACTCCTAGCTACCTACTGTGACCAAGAACAGACAGGAACTCTGCGGTTCGTTGTCATTTCTTTCTGTTTATTGTTTTTCGCTTCCTTTGAGCTCTTCAGTGTGAGTACTAGAGGCTTTCATCAGCTTAGCTCCCTTAGTTTCCACAATAGGTTGAGGGAACTTAGGAATTTAGCTTGGTCCTTTTCTTTCTCCTTTTCTCCCTTGTTCATTACGAGTTTGCCCAGTTATTTTGGGTTGTTTTCAGTTGGCACTGCCGAGAGATTATTCTCTCTTCCTCATTCTCACAAGTTCACCCAGTTCCAGCGGGTTGTTTTCTGTTGGCGCTGCCGAGAGGTTTACTCTCTTTTTATTTTGTCCCTTTGTTATTGTTGTCTTTATTAAACCTGCTTTTAGTTTCCTGTCGTGTGGCTCATGGGTTTCCACCCAGGCTGTTCCCCTCCTTATAAGGGGACGGCCTGTAGCGTAGTGGTTAAGGTACAGGACTGGGACCTGCAAGGTCAGTGGTTCAATCCCCTGTGTAGCCACAATCAGATCCGAACAGCGGTTGGGCCCTTGAGCAAGGCCCTTAACCCTGCATTGCTCCTGGGGAGGATTGTCTCCTGCTTAGTCTAATCAACTGTACGTAGCTCTTGTTATTCCTAGTTATTCTATGTTTATCTTATGAAGCAGTATGATTATCTTATGTTATTCTATGTATCAGTATCTGTACTAATTTGCACTAACACAACACTGAAGAAGTACACTGAATTATGATATTTGCACGGTATTGTATTTTTTTATATATTCCCAGCACTGAAGTACACTGCACTGAATTGTATTATTTATGTTTCTCCTTAAAACACTGGAAGGAATGTTTTCTGTATGTCAAAGGTATAAGGGGGTCAAACAAAATGTTTTCTTGAAGTAAAGTGTTAAGTTTCTGAGATATGGTTGAGAAGGTGTCAATCGCGCTGTATGTAATGCCAATCAGAACCAAGAAAACAACTATGGCGTGACTGGAGAAGATGTAGCCGTACCCAGACAGAGGGAGAGACCAAGGCAATGAAAATTAGATATAAGAAACTGTTTTGCAAAGTGTGTGCGCTCAGATTGCTTGGCTTGTTCAGCTCTGCTCACGCTGTGTGTGTGTGTGCTTGCTGTTCTGTGCCCTACTGATGATCACTGCTTTTTTGTACTTGGATTCCATCTGATGGAATAAAGGCCTATTATTCAACACTTTACTACAAGACTCCTGACTTTATAAATTGGATTGTTATTTGTAATTGGACTGATAATTTGTTGGCCTGGGAACCCACAACACTCCGCGCTTTCAACAGTGGCTACATACTCTGTACTCTTGCTTCTAGATTTAAGTGCAGCATTTGACACAGTTGATCACCTCATCGTTCTGGATAAACTTGAAAATCTTGTAGGCCTCTGTGGACAGGTTCTCTCCTGGTTTAGATCAGACCTATCAGACCGATATAAATTTCTACATTTTAACAATGACTCATCTTATCAATCTAGGGTTAGATATGGACCACAAGGTGCTCCTCTCCTGTGGAACAAATTGTTTGCTATGTTTGGGGTGCAGACACTATCACCTTATTTACAGCTAGGCTTTAACCTTATCTGTCTGTCCTATAGTTGAGGGGCTGGGTGGCTGGGGCATGAGCAATAGAGTCTCTGGTGGACTTATCGGTCAGTGCTGTCACTGGATCATTATTGGTAGTGCTGTGTTAAGCTGAACCAGTCATGGTCTGATGGTCTCAAGCCTGCCCTCATGGCTGTGTTGGCCCCTGCCTCTGTTTCCCTTAGCTTTGCTGCCATAGCCTTATTCTGCTGGCGTTGTGCTTATTGCATGCAGGCACATCTCGTTTCCTACTCTGCTGGACAAACTACCATCCAAACCTCCTAAAAATGTTTATTTCCTCTTCTCCCTGCTCTGGGCACCTGCCCAGAGCTCTAGCCCAAGTTTCCTAAGCACCCTCTCCTGGCCCAGAGGACCAGCTGTAGCACCAAGCCTGTCCCCTTGCCTGACAGTGCCACCCATTTGTGTTCCTGCCATCACACGACATGACCGGAGTTATCTTTGTGTGGACTTAATTCATTTGGATTGGACATTTACATCTGTTTATATGTAATACCATTTTTTGCAACACACTGGTGCCAACCAGTGGCAGATGGGTTCCCCCTCTGAGTCAGGTTCTGCTCAAGGTGTCTCCCTGTTAGCCAGGGAGCTTTTCCTTGCCACTGTTGCCCTAGGTGTACTCTTGGGGGCCAGTTCTCTGTAAAGTTGCTTTGCGACAAAGCCCAATTGCCAAAAGTGCTGTGCGAATAAAAATGTATTGAATTGATATATGCAAATAGAAATTGATTGAATTGATTGATTGAAAAGTTGGGGTTCATAACCACAAACCCAAAGATATCACTGATTCTGAAAGCATGAATGAATGGTGAAAAAATCCACAATCTGTTCTCCAACCTTATTACAAATTATCGGAAAAGACTCATGGCTGTCCTCTTTGCCAGGGGTGTTTGCCCAAAGGGGTGTCAATAATTGTAGAACTGTTTTTTATTATATATTTTTTCTTTGAAAAATGGAAGACTTTGGTTGATTCCATGCTGTGTATATAGAAGAAATGTGATATAAGTGACTTCGACTGTGGAATAATTGATGGTGCCAGACAGGCTGGCATAAGTATCTCAACTGCTGATCTCCTGGGATTTTCACACACAGCAGTCCCTATACTTTACAGAGAAAGGTGCAAAAAACGAAAAACATCCAGTGAGCAGCACTTCTGTGGGCTTGTCAGCTTGTTAATGAGCAAGGTCAGAGGAGAATGGCTCAGGCTGACAAGAAGGTGACAGTAACTCAAATAACCACATGTTGCGACAGTGGTATGCAGAAGAGCATCTAAGAACACAGCATGTTGAACCTTGAAGTGGATAGGCTACAACAGGAGAAGTCCAAAAAAATGTCTAATAAATACCTAATAAAGTGGTTACTGAATGTATGTAATAGAGGTAAAATTGAATACACATGCAAAGACTTACCATTGTGTTTTGTGACTTATGGTCTTTAGACATTGACAGTCCAAGAGACATATTTATTCCATGGCTGGGAACTGTATAAAATACAAAAGCAATCATGACAAATATGCAACCATACACTATGTACAGTGCATATACAGTATACAAAAGAAAATGTTACAATGAAAAAAGAAAATGTTGCAAGAATAAAGGTGTACTGTATGTTATAGATAATGATCACCACTATAATGATGTGCTCAGTGTAGTAATGTATTACTATTGCACCAATGGCCTGTATAACTGAAAGCAACATGGCTAAGATGCTTCTCACCTCGTATTGATATTTCAGAGCATGTTGATGTCCCAACCTTACAATTGTAAACAATTCCTTTCCTGTCTTGTTTGCGGTATAAAGGAGCACTAATCAGCAAGCTAGGAGAGATTATGTTGGGAGGAAAGAAAACAATTTGTCTGTCTGGTTCAGGCATTGATACATACATACATACAGTACACACAAGATAGCTCCATCCTTTTCTTTCTTGGATTACTTATGCTGTTTTTACCATTTTGCTTTGACATTTTCACCCATCTCTTTCCATCTCCATTGCATAGTTTCACATTTAGGTTACCTTCTGTCCCTCCCACAGCCTGTGTCATTGACTTTGAGCTAACTCCCCTGATCTGTCAGCACATTACTACATTTCCCCTCCCTCCTTTCCTACTTCCTGTTTCCTAGCCACAATTTTTGCCCCTCCAGCATTCTATTCCAGGGTAGCAGCATGGTGTAAAGTTTAGCGAACCTAAAGGTTTCAAAGTAGGGCACTACCATTGTACTCTTAACCCATTAACCCTACCCATTACCCATTAACCCAAATTGCTTCCGTTATACTGTATTTTCATCTGTATAAATGGATATTAAACAAAAATGAGAAAATGTGTAAGTTGTTCTGGATAAGAGTATCAGCTAGATGTCTGTCATGCCTTCCCTACTGGCCTCTTGTTTCTCGCCACTCTCACCTCTCTGTGTTTGCCTGTATCACCCTGTACCCAAAAGCAGTGGCATCATTGCTGAAGGACTTCCAAGCAGTTGGGTCCACATTGAAAGTATATGCTGTCTGAAAAACTGAGACAGAAATATATGGAAAAGATTAGTATTATGCAAATACATGAACAGACTGACAAAGGATGAGACCGAGACAAAATGCAATGGCAAACAAAAACTAGAATCAAAAATACTTATAATAATAGTTTATCAATAAGAAATTTAATTTAAGAATTAAAACTACAATTCCTATGAAGCCAATCTCATGCAACTCAAAAAAAGCTGTTGAACAATATCCACAATGGAATAAACATTATTTAGGAAAATTATTATTTAACAGAAAATACCTGGTGGTATAGTAATAGAAAATCCATATGGTATTATATGGATATATTCCATTATAACATCTCAACCACAAAATACTATTGTCTTCTGTTCAGTTAGATGGTAGCTTTGGTGACATTTTAAAGTAAAATATAGAAATTCTGGTTGATTAGTCAGTCTCAAAATACTGAGTGGAATGATTGCATCTTCCTTTTACCTTAAAAGGACATGTATTGCAGTACAGTAAATGCGGAAATAGAAATGATTATTTTAGTTCCCCTGACTCACAATTATTTTGAATTTCTTTCGATTATGCAAGTTCTGCTTCCATAAATACACAAATAAGTGTGGACAAGCATACATGCAATACTGGAGCAGTGAAATACTACCATAATTACTGTACCGGTTGTTTAGAATAATGTATTCTGATATATACAGTGCCCTGTATGGTAAAGGTAGAGTCCTATCTGTTATTTTGCTATATAGGGGAGACCAGGGATGGTTGTCACACTTTTTATTCACTTGCGACTCATTCAATTTCAGGGTGTCATATAAGAGTCATTTCAAGTGCAACCTTATGTAATAGTATGTATACCTTTTATCTTCTTGCGTTAATATAAGAAAAAGTTAGAAACTCACAAAGACAACCTGTCACTTTGTGACAATGAGCTCTCACAAGATATTTGGGCTGGTTGTCACAAACACAGGTTTCAGTAAAAAATTAGACAACCAACACCAAAGTAAATGTGACAACCATCCCCAAGAGTGCATTGTTACTAGAATTGTATCTAGTTTGTTGTAGCCTAACGAAAGACCTATATAAATGATAGCCCTCCCTTCACAGTTTTCAATGTTGATTGTTTGAAGGTGAGTTAGTAGCATAGAAGTATAGAAGATAAACAACAATGAATTTAAATTTTACTTGACATAAAAACATTAAACCCCCCTCACTTAAATGATACGTGGCTTATTCATGAAATGACCTCCTGAACTCTGACCCCAAAACTGAACATTTTGATATCAAAATCTGTGAACAGCGCCTTCTAGGGAGCTAGATATAACAACCAGCCCTGGTCTCCCCTATTTAAGGCTCATTTTCATTAAAAAAAAAACTGATTATAAAAATATATTTCCGGATAAATTTTTTAGTTACATTTTAAACATTGGTCCCTTCTTTTAACCATAGGCTTTGTTAATGGAACATTGATAGCATGCATTCCAGGAGATTGTATACGTTGCAGCTACTGTGGAACTGCACATTTAATGACATTCGCATAGTGACACAGCCTATACAAGAAATAGGTCTAACATAAGCCTAATAATGACAGTCATTCTAATACTAATGATTCTAATGGTTTCGCCAAACCTTGTCCCTGGCATTGTTGTTGGAGTCGGTGTTACTTTTTGCTGTCCGCCTATGTGTGTTTCATGCTCTAACTTTTTCGTATCTGTCCATTATTCAGTGGGGTTCTTTCTTCAGATGAGAAGTAGGCTATACTGCTTGAGTAGCCTACAGCCCAAGCTGCACTGCTATAGGCATTTCTGCATAGCCTACGCTACCACTTTCACGGGAATGTGCACAGACCTTTGTTAACAAAGCCAATCTTCAATTTGCAAGTTTGTAACCACCTTCTTAGTAATGTTGACTCACGCCAACTTAGCTCATAATGTTCAGAACAGTGCAACTTTCATGACGAAAAAATATAGAATTAGTTCCAGATCAGCTTTGGTTTTTGTGCGTGTGTAAAATCTCATTCCTTTCAATCATTTTGGGCCACAATAATCACTAAAAACATGTCAGGATATCCTGTTGGGACTGTTGTACAAACACAAATATGGCTGTAGGCAAAAGGGCAAAAGCAATTGACTCATACCGATCAATCAATCAAAACATTAGGTCTGCCCACTGGATTTGATGGGTGTTGTTGACAGATTTCATTATTTCACAGAGCAAACAAGAGCGGGACAATTAATTAATGAAATACTGTAATGCAATTAATTAATGTTGTTTTTAATGAACTGTTTTTGTAATTAATTAATTGTCATTTTAATTTGTTAATTACACACTGTGTTGATAATCCAGGAAAATTTATGAAAACAGGTTGAGACCAAAAATCTGTTTAAGGTGTTCAAGTTTAACCCTTTCCCCTTTGCCCCACAAGAGGGAAATTTCCACCTATTTTTGTACTAGTCGTATATCTAAGTATATATAAGTGTCAATATCTCAAACTATTTGCTGCACACACATGGTTGAAGATTTTAATTAAAGAAGAGGCTTGTACCATTCAGAAAAAATTAATGTCAGAGCATGCACATACAGTGTACACAAAGGTTACACTAAAATTACAAAACGCCTTATGTTTCTATAGTTTAGCACTGAATATCTATTTCTAGTGTACACAAAGGTTACACTAAAATTACAAAACGCCTTATGTTTCTATAGTTTAGCACTGAATATCTATTTCTAAATCAAGGACCAACCAAGAACTACTTTATATTTGTGCACAAACTTGATGTCAACTAGCGGTAAAATTTTGGTAAAGATAAAAACAGGCATTCAAATTCCACGAGTTAAAACACAGTTAAGGCAGACAAAATACATCCACTAAAAGCCAATAATGAATCACCAGCTAGAATAGGTAGTACAGGCTCTGGACAGCCGTTGAGAGAAAATAATTTAGCCATCATATTAGCTACATATTCCTTTACACATAACATTCAAGGGCACTTTGAATCTGAACAGATTTTTTTGCTTCAGAATTCACCCTGCTGCCATCAAGAGTCGATAATCAAAAAAGACAAATGAGCCAGTTCTCGCTACCTCCACCAAGTTTCAATGCTGAGGAGGTGCTTTGGATCATGAGCAGTTAAACTTTCCATTTTGTCATTAACAGTGGTCCTCATCTATGACACATAACACTCTACCCATATTGTCTGACTAACATATTAACATGCTCGGAACAGTCACCATCATGCACACATCTACACTAAACTTGAAAGAACTTCCCCCTTTTGACTGAGCCTCACACTCTATTATGGGTGTGTTCTCTGCAACCCTTCTAAGACGGTATATTGATATTATAAAGAATATACACTCAGTGAGCACTTTAGTAGGTAGACCTGTACAACGAAATAAGTGTAATAAATACCTAATAAAGTGCTCAGTGAG
Organism: Conger conger; assembly: GCF_963514075.1. NCBI lineage: Eukaryota > Metazoa > Chordata > Actinopteri > Anguilliformes > Congridae > Conger > Conger conger. Next base: position 50,216,619 of record NC_083761.1, on the reverse strand, counting down.
TGTAGCTGTCACTTAGGGTGTCCTGTTAGACACACATTTCGCAACCACTCTGTTTCTATGCATTGAAAATTGCTCAACAAATTCATGTTAGAAAAAGGAAATGAAAATGCCTTGTGTAACAGGTTTAAATCTCTCAGTAGCCCTGACAGTTTTCATCTACCTAAGGACATACATTCCAATGCAAGAAGCCCCATGCCTTACTGAAGTTGGTTAAAGGTGTACATTTATTCTTTTACTGCAATATTCAATATGTACACATACACACACAACCTACCAGATGAACAGATACTTATCATAGCATTTCCTGTTCTATGTTTATTTTTAAAGCACTGGAGACAACCTCAGCAACAGCTCTTATTACAACTTTGTTCTTATACTAATGCATATCAGCATTCCTTTGGTATTTTATAGTCAGTGATATTCAAATGTATAGATTAAAATTTCAGGCAATTTTTAAAAAATTAACGTATTAGGCTTGCAGATGTTCTGAAAAGCACAAGTATCTGTAATAAGTAGTAATAATATGTAAAGTAAAAAAAATAGTAAAGGCATTAACTATAAAACATGACTTATAACACATCTTACCTGTACATAGATACAAAGGAATGATGACCATCCAATCCATTGCGCTGCAGTTAGAAATGGAGGGAGGTGTGTAAGAATGAAAGAAAATGTGCACAGCTTTGTCTGATATTGCATTTGAGTCTGGACAGGAAATGATAGAGGGAGGAACTTAAAGTCAGAGACAGAGCAATAGAGGGAGGAAGGAACTGAAGGGCACAAATAAAGCAGCAGGGCAAAGGAATTAAATAAAAAATATGGCCTCTTTACTGTACTTAACAAATATATTGATGACCTACTGCCCTGTTAATTTATTGCACGGCAAAGGCATAGTCATCCTCACTCCACAAACCAATCATAATAGAATAAGGTAACCGTCTTCAGAGTCACCTGCCTTCAGCACCTTCCATGACCTCTTCATTGTAACTGGCGTGAGGTCTTCTCACTAAATAACAGTAAGAAAATTCAGTTTGGGAAAGCAGTGTAATCACTTCTGTCAGAGTGGTTTCGTGTTTCATTTGGCGCTTCTGCTTCAGGTAGATTTTTTGCTTTCTCCACAGTAGTTACTTGTTGTTAGAACAACCACTACCAGGTGGCATATGTCAGCACACTAATCCACAGCGGACTGACGTACTTGCCGTGCTCTTTTTCATCACGAGAAGCATTCATTATCATGAAAGATCTACTTCTGGTTCCAGAAGTAACCAACAGTACCAATATACTCGCCAGAGGGAAACAGTTTTAAACATGGATTTATTGGTAAGGGGACAAAGGAAGACACCCAGACAAAATGTAATGGCAAACAAAATCTAGAATTAAAAATACTTATGATAATAGTTTATCAACAAGACATTTGTTGAAGCATTATAACTTCAATTCCTATGCAGCCAACCTCATGCAGTTCAAGAAATAAAAGTTGAACAATATCCAGAATGGGATAAACATTATTTAGGATTAATAGAAAATGCCTGGTGGTATAGTAATAGAAAATCCATTTTTATTATATGGATATATTCCATTATAACATCTCAATCACAAAATACTATTGTCTTCTGTTCACTACAACAGTTAGATGGTACAGTTGGTTCCTGATATAGACATCATAGTCAGTCTCAAAATACTGAGTGAAATGATTTCATCTTCCTTTTAGCTTAAAAGGACATGTATTGCAGTACAGTAAATGGGGAAATAGAAAAAAATTATTTTATTATTTTAGTTCCCCTGACTCACAATTCTTTTTAATTCCTTTGAATTATGCAAGTTCTGCTTCCATAAATACACAAATGGGTGTGGACAAGCTTACATGTAATACTGGAGCAGTGAAATACTACTGTAATTAATGTAAAGGTTGTTTAAAATAATGTATTCTGATATATACAGTGCCCTCCTAAAGTAAGGTAAAGTTAGAGTGATATGTTATTTTGCTATATAGGGGAGACCAGGGATGGTTGTCACACTTTTTATTCACTTGTGACTCATTCAATTTCAGCATGTCATATAAGAGTAATTTCAGTAAGTGCAACCTTATGTAATAGTATGTTACCTGTTACCTTTTTATCTTCTTACATTAATATAAGAAAAAGTTAGAAACTCACAAAGACAACCTATCACTTTTTGAAAACGAGCTGTCACACAATATTTGGGCTGGTTGTCACAAAAAGAGTTTTCAGTAAAAAATTTGACAACCATCCCCAACAGTGCATTATTACTAGATTTGTATCTAGTGACCACATGGTGTGGCCTAACGAAAGACCTATATAAAGGATATCAGAATTAGTTCCAGATAAGCTTTGGTTTTTGTGCGTGTGTGAAGTCTCATTCCTTTCAATCATTTTGGGCCACAATAATCACAAAAAACACATCAGGACATCCTGTTCAGACTGTCATACAAACACAAATAAGGCTATAGGCAAAAGGGCAAACACAATCGACTCATATCGATCAACCAAACAAAATGTTAGGTCTGCCCACTGGATTTGATTGGTGATGTTGACAGATTTCATTATTTCACAGTGCAAACAAGAGCGGGACAATGAATTAATGGAATAGTGTAATGCAATTAATTAATGTTGTTTTTAATTAACAGTTTTTGTAATTAATTCATTTAATTACACACTATGTTGATAATCAAGAAAAATTAACAAAATCAGGTTGAGATCAAAAATCTATTTCAGGGGTTCAATTTTAACCCTTTCCCCTCTGCCCCCCAAGAGCGAAATTTCCACCTATTTTTGGTACTAGTCCTATTAAAGTGTCAATATCTCAAACTATTTGCTGCACACTTCATGGTTGAGGCGGCACGGATGGTGCAGTGGGTAGCACTGCCGCCTCACAGCAAGGAGGTCCTGGGTTCGAATCCCCGTCGGCCGAGGCCTCTCTGTGTGGAGTTTGCATGTTCTCCCCGTGTCTGCGTGGGTTTCCTCCGGGTACTCCGGTTTCCTCCCACAGTCCAAAGACATGCAGGTTAGGCTGATTGGAGAGTCTAAATTGCCCATAGGTATGAGTGTGTGAGTGAATGGTGTGTGTGCCCTGCGATGGACTGGCGACCTGTCCAGGGTGTATTCCTGCCTTTCGCCCAATGTATGCTGGGATAGGCTCCAGCCCCCCTGCGACCCTGTTCAGGATAAGTGGGTTCAGATAATGGATGGATGGATGGACTTCATGGTTGAAGATTTTAATTAAAGAAGAGGCTTGTACCATTGAACAAATTCATGTCACAGCATGCACATAGTGTGCACAAAAGTGCAACAAAAATTACAAAACGCCTTACATTTCTATACTTTAGCACTGAATATCAAAATGTCTAAATCAAGGACCAACCAAGAACTACTTTATATTTGTGCACAAACCACAATACCAGGAAATAAAAGCTGAAATTCTGAACTCTTGTCTCATGTTCATCTTTTTATCTGCATTAAACCACTGCACTAAAGATTAATTAACTGTTAGGGTAGCAGTTATGTAGCCTCAGGAATGTATCACTACACTACTCCCCACCCTCCACAGAGTGTGCCCTCAATTAGGCAGCCTGCTACAATATTCTAGGGCGGCCTGTAGCGTAGTGGTTAAGGCAAATGACTGGGACACACAAGGTCGGTGGTTCTAATCCCGGTGTAGCCACAATAAAATCCGCACAGCCGTTGGGCCCTTGAGCAAGGCCCTTAACCCTGCATTGCTCCAGGGAAGGATTGTCTCCTGCTTATTCTAATCAACGGTACATCACTCTGGAAAAGAGCATCTGCCAAATGCCAATAATGTAATGTAATGTAGTGCGAGTGATTTGAATTGAATGTGGGCAGCCAACAGAAGCCAGTCACACATTACTAGTAGGTGTGAATTTGCACAGGCTGCAAACCATGCAGGCAGCAGCATTCTGAACAAGTCTTATGGCCCAGGATAGTAGGCCAGACAGAAAGGCATTGCAGTAGTCCTGAAGAAATATTAAAAGGGCTTGTAAAATTAGCTGTGTAGCCTCTTGGGTGAGAAAAGGTGAACTCTGCTTGTGTTATGCAGAGAGAATTTACAGGGCTGGGGTGTTTCAGAGGAGCTCAGATGGTCATCTAGAGTCTCACAAAGATTCTTAGCTGACTGGAAGAAATAGCATCACCATCATTTTGATGAGCTGTTATTGGTTAAGGCATTTTAGAGTTTTAGAAAAGTCTGATTTTCCTTCAATGCATGTGAATTGACAGGAACCACATTTGTATGTTAGTGTTTGTGTGTCAAAATGTTTGTGAGATCATGAGTAAATTCATATTGATATTTTTATATTATATCTTTTCAAATACATTGAAATTACTGAACACATTTTTTTTTGTTTTGTTGCCTAAAGACAACTGGCAAGTGTCATATTCAACCACCATGTTAATACTTTAAAGAGGGAACATATCCCTATATGTACACCATTAGATTGTTATACTATACTGTACACTTTACAGGACCAACAAGGGTAATCCAGTCTAAGAAGTTAGTTTGTGTAATAAAAAGATGATGGTTAATACAACAAGCCAGGAAACATAGACAGTTATATTTTAAACACCAACACTGCAGTTTCTGCATACGTTGACATTGTGCTAGCAGAAACCACAGCTCTCATACTTGCCTAATATTAGATCCTGTCACTCACTTCCCTTCTGTTGGATGCATGTGGTTACAAAGCAAACTGACTACATTGAGTTAAAGTTTCAAAACTGACGGTATGATTTTAGCATTAAAGAAAGGACATGAGTCTACAAATGAAAGAAACTACAAATGGACACTTTACCAAATTACCAAATTAATGTCTGAACACATTGAAGAACAACAGTAACAATAACAGTATTACTAACAATAACAAAAACATAAAAATGTTCACAATCTGTCAATCAATGGTGGTTACATTTTGTGTGTTCTCAAGTACATGTTGGACAATACGTGGTGGTTGTTGCATGTGCCTTGCAAATATATGCACTGCATTTATGGCACATAATGCTAGTTTTTTACATATCTTTGTCGGGGTCCTCGCACGGGGCTCCAGATTATGTAGGGTCCTCGCACGGGGCTCCAAATTATGTGGGGTCCTCGCACGGGGCGCCAAATAACGTAGGGATTTTACTCTCTACGAAACCCGGGCGCCAGTTAATGTTATGTAGCAATATAACTGCAAAAAGTAATCAGACTCATAAAATTACTGTTATCAGAAATATCTAACCACAAATTTAGTATTTTAATGAATAATTAAAATAACCAATATTAATTATTAAACATACCGATAACTTGAAGGTTGGAAGTTCTTCGAAAGACTGCTTTAACTCGGCTCTCATGTCTATGCGATTCCAAAACGGACACCGGGGTTTAAGAAAATATATTTATTAAACAAACGTAAAACACAGAACAGATAAAATAACGGGAAGTTAGTAAGGAAATTTAGTAGGGGCGTGTATGTGTGTGTGGGCGCGCGCGTCGCTTCAACAAAGGAAAGGTGGGAGTAGCTAGCTTGAGTAAGCTAGAGTTCTGGGTGTGGTAATGAGTTAAAGTTAGCTGTGAGAAGGGACTACTTGCGTAGTTTTACTCTATATATGCGCAAAAGACGGCGAATCAATTCACGTACATATATATGTAGCTAACCAAACACATTACAATGGTAGGATGGTAAATATTGAAACACAGTCCATACGCATTGGGAAAGACGTGCTGTCCTTATAGGAGCCGTGATGGTGCTGTGAATGCGTGTCTTGGAGAGATGCGCAGGTTGGGGCGTCTTAGCCGCGCGTTGTCGTCTGGTCCACACGGTTGCTGGAAGGATGTTCGTTGCAGTTGTTCTTTGGTGAGCTTTGCAGGGCTAAACTGATGTAGCGTACCGCGTACACCAGTTTCCACTCGCTATAGGCCACGAAGTTACTGCGAGGTAACTGGGTGTGTCCGTAGGCCTGGTAGTGCGCTGTGCAGCATTCAGCCTCTGTCCGAGTCTCGGAGCTGATGAGCTGAAGCGAATGGCCAAAAAGGGTGCGTCGAAGAGAAGAAGCAGAAGAGATCCCAATTACGTGTCTTGCTCTTATACGGGAAAGTTTATTGCTCCCGCCACTACGGGATTGGCTGAACCAAGCTAGACGTCATGCGGGGTGGACGTCGCGGAATTGTCCTGTGGGAATGTGGAAGTTGTAGTTCCTACATCTTGGTGCACCGCTTCCTTTTGTTCCAAGTTGGTCATGTTTATCACTATAGTTTCAATTGACTCTGTCAGGAACAGTTCGAAGCAGGATTTTATGTCATCAACCTGGGATATGGCATGTCTTATTGGCCCTGGGATCATCCTGATCATTTTCAGCCGACAGCCAACCTCTCCGCTCAGGTGGGGATGAAGACCAGGACAAATGCCCATTCTTTGACCAGAATGTGACAACAACCTCAGCTGGACCCTCTGCTTCATCACTGAATTGTTCCACATCGGTTGTCTCTTGGTCTAGATCATATTCTGTGTTGTCTTCAACTTCTGACACTTCCTCCTCTAATGTATCTTCACTGTCAGTTTCCTGGCCTCGCTCCTTCTCATCAGTGGCATGATCAAAAATATGATCAAAGCCTCACATACAGTGTATCATTTCAATTAATTACGTGGCCATTGTGTTGCCGCAGAATGAATTGTGAGCAAGACCTCAGAAAAGCTTTATATACCAGAGCTGCAAGAAAAGATCTATATATTATTAAATTGCAATTGTTGAGAATTGTGAGAATGCCAAAAGGTATGGTTCCCGTGAGGGAAAGATTCTATTGGGGAAAGGTTCCCATTGGGGGTTGCCATGGAAGCCAAAAAGGGGAGTGAGGTGTGTGTGTGTGTGTGTGTGTGTGTGTGTGTGTGCTTAAACACACACATGTGGGGGTCTGGGAGAGGAAGTGTGTCCATTTGATGAATGGGCATGTGCCTGAATTCAATCAATATTATACATTAATATAGTCTCACCCTTTCATTTCAAATGTCCAGTCATTTTTGACTGGGAAAACCAAAGGTGTACAAAAGTTAAATAAAACGCCCAAATTTTATGGACTCTATGACAATCAGATTAAATTACGTACATTATTCACAGAGAGAACTTGTAAATCGGTCAAATTCGACCTTAACACTACAGGAGGGTTCAATGGAAAAAAACCCCAGAAGAAACAACAACTTGGAGGCTATAAAAAAAGTGTTATTTACTTTCATTAACTTAAATACTATCTGGTCCAATACTTTTGCTCACCTAAAAATTGGGTGGTCTGATACCAAAGGTTAACACATCTTTAACACATCTAATTGTAAATAAAAAGCTGAAATTCTACATGGACTTTAATTAAAATGCCGGTGCAAAAAATATAATGCATAGCTATCTTCCATAGAAAACAAACTCACATACCACCAGGAAGTAGATGTGGGGCAGCAAACACCTGTCGCTAAACACCCATTTTAATAACTTAAAATCTCATGTCTGACTTGGTTTCACTTCTCTGTTCCAATTTGTCTATTCAACCATGTGCAACAAAAGTCCATCGCATCACCCATTGTTGGCCAAAAGGTGGCGACTTAAATTCAGAAATGAAAGGTCTCTTTTTGCCTCTCTTTTTGGCCATCTCAGATCGTGCGATTTATGTTCTGACCTCTGCTGTTCTAATATGTATACATGTCTTTTCCTGTAAGGCCAGGGTTGGTTGTTGCTGAAGTCAGTCTAAGGAAGATGATGAAATGATGAGAATGACTGAAATAAAATGTGTGGTTAAGGCAGGAGGAATTGATCTTATGGATTTGAGCATGTATACATTTCAGACTGTAATTCAACCTTCCCCCATGTATTAAAGGCCATAGAGTTAAGAAAAAGGTCAGAGGCTTATAGAAGACATTGAAGTACATTGATGGAGTTTCCAGCGGGAGTAACAGTACATAATATCCTTTCAATATGACTAAAAGTAAATGCCTAGGTACTTTGTAAAGCTGCTTTGTGAGAATTTGTGTCATGTTAAATGTAAACCCATTAATTTATTTTCATTAAAGCGAAAGTTTCAACAAAGTGATAGCAAAAGATGAATCAAGGTTAATGTCTTTTTATTTCAACTTTGTTTAACCAGGTTCAATTTGTTTGTTTGTTGTTCAAGTCATTACCTGGGGAACTCTATTTTCTCCCAAATGCACAAACATAAAGAGTATATTGAACCAAGGTCTGTGCTCTATTGTTCATATGAGGCTGTCTTTCTGGTTTTCATCCCATATCCAGTTTGTAATTGGTCGCCATTGCTGTTGTTCCTACATCCTCTGTGAATTTTATTCTTTTCAGCTCACATATTCTTTCTTTTCAGCTCACATATTCCTAGTTTCTTACTGTATATTCCTTCTCATTCTTTCACACTTGGTGTGTCTTCTACCAAACCTCTCTTTCATGCAAACTACCCTCTGTCTTTCATAACTCTCAAACATAAATCACATGCATACCCCATATAGGTTTTTGTGAATGTCACCACCCTTCTCCGGTTGCCGTACAACACTATGTTTAGCCAAGCCAATGAAATGTGAAGGGTCATTTCAAGCTGATAAAAACTAGCCTCCGTGGAAAGGTTTGTGTCGCGGACTTTGGCCGGATCTTCTCCTCTCTCTCCCGAAGTCAGTGCACCCATCTGTTTCTACTTTCCTCAACAAAGGTAGACACACAGTCACACACACCCACACACACACACACACACATACACGCATACACACATACACACATACACATGTATGTATGCACAGTGGGCATTTGTCTGTATATTGTTGTTGTTGCCATTATTATTGCAGCGGTATACAAAAGTTTGGCCAATCTTTTTCAAATAATGAAAAGAAGTTAACAATATCTGCAGAGAACTCTTTGCTTTGCATACCAGACCAGTCTATGAGCAGTTCTTCAAATCAGAGATTTTTCAGCAGTTCACCTTAACTTCCTTTTCTTAATGATGTCTCTGACAGATGTAATTCCAAACTAGAAATGTTTAGATATCTTCTTATACCAATACCCGGTTTTGTAACAGTTGCTTAGTGGAGGGTATTTATTGAGCACTGGAATTGACATGGCAACATTTAAAGCCCAACAAGTCAGTCACATGTATAAAAGTACCAATAGATCAAATGGAAGGGTGCCTTCCATTTACATCCTTTGCACATGCCACATTACTTCTGTTTCTTTCTGTGAAAATAAATCGTAAATTAAAATGTGGATGATATTGGAGAAATGTGTCATGCTTAGTTTGTACCCTGCAGAGCTTGTGTTAAGTACTTTTGCATATAATTATAATAACAGTACAGTATATCCTTCAGATTGTATTCTTTATGAAAGTCAATTTAACAACATTGGTTGTGTACTGATGAATGAGTTTCAATTCATGAAGAAGCAGGAGTACAACCACAAGACTCTTTGAATAGATTATTGCAAAATCTGACACATGTTGCGTTACTGGCATATATCTTAACAAAAGTATTTTTGATAGAATTTCAAAAACCCAAAATGACCATGACAGTACATTGAGCTTTTCTGAGCATTCATGAGGACTTTATTGATGTACACGCTGGATGCAAAGTGTTAGAAACAGGGCAGAGGCTGCTTGATACAGTCACAGCTGTTTGACTTTACAGTAGATGTGACCCAATTTTCTGATTAACCTTGCTGATTCACTACAAATAGCGATGAGCATTTCACTGCTTACACTAATTCTCCCTTGTATTTGTAACAAACACAACATAACGATGGATAGTATGCATTGCAAACAGCTGTGACAAACGTTGTCTATATTTAGACTGACCTTTTGAGAAGTGACAGAAAAGTGTTAGCGTGCTAGAAGGTATGACAGTTGTTCAGAAAAGGTCAAAGATAAGAAAGTGGGAAGGCCAAATGCCTGTATCTCATGTCTGAAAAAGATGTAACGGCAGTCACACATTCAAATACGGACCACTGAAGAGGAGGAATGCATGTATACGTTCAACAGACACATTTTGAAAGATACTTGCTTTACAGAAGGAATGGAATTCATAAATAAAACTGCCATTAGAAATTATATATAGTAATATGATAGTAAAATTCAGTCAGAGTAACACTTTGCCCACTGTTGTAAATTAATCTGTTTTATGCTTCAAATAATAGTGCTAAAGTAACAATAATAGTTTCCATCATAAGATCTAAATCTAATTTCTTATAAAGTGCATCTGGGTACAATTACAATCTATGCAAAGTGGCACATCATTTCCACTGATGACACTGCTAAAATTATATGCTTTCATTATCAGTCTCAGAAAGCAGGAACTCAAAGTCATTCTTCTTATTTTCTTATTATTTTGAAATTTGAAATCACACCTTGCCATATATAGCATTTTTGTGGTGTCAATTATGTTAATTCACAATTGCCATGAAAGCACGATCATTTACAAACAGTTTTCTGAATTAATGAGCGTTTGTTTAATCTGACATGGCACATCGTACAAGCCCATCATAAATATATGATAAGAATACAAAAATGTACAGCTTAGCACACCTGCCTTCCAAGCAGTTGACCTGGGTTTCTGGTTTCCTTTAAGTGACAGCTACATGCATTAACTGCCCTAACTGATGAAAACTATCCTAACTCTGAAACATATAGGACCAGTTTCACATGCACAGATTAAGCTTAGTCCTTTTGAGTTTTGTATGGAGAATCTCCATTACAATTAAATCTAGTCTAAATCTAGGCTTAATCTGTGTCTGCGAAACAGGCCCCTAGTGCCTCTCACCATCAATTCTACTTAGAGGCATTGTCAATGCACAAAACTCAACAAATTGAAGTGATAGCATGGTAACA